>NC_067222.1:23479424-23792758 GCF_019924925.1 Ctenopharyngodon idella
AAGATATAGGTAGAGAGGAGAGAGTGTGATAGAGCCAGTTCAAAGGATGGGGATTATTAGAAGGCCATTATTGATAAATTCCAATGGAGGGAATTTGGCCAGGACACCAAGGTTTCACCCCTACTCTTTTACAAGAAGTGCCATGGCATTTTTAATGACCAACATTTTTAATGTTACAGTATAGTGTCCCCGTCACTACAGGGGCATTAGGACCCACACAGCCCTGCTGGCCTCTCTAACACCTCTTCCAGCAGCAACCTGGATTTCCCAGGATATCTCCCATCCAGGTACTGACCAGGCTCAACCCTGTTTAACCTCATTGGGCAACCAGTCTTGTGCTACAGGGTGATATGGCTGTAGCTCTCCCTCATCTCTGCCTTCAGTGTTTCTCCTTCAATCTTACTCCAGATAAACCCACCGGAAGAGTTACTCTGTATAAGTGGTTGCAGAGGGTATTGTGTGCAGGCTCATTCATTCCCTCACCATATTTGCCGTAATCTATTTATCGCCCAGTGCAGAGTCACGACGCGCTCTCTAGTGAGTCTACATTAGGAGTGAAAGTTGAGCATGAAGAGATTTACATGTTAAATGTCACTTCCTCAGTAAACGTTTTTTTATGGGAATGTGTATGCAGCACGCTGTGTGTCATTAGTTCCCTGCCATGACTGATGGTATTTTCTCTAGTTTTTATTTTGTTTGCCCTCTAACTGCAGAGTGAATACACAACAAGGCCAATAATATGTGGACAACCTACTTCAGCTACATCCATTACTAGCAGGCACATAAAATCAAGCATATAGTAATGTAAACGTTCAGTTGCATAAACTTAGGAACTAGTTTGACCAACTAGCAGTTAGACAAGAGGTAATCTGTCTTATTTTTCCAATTCAAATTAGATCTACATATTTATGTAAAAGTCAGAACCGGTCTTGAAGAAAATAAGTCTTGAAGAAAAAAAATAGACGACTAAACGTTTAAGACTAGTCTAAGCAATTTATGCAACCGGCCACAGTTTTGAATTTCAGCCATTCACTGAATGCATTCTGAAAATAATGCACTTTCTGACTCCACCTACATGCTCATTAGATGCCCATTTCTCACTTTTAAGCAAATTTTTGGCTTGTAAACATGCTTATTTTTCCAGTAATTACTGATTACCCCAGTAAAGAGTTTTTATGACTTCACTGTTTTGGCCATAACAATTGTTTAGTCCTCTAAGGAACCATCATGCAGTTACTATGGTTCTTGGCTAAGCTTTACGATCGAAGGTAATAGCTTTTTAAAAGCAAACCTCAAACTTGAATATTCATGATATGCATATGCAAAGCAAATACCACTTCAAAGACAAGGCCAAGTTTTTAGTGCGCTCGCAGGTGTAAAAAAGTCGAGTAATTCAGCAGAGACAGAGGAAGCAGAATCTCACATGGAGCACAGAATCACAACAAGGTTTCTGAGTGGCAGATTTGAAATGGAAATGAGTGTGGATCAATGTTTAACTTGAACGCCTCTATCTGACAGTACTGACTTTTAAACAGCTGTAATATCAGTGTCTTATAAAACTGCAGAGGACGTGTCAGCAAGTGTGAATAATACATCACACACACAAAGAGACAGACTTAAATTATATTGGATCATTTTTGATCCCAATCTGCCATGTGCCACTCAAGATAGGCACAATGCTCCCTGTGAAACCTCTAAGGTCATTCAGAATTTATCACATTTGTCGATTTGGCATTGGAATATGCATTCATTCACTCATTAAAGGGGTAATGAACTGAGAAATCAAATTTATCTTTAGCTTTAGATATATAAGAGGTCGTCATACTATAAGAATATCCTGTAAGTTTCAGAACTGAAAACTCCCTTGTTAGTTCAAAAACAGCTTTTATTGTTTGTCTATGTGCCAGTAAATAAAACCAGTGATGACTTTCACGATCCAATTCACAATAATCTGTTATTTAAACTGTGATTAAATTATAAATAGAAAGCGATCAAAGAAACGCTCCCTTTGCAATCGCTGGAGCTGTCAATCAAACAGCATGAGTTTATCAGTGACTGAGTTCTGGCAAAAACTCACGTAATAATCAATGAATCTCTTATTTACAGTGCGTTTGCACTGTTAGTTATGAAGGCGTTCGTTAGTGTGCAGAAATTGAGTTGCAATTACGAGATCGCTGCATTTGTGTGCTCAACATGTCTGTAATCGGCTACATGTTCATCACTGCAACCATTCTTGCCACGATCTAAATATAATGCCATAGATCTAATTATAATCAACACATTTCAAGAATAGTTAACCTTGAGAGCTGTAATAGTAAAAATGTGCTAAAAGTTTTCGAGAGAGTAATACTTAGCTATTCCATATTGCAAAGATGTCGGCCAATCACAGCAGTGGGCGTTTACACTGAAGTTTCACAGCAGACACGCCCCTTAAAACAGAGCGTTCAAATAAGAGGGCTAAAATCAGGATAGGAAAAATGCCTTTTATTTCTTACAATTTTTTATGTAAAAATCATACCATCAGTATAAATGAACCACAGAAAACATTCTAAAACAAAACAATGCAGTTCATGACCCCTTTAAGGTAAAACGAATGTCAAAGATAAGATGTACAGTTCGCTTATAATCCTCAAATATACAGGAATGTCAAATATCCCCCTAAAACTTCACAACTTACAATACAAATAAAATAGTGAATTAATATTGTATTAGTAAAAAAAAAAAAAAAAAAAGTGTGTCCTGTGAGAACAGACCTCTATGTCAATAGGTCAGTGAAATTTTAAAGATGATCAGTGAAAATCAAACCATTTATTGACTTCAGAATCCTGCAGGTCTGAAATTAAAATATAATATTACTACTAATAATTCTTCTACTACTACTATACAACAAATAAAAATAATAAAAAATTGTTAATAAAAATTAATTCTTCTTCTACTACTACTAAATAAAAATAATTAAAAGTGTTAATAAATATTAATATTAACAAATATGTTTTTATTACTTATATAGTTGAAAAAGTGCAAAACAGACTGATTATTGAAAAGACCTCCGCTGTCTTTTCTATTGCAAAAGAGGTGACTAGCCACCTTTTTTCCAAAAGTCTGTATCACAGTCCTATTTCATAACTAACAAACTCTTGATGTCCAATAATTTCCAAAAGTACAAAAAGTCCCTGCCAAAGCCAGAGAGCAGATCTGGGACAGTCAAGTTGGAAATAACATTTATATCACGCATAAATATATATATAAGATATAAAGGTCCTTTGTTGCTGCAAATGATTATTAAGGCATATGCCATACATACTGCTTATGTAATTATAGGAATAAACAAATCTTGTTTACACTAAACATTATGATGGGTTGGATGGTTGAAAGCCTTTTCATGTCTGTTGAGTAAATAAAAGTACATTGCATGCTAAACTTCAAGATACCTTTATAGATGTTTACTGTAATATTGCTTAGTCCTCAAGCAGCACATGTTTAATGTAAATTGACATAATGCCAACCACTCTGTCTTTCTAACAGACAACAGAACCAAAATATGAACCAACGAAAATAAAAAAATAATTTAAAAAATAGCAAAACTAAAAAATATTGAAATTGTGCAAAACAGCATCCTGCTCTGTATTACTACAGACATTTGTCTGACATTTAGAGTCTCAGGGAGTGTGAGAATTCAGCTCAGTAATTAAAAATTAATTGTTCTGGAACTGTCTAAGAAGCATCAATTGGAACAGACCACTCCTCCGCTACTTTTATTCAGCAAGGACAGAGTAAATTGATCAAAAGTGACAAATAAATGATGTCCTTTTGAACTTTCTATTTATCAAATAATCCTGAAAAAAAGTGTATCACTGTTTCCACAAAATATTAAGCAGCACAACCGTTTTCAACACTGATGATAACAAGAAATGCCCCAAATCAGCATAATAAAATGCTTTCTGAAGGATCAATCTGAAGACAGGAGTAATGATGCTGAAAATTCAGCTTTGACATTACAGAAATAAATTACATTTTAAAATATATTCCAAAAAAACCCTTATTTTCAATACAATGCTGGCATTTATCATTGGAAAGCCAGATAACGGGTATTGACTGTTACGTGCAACTCAGGCTGGTTTGGAGAAGGTAATGCTCAGTTCAGGTAAGGTATTCAATCTCATTTTATTGGACCGAGGAGGAGGTCAGCCAATTATTTTTGTTAATAAATGCTTTTGTTAACGTAATCTACATGGATAATAGAAGAAGTCTTTCACAGGTACTTGGGTCTTGAGTGTCAGGGCTTATCAGGAACACTGTTTAGACTAAATTAGCAAATAATATTAGAGGAAATGTAGAGAGGAATTAAAGCACTCCTGTTGATATAAACAAAAGTTTCCTTGGCATGACATTGTCTCTCACATAAATATAACAGTCAGGAGAGCAGGATTGCGTAAAAAGGCTTTCAAAATTCAAGAACTCAGAATTGAGATCTCAACCTCTCCACAAAACAGCTGCATGGAAGAGTGGATGCTATATGCATAAATGAAGAGCCGTTACTGATACGCTTTTTATGGAAATGCTTGTGAAGAGAGGTTAAAATTTACATTTGATTGCATAAGTTGATAGGAGAGATTCTATCAGCACTATAGTACACTAGCAAGAAGGCTTGACCTTTAAAGAGTATTTGTCTGTTGGGAAAACAGTGCTTGGGTGTTTAACAGATGGTGTGCTTTTCTAGTTTTCCATTAGATTGAACCAAGGAAGAAAATGCATGCTGATGTAGCTCCATATAAGATCAGTCAGAACAGCAGTGTCTGTGGTTTGTAGACCTGCTTCTTGAAGCTGGAATCAAAGCATGTTTAATTGTTTTCAAACATTCAAAGGACACCTAATTTCAACATTTTTGATTTGATATTTCTAGATTGCTGACATTGTACTGGGCAAAGCAATAGCTGAGAACACAACTGTAATCCACAATGCAACATAAATAAAAACTAAGCGTCTGAAAATGCTAAAATTCATATATTTACAGGGCTGTACACTGCGACATATGTTGCACGTTACTAAAAAAATCGGTCTGTGCAATGAATAAATTTACCACCGTAGCAAGCGTGCAATACAGTTTTGCATGTGTGCGAGTCAATGCCACTTGTTTGTGTGAAGCGAGAGTTTGTTGTGTCTTATGCAGCATTACTTCAAATGAATGTATATTGTTACAAAGATGTTTAGATATTTTTACTGGAAAATAAATGAAAAACTCATTAAGAAGTCATTTTTTTGCAGTGTGTGTGCATGTACGCTCTCTGAACTAAGGCAGGACCAGTATTTTAAAGGGTTAGTTCACCCAAAAATGAAAATTCTGTCTTTAATTATTCACCCTCATGTCGTTCCACACCCATAAGACCTTCGTTCATCTTCGGAACACAAATTAAGATATTTTTGATAAAATCCGATGGCTCAGTAAGGCCTCCATTGACAGCAAGATAATTAACACTTTTAAATGCCCAGAAAGCTACTAAAGACATATTTAAAACAGTTCATGTGACTACAGTGGTTCAACCTTAATGTTATGAAGCGACAAGAATACTTTTTGTGTTTCAAAAAAAAAAAAAAAAAAAAAAAATAGTGACTTTATTCAACAATATCTAGTGATGGCTGATTTCAAAACACTGCTTTATGAAGCTTTGCGAATCTTTTGTTTCAAATCAGTGGTTCGGAGTGCCAAAGTCATGTGATTTCAGTAAACGAGGCTTCGTTACATCATAAGTATTTCGAAATTTCAATAGCTCATGTGACATTGGCAGTTTGATATGCTCGCCGAAATACTGATTCGAAACAAAAGATTCGTAAAGCTTCGACGCTTCATGAAGCAGTGTTTTGAAATCACCCATCACTAGATATTGTTGAATAAAGTCGCTTTTTTTTTTTTTTTTTGGCACACAAAAAGTATTCTGGTCGCTTTATAATATTAAGGTTGAACCACTGTAGTCACATGAACTGTTTTAAATATGTCTTAACTAGCTTTCTGGACATTGAAAAAGGGAGTGTTATTGCTGGCGATGCAGGCCTTACTGAGCCATCGGATTTTATCAAAAATGTCTTCATTTGTGTCCCAAAGATGAACGAAGGTCTTACGGGTGTGGAACGACATGAGGGTAAATAATTAATGACTGAATTTTCATTTTTGGGTGAAATAACCCTTTAAGCATTGCAAGGCCTCTATCAAAAAGGCAACTGGCTCTTTTAACATAAGGTGTGACTATGAGCGTCATATTGAGAGCTGCAATTGCTGCAATTACTCATATATGAGTGGATTGTCCTTGCCATTTAAAGTCTGATTAAACAGACCACTTGATTTCATAGAAAACATCCTTCTGTCAGGCAAATAGACCATAACATCATTCAAAGATCATGCAGTGGAGGCCTCAGCAAAATAATTGTTCACACAGGACACTTCAGTCAAACAAATGAGTCCTTGGTTAGTGGCAGGCATGTACACACGTAGGTCATGCTCGGTGCTCAGATCACTCCTTTTTTTCCGATGGCTGCCCACATGTATTTTCATAAATCATGAGCTGCTCTAGATGCACTGCTATTCACGTCAGTGTTTAATCAGGCAAGTAATGCTGTTCCACTTGAGTTTGGAATTTGACAGCCCCCAAGGGCAACTTTGACACCTGTCAACATTTACAATGAAACATTATTGCATCACAATTAGCATTCAATATTCAAGTATCATTTGTGACAACTAGATTCCAAACTTATGCATCACGGTGTTGCAATTAATAGTATTAGACAATCAAACAACTTCTTTATGCAGTATAGTAATGACTAGAGACACAAAATGGCAGGCCTTAGAAAATCTGTCCACCACCATGATTACTGCGTTTTGATGGAGACAGCACAGTGACAAAATCCATCAAGATGTAAGACCAAGGGAAAAATGACAGTGAAAGTAATTAGCCTTCATGAAGAGCACACCCAGCAACATAATATAACTACCTATTTGGGACAAAGAGGCAGCCTGGAGAGCCAGGGTGCTGTTGTTGTGCTTTCCTGATTGTGGTCTCAAAGCCTCATATGATGAGTGAAACCAATTTAGACCTAAGGATAATTGGTAATGCTTTCTTCTCTGTCTACTTTATCAGTCTGGAAGATTGAATGGGGGAAGAAAGTGTCCAGTTTGCTTATTTGCCTGAAATTGAATTTAAAGAATTCCTGGAATTGTCAAAAACAGTAGTACTCAATTAAGTTAATCACTCTTATTATTTTAATATAATTTAAATCTTGTCTTATAATAATCATTTAATTAAAATGTAAAGTTATATACAATTACAAGTATAATTCTGATTTCCACAGATATTTATTTCTATTTGCCTATTCTTGTCTAAAAATATATATATATATATATTTGGGTTATAGTGAGACTTTAAAGTTCAAAAACAAGCAGCTTTGCCATAACTACAGCAGAAATACCGGAGGAAATACTTTAGCCTGTATATGGGAGTCCATTGAATATTGTGTTGGGCAATGGGACGGCCTTAAAGTCAAAGGTTGAGAAACACTGGTCTAAAGGGATACACATTTCAAGTACAAGTACTGAAACAGCTTGAGAATTTGTGGTCCAATTTATGAGTTGCACAATTATACCTTTATATACTTTTATATTATATATTTTTTTACTTAACATAAAATCCATACTAGGCACATTACCAGCCTAACTGGATTATATTCAGAGCTGAACACATATACTGTACATGGTGTGTTTGCTATTGTAAAAGGATCTGGTTGTCATAGCTTCAACAGTTGTTAAAGGTGGGGTATGTATTTTTTCAACAACGCTGTTGGACATTGATGATATTTGAAATCAACCCAAACAAACACACCCCTCTCTTCATTGCTCCGCCTCCAAAACTCACCCTCCAATCCTAACCACCCTGCTCCGAGTCGGTCTCGAACCCCGGCCCGATCACTGCTGGCAGGCAAGGCGAGTGCACTGACAATGACGCCAAACACTGCATTCTGCACAGTGGTTTACCTGCTCAGCTCTCACTGTCTGGCCACTGTTACACACACAATGCGAAAGTGGATGTCTGTTAATCACAGCTGATGCGCCACAAAATGCTTCATAAAAAATAAAGAGCAGAAGATGAATGACCGACAAGGAAGCACAAAAAATGAACGTACAGTACACAAGAGTAAATACAAACACGTGTTTGTTGTTAGTCACCAACAGCACAGCAGCTCCAGACAATCATGACACACAAACACAGTTTTACTCACATGTGAAGCGGAATCAAAGCAGCCTCCGGGACTGTTTTCAGGCCTTCCCTCTTAGCTATCTCCAGCGCTGGAAAGCTTTTCAAATATTAACGCTGGTCCTAAAGTGCTTGCCCAGTCATAAACATTCATTCCAGTGATATTCTTTTGAGCTGTTTTGTATTGTGTCTCATCATCTCTCTTTCTGCATTTTCTTTTTTTTTTTTTTCAAATCTCCCTCTTGCTCGTTCTGTCTCCTCGACAGTCATACGTCCCCTAATGCTGATTGGTTAGACGTTTGTTGTTGGTGTCGGTCCGACTAACTTCCAAACAGTGTTATTGTAAAAATACATACCCCACCTTTAATCCTGCAAGACCACAGTTAAAGTGCCCCTATTATGGATTTTTGAAAATTACCTTTTATGTAGTGTGTAACATAGCTCTAAGTGAATGAAAACATCCTGCAAAGTTTTAAATCTGAAATTGCACCGTATTGCTTATTGCGTGCGCAGACGCCAGGGAAACGACTGCTTCTCAAACCTCGGGGAGTTCAACCAGTCTTTGGTTCAACGCAGGATTCACAAAACGCTTGGTCCTAAAATATGGATCAATGCTCAGTTTATTTGGACCAGCTTGCTCCTCTGAATCTCAACCTGTAAGTATGATTAATAACTGATGTTTATATTTTCTAGCGATCGTTCAAAATTCGTAGTTTTGTATGTTATGTTGTGTAACGTACACACTAGTCTGTATGTCTCCTGCTAACCGGCTAACTCACGTTTCTGTAGTTCTGCTATTCAGAAGTGTGTCCAATATTGCATAAAAATTTGTCGATTAATGCAGCTTGTCTGTCTTATTACTTGGAGTAATAGTCAAGGATAGAGCATGACATTTGTTTACAAAGTGTAATGCATTATCAGCTATTTACGTTTGTGCTCGGCTAACGTGGAAGTTTACAACATAGCTGTGGGCTTGGTTTGCTTACATAACTGTAAAACAAACTGTTATGTTTCTTTTCTGTCCATACATTGTATACAATGTCTTGCGAATTGATAGCTGTCATTCAGTTATGGCAATGGGCGTTTTGTTTCCGCGACGTGGTGCGCGCAGTAGACCAATCACAAAGGATTGGGCCATCTGACTAATCAGAGCAGTATAGGCTCACGGAAAGGAGGGGTTTAGAGAGACTGATTCTTCAAACTGCTTCTAACGAATCGTTTACGAATCATTGAGAACTGAGGTGAAATTAAATGTATATTATGAGAAATCGAAAGTGTGTTTTGACCTTGCATGCATGTAAACCTGTTGTAGGAGACTCCCAAAACAATATTAGGAATCTTAAAAAAGGCATAATAGGGGCACTTTAATTGACAGATGTGATGTTACACATTCATATTTTTGCCTCTGAGGGTGATTTCTCTAAACTAGGACACTCAAAGTTATTCAAAATTCCATTTCCATCTAATATTCACTTCCATTGATAAATATGCCATATACTAGAATCAAAACTTTTCCATTTGTTTGTACAACTAATACACAGTTTTTATCCTTGCAGATAAGCTAGGCATGTCCATCTTTCATCACTAAAACACCATAACTGAAGAATCTATTAATATTTGACTGTACTATCTCACTTTTTCTCAGTAAACCTGCATTGTCTCGTAACACCCAAGTGTGACTTGAAAGCATACATTCACATCTTTTTTTTAATATCCCTTACTTTGTACCATCTAAAAGGATCAAGCAACTTTGCTCACTTGGTGTCTCCTTGAGAACTGATAGCGACAGCACTTTCAAAACATCTCTGTCTTTCCCAATGAAAAGATCAGCAAAGATTTCTCACCTGGTGTCTCCTTGATAGTCATTGTAAATGACTCATTCCAGCAACACTTTCAAAACAGATGGTAAATAACTGAAGGATTTTAAGAGAGAGGAGAGTGGCGTTTTGCAATCTCACACCTGCATATATCATCTCTGGTTGTACACAATCACAGGATAGTTGCCATTTGATTCCCAGAGAAACACCCTAATTGTGATCTCTCTGCACAACACTAATCAAGATGCTTCTTCCCCAGAGCTGAGACTCTTTGAACTGTTTTAAACTGTTCGGCCTGATCTTCTAAACTGCTGTCATTTGCAACCAGCATTGTTATTATAAACTAACAGATGCAATGGCATCAAATCTTTTATCTTTTCAAGAGTCTATTTTTCTTTCTGGCACAAGGGTACATTTGAGCATTTAAGGGAAGTATAAAGGCAGACAATAGAGACAGAACACATTAAAGTTCAAAGAGTACTTCATTCGACATACTCACACTCAGGAGGCCAGAACAAGATCCAATGCAGCACGATTTGTTTCACAGAACACAAAGCAGACACTTAGGCTGCATTTATATTACATGGTTCAAGTGACCCAATTACGGTTTTTTCCTCCCATGTGGCACAGTTCGACCTATGAACATGTAAGCAGGAAAAAAGCACGTGGCTTCAGATATTTTCAGATCGGTTTCAGGCCTCGTTCTTATGTGGAAATAAATCTGATATGAATCGGACACCTGTATTTGCATCCGCCACTTAAGCGGACAGAACGGATATTCCCCTGTCAATGCGAGTCGTATGTCATTGAAAACGCGACAATGATGAATGACGTCAACTCAGGTTGACACCAACCACGATTACATGACTCTTTTCTCTCCGCTTTTTCTCTTGCTGTTTTTTTTTTTTTTTCTATATTTTTGATCAAATAAATGCAGGCTTGATAAGCATGAGACTTCTTTCAAAAACATTAAAAATAGTAATGTGTCCAATCTTTTGACCGGCACTGTAATTTAAAATATAATAGGCCTATACAAAATTTTCTTTACATGATGTGCAATAATGCGTGCATGTATGAGATCACAAAAATCATGTTTTCTCTTAAGAGTGGACATTATATTACCGTTAATACAATAGCTGATATGATCCTGTTATCAGCATGCTCACAGAGTTTTTTTATTTTTTCCTTTATCTTACAGATTTGAGAATCATAATTATTAGATATTGGCCCACGTTGGACTGCATGCATAATATGATACTGAGATCACTGACTGGAAGCAGGAAAGTGTTTTTTTTTTTTTTCTCCAGGGCATAGTGCACGCCAAACACCAAACACCAGATATGTGATGTTCACATATATCTTTGAACAGGATTTATTTCCAGGTAAAACTGTGTACTCAAAATGTGTCTTTGACTCTCATTTATATTGTTAACTACATTCTAAATAAACTACAAACAAAAAATTATATATTTCTTTTGTCATTGCATTCTTTCTTAGTTCACTTAGTCACATAGCTTCCTGACTGAAGGGCTCATTATGCGGCTCATTAGGGGCAGGGTCTTAATCTCCTCAGGTGTGAATCACAGCATTATTCATGACGATTCACGCCTCCTCGCATATGGCCTTTCTAAACAAAAAGTGTCTTAGAAATTTAAAATCATTACATTGTTTTATGTGACTAAGTGGGCAGGATGATTTTCACATCATTTTGAAGCAAAGACTCTAAACTAAAATTTTTGTGAAAACATTTTTAGTATGTTTTTTGAGGCCTTATTTTAGTGACTTTTTTTTTTTTCAAAAACCTAATTCTCTCAAAAATACAAACATGTACATACTTGTTGCTCACATATTATTGTAGCCTAGTTTGTGTAATACAGCACTGTAAAAAGAAAACTGTAAAATGTACAGTAACTTGCTGGCAGCAATTAGCAAGTAAGTTGCCGTGTTCTATTCCACAGTATGCTTTCTGTAAATGTAATCACAGTAACTATTTTGTTACTGTTTATTATTATACAGTATAAATTTACTGTAATAATAAACACAGTAACAAAATAGTAACTGTAAATCGAATTACAGTAACTATTTTTACTGTGTTTATTATTACAGTAAAATTATACTGTATAATAATAGACAGTAACAAAATAGTTACTGTGATTACATTTACAGAAAGCATACTGTGGAATAGAACACGGCAACTTACTTGCTAATTGCTGCCAGCAAGTTACCGTACATTTCACAGTGTTTTATTATTACTGCTGTATTTTTTTATCACAGCAAATATAAGAAAGTAAATTGCTTTAATTGTGTACTGTA
The DNA here is from genome assembly GCF_019924925.1 of Ctenopharyngodon idella. Lineage (NCBI taxonomy): Eukaryota > Metazoa > Chordata > Actinopteri > Cypriniformes > Xenocyprididae > Ctenopharyngodon > Ctenopharyngodon idella. The sequence continues at coordinate 23,491,795 of NC_067222.1, forward strand.
AAATGAAGACATGGTTTTTGTCACAAAATTACATTTATTTAAAACATTTTAAATGTGAAAATACATAGGCATACAATATTTTACATTATATACATTTATAGCCTATACATTTTTATTATTTGGTATACAACACTCCTAAACATACAAATCCATCATCTTTGTTGAAGTTCAATAAAATGTCCAGATACAATTGGAAATGAATAAAACAGAAAGTAAATATAATTCAAAAACTGTAGAATTTTAAGCTTCAAAATCCTTAATACCGACTTTATTCCTGAATGGGAAAGTTCCTACTGGGCTGGAGTCTTTTCCTGCAGCGGAAGAAATTAGCCATTAATGTAGACGACTAAGAAGGCAAGACTGATGGCTTGATGACAATGTATACAAGTTGGTCTGGCTAAATTAAACAATCCAGTCAACATTAATATTACTATGTTGACTATATTAACTAGTGTGGACATTATAATGAGTGGGCCTCAATCAGCTCCCTAGTTCAGTAGTCAGCACTGATCAGGGAGTCAGCCATTTTAAGGGCTGTCTCAGTCACAGAATCCTTCCAGTGCACTAAAATATTCGCTCCCAAAAAGTCCCACAATGCACCATGAAAATCAGGGAGCATCAATGCTCACTATGCTCCCTTAACAGAAGTTCTGAAGCGTGAAACTTTGATCACATGAGCCAACTCACTACACATAACGACACAAGATAGATGTTTGTTTGTTTGTTTTTTAAATACAAACCATTATGTTATTATATTTCTGCATAAACATAAATCACTAGACAGGTAATTAACATAATCTAACTAACATTTTTATCCCTGAATTGTTGCACGTATATGTAACAAGCAAAGTATCACAAAGTACTTTAAATAATATTAAATATAATGTCAGAAAGATATTAGTTCTGCTGCTGTTCATGAATACCAGTAGTGGAGTTATAAAATGATGACATTGTCGCCAGAAATAGAGTCATCGGTGTCCCAATGTGTGAGCCAGTGCCTTTTACTGTTCTTACAAGTGCCTGGATTCATATACACCATATACTGATTCACAAGCTCAGGAGTTAGGGAGCTGAGCTGATGATTCCAAAATTTTATAGCCATGTCCTGTGTTAAGGAAACATCATCTTAATGCGTAAACAAACCTGTATGACTGTAGCAACATGGGATAGTCATAAAGGGAGAATATTAATAAATTTACTATAAATTTAAAAATAAACTTTTTATTTTCAATTATGGCATAATGGCTACATTATATTATACTATATTATATTAACGTGTATACTATCTTCATTGTTTTTGGTTCTTCCCTGTTGGACCTAGTTTCTCAGTCTGTTTGATTAATCATTCTGTTCACCTGTTGTCTCATTATCTTATTAGGTCCCTTTGTTTGTTCATGCTTATAAGCCCTCAGTTTTCCCTTGGTCTTCATCAGTTCTTGTGACAGATAGCGTTTCTTTTTATTCCTGTTTTCTAAGCATTTGTCATTAAAGTCTGTCCTTGAATGTTTCCTTGTCTTTGTGACTTTCCTAACCATGTATTGTAAAAATTATATTATATTATATTATTGTCACACAATGGGTGTGTGTGCCGGCAGACAGAAGAAGACTATTGCAGCATTGAACATAAATCCAATACAACGTTTAATAAATCCTCCAAAGGCAAGACATTCCACTTAACAGGCAGAGTGACACACCTTAACGTAATTGTAACACCAAACAGAGAATGGAGACAAGGCACAACTTAAGTAGTTAATGCAAATGAGACTAATTAATCAAACACAGCTGAAACCAAATGAACTAATGACAGTTATTATAGAAACAAATGAAAAGTATGTTGCTATATGGTCAATGGTCATGTAAATTTTTTTACACTAAACTTGTGGCCTTGAGAACATATGATCTCGAGGTCATGACAACACATCGATTGGCCACAACACAAATGTACGTAGTTCGTCATATCGATTTTGTATCAATGAAGTTCCATATCGATCAAGTTCCACAACAAAACTTGTTGAACCAGTCACCATATATTATAATGCTCATTTCTCTTCCTTTGAAAAATGTTGTGCTGTTTAAAATCCTTACCTGTTGCTGCGTTTTACTTCAGCCCGCTTCGGTATTTGATTCATCATGCCATAGCTAGAAACAGCTAGCGCACTTTGCTAACACACATGCATGTGCATGGATACAGTTCCAGTTTACTTTTATCCAACAATGTTACTCCACTAAACTGATGACATTATCAAATATTGACAGATAAATTTTTTTTTTTTTAAAAATCTATCAAATTTATATGAGCAAACAGTTATGTTTGTATTTATATGGCTTACTAGTGCCGCTCTCTGCATCTCTCTCCTGGCGCACTCCTAAACACAGGTAACGCCTTGGTAAATTAACCTAACATTGCAAAATATGAGCAAAGTTACCTTGTTGAAGTCAAATCCTAAAGAAATTGTGGAATCTCCTCAGTTTCTTCTGCTGAAAAAAGTCCTGCTCAAAATTTCTTTATTGTGATTCACAGTAAAAAATATATTTACTGTAGAATTTACCCACCATTAAAATTTAACAATGATGCTTTGCAGATTTACAGCAACATGCTGTATACAGGTTCTACAGTAAGGATTTATTCATTTTATTCCAAGCCTGTACAAATTTCTTTCTTCTGCTGAACACAAAAGAAGATATTTTGAAGAATGTCAGTAACCAAACAGTTGATGGGCCCCATTGACTTCCATAGTATTTTTTACCATACTAATTTTTGGAGGGCTGAAATCATTGTCAGAAACAGTGATGCTTAATTAGCTCTTCTCTGATGGTGCATTTTGACTGTGTCAGTGTCTATTCTGAGCACACAATGTGGATAAGCAACAACATAAACATGTCTGCAGAGTGGAAGCACTTCACTGTGACCAAAATGCTAGAGTAGCAATATATAAAAAGTACGCATGGTTTCATTTATCACCTGAAAACACGACACACCAAAAGACACCAAATTTATCTTTTATTATTTTGGCTTCTGGCTAAATTAAAATACTGATTTCGGTTTAGGTGTATTGGTAATAAATATTTTCATGTTTCAACCAATAACTGATAAATGGCTGATATTAAAATTCTGTTTTGTCTAAATAAAAATATGTTTATTTTGTTTAATAAAAAATATTTAAGAAACCATTTTAAATGCTACAAGTGAGTTTAATATCACAATATAATGCAGCCATATCACCCTGTAGCCCAAGACTGGTTGCCCACTGAAGCTAAGCAGGGCTGAGCCTGGTTAGTACCTGGATGGGAGACCTCCTGGGAAAACTAGGTTGCTGCTGGAAGAGGTGTTTGTGAGGCCAGCAGGGGGTGCTCACCCTGTGGTCTGTGTGGGTCCTAACACCCCAGTATAGTGATGGGGACACTATACTGTCAAAAAAAGTACCGTCTTTCGGATGAGACGTTAAACCGAGGTCCTGACTCTCTGTGGTCGTTAAAAATCCCAGGATGTCCTTCGAAAAGAGTAGGGGTGTTACCCCGACATCCTGGCCACATTTGCCCATTGGCCTCTGTCCATCATGGCCTCCTAATCATCCCCATATACTGATTGGCTTCATCACTCTGTCTCCTCTCCACCAATAAGCTGGTGTGTGGTGGGCGTTCTGGCGCAATATGGCTGCCGTTGCATCATCCAGGTGGATGCTGCACATTGGTGGTGGTTGAGGAGATCCCCCCTTCCATATGTAAAGCGCTTTGAGTACCCAGAAAAGCGCTATATAAAATGTAAGGAATTATTATTATTATAATGTGCAGTATAAAAAAATATATTTATTTTAAGATTTGCTATAGATCACATTTGACAGTATTATTGATATAATTTGTAAGGTTCTTAAAGATTAACTTTACTGAGTTAAATGACAGCAAAGGTAATCTGTAAAAACAGAGGAAATGAGCAATGATGAGATGATGAGAAATTATGTAATGTAAGTAGCGACAGATGTTTTCCATTTTATGCCAACTTTAACAATTGTTTATGAAAAACATGCAGGTCACACAGGTATATTTCATATAAAATGCAAAAACAAATAAACAATAAACAATAAAATGTGATTCAAGGGGTCTGTGTACATCCATTAAGGTATTCCGGGGGTCCACAGACCACGTTTTCTTCACATTTCTGACTAATTGTATGAACATCAATCAGTATTCTGATATGCATTTTGTAATCTAAAAAAAGTCATTGATTACAATAAAGATTAAATTTTACAAGAAAAGATTAAAGATTACAAGAAAATTTATATCAGCCAATAACAATATGGTACTACTTTCATGCATCCTTACAACAGCTCTCCCATCAAATACCACATATCCGTGTCCTATCCGATCTGTAGCACTCCCACACTTGACAGAAATATATGGGATGTAATCTTCCAATAAAACCCAGGTCCCCTCCAGCCTAGCAGCACCCCAGCCCTACATAGCCACCAGCAGGTAATTGTCAGAGTGCAGGTGAATTCATCTTGTCAGAAGATGATGGACAGATGGGGGTGACCAGGCTGGCACCATTGATTTTGCAATTTGTAACGTCGCACCAGTGTTCCTGAGCGCTGTCATGCTGCACCAGCACGCTGGCTGGTTAATTTACACAGGCCAGACCAGAACGAGAGGAGAGGGTGGGGGAAAAAAAGAGAGAGAAAGACGCAAAGACAGAGACACGCTCATTCATCTCATACACGCATGCTGGAAGGGCAAATTAAACCCTTAGAGCAAAACAGGACCTGACATGTCCAGGTCATCTCTGTGAGACGCCCAGTCACGGTGATGTACTGCGACTGGGGACAGAGTCATCAGCAACCTTTTTCATCCACTCACTTCATCATGACTTTCTGGCACTCGCTTCTGTTTAGCATGCTATGCTACGGAATAGCTTCGTAGATTTATTAGGTGATGGAAGGAGAGTGGATCTTTGGACAGTTTTACGACAAGACCTGCCAGCACACTCGACCTGATGGATCCGCTAGCCTTGAGCGACTCGGCTACGTTTTTGTGGGCCTGGACGTAACATTTTGAGCGCTCAGGCTAGTCAGTATGTTTACTCAGAACTAATAATAATTACCTGGTAATAATCTCACTAATAATAATCCCACTAGAATTTACACAGAACACATGAAGGTATTATAAATGCAGACTGCACTTGTTACAGCTCAAAGGTTAACTAAATTTAATCTCATTTGCTTTATTTACCTCATAAATCTGTTTTTATGAAGCCAATCAAGTAATATCAAGTTTGATAGCTAAATCAAAGACTTAATTCAATCTGCCAGTAAACATATACTGCCCTTACTACGTTAAGAAGCACATCTTGATATTTATAGCTAAGCATCATTTTTAAAAGTATATAGCCAGCAAAAATATATTCTGGTTAGCATGCTATGCTACAGAACAGCGAAGCTGCACGCTACATGCCTCTTCATAGATTTGTTAGATGATGGAAGGAGAGTGGATCTTTGGACAGTTTTACGACAAGACCTGCCAGCACACTCGACCTGATGGATCCGCTAGCCTTGAGCGACTCTGCTATGTTTTTGTGGGCCTGAATGAAACATTTTGAATGCGCAGATAATAATAATAATTCCTGGCAAAAGCGCAGATATTTAGATACGCCGGTCTGGAAATGTTCTTGAGGGGTCTCCGTTAGCTAACGCTGCCATGCTAATTCACTCAATAATCAATCAAGGGCTTTGGCACTGGAATTTCACTGATTCATTGCCATCTCCTTCGCTACCCCTTGTATTCTCCTGCCCCTGAAATATTTTTCTTAAACCCACCCCCCCACCCCCCGTTTCCTCCTTGCCAGACTGATCTCTGTGGTATTATGTGAGCAGATGTGTGGAATGTTTTTGGCTGACAGATAGACAGCAGCTCTGGCTTTCACATCTATCATTCTCCCACAGTCTCCCATGCATGGGTTAGGACCGCCACCACAACAGGATTAATTCACACACTGCACTTAAACCCTGACAAAGAAGCTATCATTCACTATTTTCCCTCCTTGCTTCACTCTGTCTATTTCTTTCACAGTCCATTCCGGATTTTCCTTGTTTATCAGTAGAAGCTTGAGTTGATCACATTTAACATGACAGCGGTGCTTTGATTTTGTTTACACAAGCTGATGATTGCATGTGATGGAAAAGACTGGAAGCTTAGCTGGAGAGATTTTAACCAAAAACAAATACTGTGGGAGTACCGAGGTACAGAGATGGTATTGTTATACTGTACTATGGTACAAAAATTCAATGGTGCTCCATGGCACACAAATCACAGACAATGAAATCATAATTCAATAAAAGTACAGTTTGTAGTAGATTTATGACAAATTGTATGAGTTATTAACTTGAGACTTGATCACTGAATCGATCAACTACAACACGAATTCCGGAAATGTTGGGACATTTTTTAAATTTGAATAAAATGAAAACTAAAAGACTTTCAAATCACATGAGCCAAGTGTTCTATTGTGAATAAAATATTGGTTCATGTGATTTGAAAGTCTTTTAGTTTTCATTTTATTCAAATTTAAAAAACGTCCCAACATTTCCAGAATTCGGGCTGTAGTTCTTAGAATCCGTTCAATTCACGAGTAAATCATTTTTTGCGATTTTGTGAACCAGTTTAACTCATTCATTGAAAAGAATCGGTTGTAGATAAAGATAAGCAAGTTTTCCAAAACGACAATAGACTTTTTTCAAAGCAGCACCATGATAGATATGAAAGCAAGGCTGTGAAGGATAGACTTAAATTTAAGAATTTCTAAAGAATAAATGTATAACACAGGGTTGGTTAAAAATTTAATTTTCTCAATTTTAATCTGTTCTCATTTTTACGAACCAATATCAATTCTTAAATCCCAAGAATCGATCTTTTAGTCAATGCTGTTTTCAGTTGATGAATAAACAAAACTTTGTAGCGCCTCCCATCCAATAAATCAAAATAAGCTTTGAGCTTTGTTACTTTTGATATGAAACAAAGTCTCAGCTTTCAAATTCTGCCCATTTTATTATGAAATTCAAACAACAGATACCATTTTGGCACTCTTTAATGTGGCGTGACAGATCACTATAGCACTGGAGCACACGTGAACTGATCATCTCTTCCACTTTACTACTAGTTACAGCATGAAATAAACATGAATGAACATCATAAGGAATGCTAAAAGATAAAGTACAACTTACTGAAATCCGTATCATGTCTCATGTAATCACTCAGTGTTTCAACTGCGGAAAGACATCAATAAAACAGCTTGTCAACCAGGGGTGCCCAATTTTGTTCCTGGAGATCTACCTTCCTGCAAAGTTCAGCTCCAACCCTGATCAAACACAACTGAACCAGCTAATTAAGATCTTCAGGAGCACTTGATAATTACAGACAGGTGTGTTGGATCAGGGTTGGAATGAGGTTGTTGTTGTTGTTTAAAGAGAGAAAAATGAATACTTTTATTCAGCAAGGAAGCAATATATTGATCAAAAGTGATAGTAATAACTTGTTACAAAAAATCTATTTTAAATAAATGTTCTGTTGTTCTTTCTATTCATCAAAAATCCTGAAAAAATATAGTTTTTTCCAAAAAAAAAAAGCAGAATATCTGTTCTCAGCATTGATAATACCAAGAAATGTTTCTTAAGCAGCAAATCAACATGATTTCTGAAGGATCATGTGACACTGAAAACGAGTAATGATGGTGAAAATTTAGTTTTGCCATCACAGGAATAAATTCCATTTTAAAATATATTAAAATAGTTTTAAATTGTAATAATATTTCACAATATTACTGTTTTTACTGTATTTTTTGGTCAAATAAATGCAGCCTTGGTGAGCATAAGAGACTTCTTTTAAAAACATTACCAACCCCAAACTTTTAAATGGTAGTGTACCTACCATAATATTACTCTTAAATAGATAAAGCTTGATTGTGGAGATTGTGTTAAAATATCCTTGAATTTACACAGAACACATAATTAACACAAAATACATAATGGTATTATAAATACAGATAGGACTTGTTAAATAAAGCTCAAAGATTAACTAAATGAAATCTCATTTGCTTTATTTACCTTATAAAAATGTATTTAAGATAAGTAATACTATGTTTGACAGCTCAAATACTTATTCATTTTGCCAGTAATCATCTATCACCCTTGCTACTTTAAGAATCTTGATATTTATATACTTGATTACTGTAATTACTGTATTGTATAATTTTTTTAATTAAGCATCACTTTCAAGATATATTTAACCAGCGAGAAGCGATGTGATCCACAGCCAGTGGTGACAGTTTTTGCGCTTTGTCCTGCTCTGGGACTTCATTACTCCATCTTTCAACATCCTGACACTTGAAATATTGGGAGGAGTTTTCTGGTGAATATTGCATGACAGAGACAGACCACAGAAGTCTAGGTAAATATGAGGACAACTCAAAACACAACACTGTATTCAGAGGGAGGGATAAATACATCTTGTGAGAGAGAAGAAGAAAGGGGCTAACACATCTTGTGAAAGTGATAACAAATAGAGGGCAAAAATGTTCTTTTGACTGATTTTAATTATATTTTTTTATGATACAAGTTTTTTTTTTAATCTAAAAATATATATTATATATAGATTGTTATTGGTACACAAGTATTAATAATTGCTGCTTAATATTTTTATGGAAACTGAGATATATTTTTTCAGGATTCTTTGATGAACACAAAGTTCAAAAGAACAGCATTTATTTGAAAATAAATCTTTTGTAACATTATAAATGTCTCAACTGTCTGTTTCCAGCATTGATAATAATAAGAAATATTTCTTGAGCAGCAAATCAGCATATTAGAATGATTTATGAAGGATCATTGAAGATTGGAGTAATATCAGCTGAAAATTCAGCTTTGCCATCACAGGAATAAATTACATTTTATATATAATAAAATATATATAACTGTATTGCAACTGTAATAATATTTCACACTATAGCCGTTTTAGTGTATTTTTCATCAAATAAATGCAGCCTTGGTGAGCATGAGTGACTTTTAAAAAACTTTTGACCGTTATAAAACCACAATAATATGTATAAGGATTTTAGTCTCAGGGGGTACTGGTCCCATCTAAGCATGAGCTGATGTTGCTTAGAGCAGTGGTTCTCAAACTTTTTTGGTAACACCCCCCTTTTAACCTATAAAAAAATCCTTAGGGCTGTACAGTATACCTGTGTACTTGTGAATTCCATGTAAACTAATAATCAAGTTGAACAATATTGATTAGAAATACTGTGGAACGGCTTGTTTCATCTCTATTCTTTTTGATTTACTTTGAAATCAGGTTTTCTTTAGCTATAATGTCTGACTTGACTGCATGTCCACCTACGCCAGCTCTTGATCAGAATGCCTTATCTCTAAATGCTTGCTTCCTACACAAAGCTGGTAGCAAGTAAATTGCTCTTAGGCTGAAAAATAAAAGGAATCGAGTGAAACATTTCATATCAGTCCGCTAATGGTCCCAAGTGACATGATCAATGAGGATGGTCTGTAACATCCTTTAGCCAGAGGCAAGTTACAAAGAGAAACTTACTGGGATATCAGAACTAACATTAAAAAAAAAGAACAGAAAACCTTAAAAAAAAAAAAAAAACCTTATTTCTGTCATTAATTACTCACCCTCATGTCATTCCACACCCTTAAGGCCTTTGTTCATCTTCGGAACACAAATTAAGATATTTTTAATGAAATCCGAGAGTTTTTTTTTTTTTTTTTATATCCCACAGAAAGCAAAGAAATGACCACATTCAAAGTAAAGACATTGTTAAAATAGTCAATGTGACTACAGTGGTTCAAGTGACGAGAATACTTTTTGTGCACAAAAACAAAACAAAAATAACATACTTAATGACAGAAATTTCATTTTTGGGTGAACTAACCCAAACTAGATGAATTGTTTTCCTTGAGACAATTGCAATTCATTTTCTCTATTAGCTGATCATTTTACACCAATCGAAACAGCTCAATTTGATTGTATTAACAACTATCAATTACATATGACAATTTTGCTAAAAGAATTATTTCAAATGATCAGTTTGTAAAAATAAAATGAAATATTTTGCGATGTTTTGCATGTTCTGGACAGACTTAGTGGAGGGAATTTTTCAGTAACTCTTTTTAACAAGTTGCATCATTACGCCTGGTGGTTACAATCTTTGTGAAGTACAAGCCAATGAATCCTTCAGTGAACAGATTCATTCCCACTGATTTATTTACAGAATAAAACAAGTACTTTCTAGCACTCACAAAGTAAGTACTTACTCTAAAGATCAGTACCTACTAGGACTGGGTATAAATTCAGATGTCCCAATTCGATTCGATTTCTATTCTCAAGGTCTCAATTCGATTAGATTTCGATTCTCAAATCGATTTTCGATTCGATTTTCAATTTCGATTCTCGATTCAATTTTCAGATTCAATTCTCGATTTTTGATTCGGTGAATTCAATAAATTTTCACTGGCCCCACCACAAAAAAAAATAATAATAAATGAATACAATAGTTATTGTTTTTGTTGTTTTTGACCCATGTATATCTATATTGTAATAAATAAGGTTATGACACCCAATATTCTTGACCACAGCTAAAACTACTAATATAAATTTCAAAGATTATTAAAGACAAGTAAACAGTCATTAATAAAAAAGAGCAAATAATTAAACTACAAGCAATAGCACAAATAAATAAATACAATAGAACAAAAATACAAATGAAATAATCAGTGCTTTTAAGGTTTTTCAGGTAGGTCTAACAGTAGTTTTCAGGTACAGAAATTGAATAATCAAATGTAAAATAACACTGCATAATCTTCACTGTACAAAATAAATAAAGATTAATCCTTAAAGTTACAAAAACGTTATTCAGTGAAGAACAGGGAGTGATTTTCTCTTTAGTTTGATTAACATTAAAACACAGACAGCTGCAGGAATATTCGTTTGCTGTCACTTTAAAACTAATGCACATACAATAATGATACACATGCGTTCTATCTCTACTGCTTACCGCAAAGGTTAAATGAGATAAATTTGTCCATTTAGGCACAAGGAGAGGTGAAAAAGAATTAATTTTATTATTTGCACGCTGTCTGAGGCACGCAGCTCTGAGCGCTTCGGGTGTGTGCGCTGCGCACACAAAACTTCTCACACAGCGCGCGCGAGTTCTCTTTCACTTGAATGCTTCAATTGGCAAGGCTTGAAAATGCGTGCAAGTGATAAACTTTAGTTACTATGCAGCACTGGTCCGATCGGGACACTGACAGTTCCTTCAACTGTCCGAAACGTCTTTCACACTGAAAGGCGCGCCTGCATCCGCCATGTTCAGCACTGAATGAATAACACGGCCCCGCTGTAACATCACGCAAGGGAAATAAGAGGATGACATCTAGTGGAGAAGACTAGTAATAAGATTAACGTCAATCAGATATTATGTTCAATGTTTGCAGAAATAAATATGGTAAAAAAATCGATATCGAATCGAGCATATTTTAAAAAACGATTAATCGAAAAATTGATTTTTTTGCCCAGCCCTATTACCTACTCAAGTGAGTATGCGATTTCAGACGCAGCCTCTGGCTTGATGCGTGAGTCATTGAATTGTTTACTCAACCAATATGTTCAAAAACACTGATTCATTCAGGGACGAAATGTACTAGGTGTGTTATTCGGAAAAGCACATCATTGATTTTAATTTAGCTTGGTTTGTAACTATTTTCATTGTCAAAGCAAAAATTATAATATTGTCGCTAAGTTATTAAGGTCATGTTTGTTTAACGCTGAATAAAAGCAATATATCACAAGCGTAACTGTACTCGTGATGCGCTAAAAAATACATATCAAAGTCACAATGTTAGTGTCTTAAATAGGCCTGTTTCATTTGTTTTGCCTCAGGTTTTATCCGTATTTAAACTCAGAAATATTACTGTCACAAAAAAAAAAAAAAAAAAAAAGTATAATTCTTCAGTATTGGAATTTCTTTTTCCCCCCTCTCTTTCTCATTATTCCTGCAATCAGTCACAACCACTCAAATTTCATATATAACGCTGACTGCCAGGATTTAGCCCTGCAGTATGGAAACTACAACTGGAATATGCTTTCATGCCCATTTTGTGTCAACAACAGCGTAATTTCATCCTGCAGCATTTTTCATTGCAGTCTGGCAGGTCTACATGATAGAAAAGCGAGCATGTTTATTTATTTATGTTCCATACGGAAAGAGCAACCGCTAATCTCCTGGATCATTTGCCTAGACGTACGGCTCCCCAACGCAAATCAGAAATATTGCACTTGTGACAGAGAGACGCTGTCTGCTGGTTTAAACATTAAGGTGAAATATAATATCACAAAGCTTAAGTTCTTGCAACTATTCTGAAGCGACAAGCACTCTTCAAAGTGTTGTAGTCATTTCTTTCAACGTGAAAGTCGACATGAATCAAAACTGAGCACATATTTACTTTCTCAGTACTGGTATTATTGATTCATCACTGCATGTACTGTAATTTTTTCAAACCTGAATGGTTTGCTTTCTTCGGTAGAACACAAATTTAGAAATGTTCAATAATGTAATTCTTGTTCTTTATGTGCAATTACAATGAAAAAAAGACTCAAAACATAGGCTATTTCTTTGGAATAAAAAGTAATACAAAAATATCTTGTGTTCCACTGAAGAAGAAAAAAATCATATTGGTTTGGCACAACATGAGAGTGAGTAAATAATGACTGAAAAATCATTTTTGGCACTTTTTGTTGATTTACCTCTATTTCAGGCATTCGGTTCTAATTTATCGTATGTATCGTATGAGACAATGGGAAGAAGGGGTATATTTAATTATAGGGCAGGTTTCAGACACTTCTCAGTGCCACTGCTCTCTCTCTCTCTCTCTCTCTCTCTCTTCTCACACTTTTCTAAAAATTTTTGAAGTTTTCCCTCAACAATGAATCATACTCAGACTCTTTCAGTCACCGGAGTACTTTTGTGACTCTCCCTTCATGTTATTTGAAAAAGAAACCTTGGAATGCAATCACTTCTTTTCAGCTTACCGAAATGCGATCATTCATCTCTCACACCTTTTCTACCCTTTCCCTCGAATCTGCTTTTGGTGACAGATGGCCTGATGGTTTATTGATTATTTCTGCTTTTGAGGCTTGTATGTATTGGACATCCTTGGGGTTTTGCTCTCATCTGTAGATGCTTTCCTCTGAGTTTGAATCAGTATCATATCTAATATTAGACATGCCGTGATGAATTACAAATTAATCAAGCTATATTTTTGGCATCACATGTTGCTTTATGGGACATCTAAGTGACTGTTTTTTAAAGCTTATAGATAGAGATAGATCTATAGTACTACAACAACAAACGGTCTCTCTCGCATGTGGGCAGATATTGGTCATTTAATATTTGTTTCAATCCTTTTTCTTTTAATAATTATCAATAATTAAAATTAGGTTTTAAACACATCAAATATTTGTATTCCCCTCAAATGGTGATTTTGACCTGTCCTGCATCAAAAGTATTGACCTTCTTGACTAAGGTCTTAATTAAAATCATAAAACTGACATATTTTTGATTATTTACAAAAAAAAGACCAAAAAACAATAATATTTTGCTGTATTCTCACATATCTGATTTGTATATATATATATATATATATATATATCACATATGTGGAAATACAGCTAAATATTTGAGTGTGTGTGTGTGTGTGTGTGTGTGTGTGTGTGTGTGTGTGGGTGTGTGTGTGTGTGTGTGTGTGTGAGTGAGTGTGTGTGTGTGTGTATATATTTTTTGGCTCATATACAATAAAAGGACAAAGGCCCAATCTGACCAAAAATATGCAATTTTGTGCAGATGCTGATATTTTTTATAGGCAAAAAGATGAAAATCCGATAGCTAGTGATGTAAATAAATGAGATCGTTATAACAGTATAGCAGACTACTTAAAATGCACATAAATATCAGTTCTGTCAGGACCACTATGAAAGATGATTGACAGTTTGGATTGGCGGTTTGGTTCTGTTCTGGGCAAGAACTCCCTGCGCATACATGCACCCTAGTGTGACCGGGCGATACTATAGGCAGACTTAAGTCACCTGAGAGTCAGCTGATGCGAGCTTGACTGACGTGACCTGCCAGAACTAACGCTTTGCTTGATTTGTCACTCTATATCTCGCATTAACATGTCTTGGTATGATGATATATATATATATATATATATATATATATATATATAAATGCTTAATTTTATGATAACACTGTTCACACAAGTACAAGGCATTGCTGCTCACTTTGGCTAAACAGAAATGTGTCCCTTTGCAAAATCAAACACTAAAAAATAAGAGTGCACCACACTGTATGACGGGGTGCAAAACTGGAGTTCCTGGAGGGCCACAGCCCTGCAGTTTAGCTTCAACCCTAATTAGACGTGCCTGATCCAGCTCATCAAGTCCTTCAGGCTTATTTCAAAACTATGTATGTTGGAGCAGAGTAGGAACTAAACTCTGCAGGGCTGTGGCCCTCCAGGAACTGAGTTTTGTACCCCTGCTGTATGATTTCTAGAACTGATATAGGGAAATTCGTTCAGCAGAGTGATGTGAGCTTCTGAGAATAATACGATGTAATTTATATTATGTATGATGCAATACCAGCTTCAGATTGCATCATTCATTGCTTTGCCTAAAAAGCAAGTACTGTCTAAAAATCAGTCATAGATTTATTCATAGATCCAGTCAAAGATGTATTTTTAGTCATTTCTGGTTTAACTTGAGATCTTTATTATTCACTTATCCACCGCCATTCCTAAGTGAAGGGTCGTATATACTGACCCAATAGCATATCTTGAAAACTAGAGCCAATCAACGATTTTAAGTCTCATTTTCCTTCTCAGTGACCCAGAAATAAAGTCTGAATACATTTTTGTCAAAAGCGTTTTGGCTGTAGTGTAATTGAAAGATGTACTAATAAACATTCCTCAAAAGCCTAATGTGTCATATTTTATACTCCCATTTCAATATGATTTGTCTAAAAAATGATGCATGGATAACCAAGTAAACCTAAGTTGCGCCAGTCCAGTAGTGTTCATCTTGAAATAGTACTAACAATATACATGTATAAGTTCTTGCGTCTGCTTCATAATAATCAGTAAATATGAAGGGGATGCTTTTAGAATTATACTAAATGAACTTTTAGTTGCTAAAAAAAAGTAAAACTATCCATAAGATGGCAGAATACGTGTAGTAGATTGTGTATAACAGTTTCTTCAGCAAAGTTTTGATCATGTTGATACTTTAGAGGCCATATACAGAGGCTTTAAAGAGTTAATGCTCTTTGCTGAGCTGATAAAATTGATAAGTAGTTGTTTGACAGCGGTGTTCTGGTAAACAGAAGGAGAGTTGTTTGTTTACCAGTCACTTGCTGTGGTGAGACGGACTGTGTACGTAGGAGGTGAGCGATCAGCCTTAACCAGAAAGGGATTCACTGGCATAAAAAACCTGCTGGACAGCAATGCGCTGTGACTGCCTCCAAAAAATATGATTTAGCAGAGATATTACAACAGTTGTTACAGTTGAAACACAATACAGCTGTCGTAGAGGCACGCTATGCTTTTATCAGCTTGTATAACTGATTCATGAATTCAAAACTGGCCTTTGTTTTTTTAAATGCATGTCGCTGGTCTTATTGTGAACGATTCATCACACTTTCTTTGTAGATGTCATTTTGACAGCATGGATAGAGAAAATAATCAAACTACTACCTGCTGTGAGTTGCAACCACCACCTAAACTAACATACCAAAGGCAAAGACAACAACAAGATACAGTTTCAACTTTCTGTCCCAAAACACTGTTGCAACACACATACACACACACACACACACATGTTGGAGCACCTATCATTATGAGGAAATACCATAGGCGTAATGTACAAACTGTATATTCTAACCCCTGACCCTAACCCTACCCCACCGCATACCCATCACAGAAAACTATATATATATTAAAACATTTTTAATATATTTTTTAAGCCATTTTAATTACAAGGACTCAGGAAAATGTCCTCATAAACCACATTTATGTTGTAATACCTTTGTAATACCCATGTCATTATACAAATTTGTGTCCTCATAAATACATACTTTTCCAGTAAACTCTTTACCAAAATTTTGAAATTGATGTTCATAAATCAACTTGCATCAGATTTCACATGATTAATATGCTTATTTAAAGACTACTGGAAAAGTAATCGATCATGTAGGCTTTACTTGTTTGGCTTGAGCTCTTTCCACATTGTTTCCTTTACTCTGAGCTCACATCTGCTCCCAAAGAGGGACAAGTAACCTCTAGAAAGAATTAGTCTGAAACAATCACATAATAAACAAATCTAGCAAAACTTCCAGTCCTGACCTTGAATATTTCTCTCTGGTCTCAAAGACGAAAGTGTGATTATTAATGTAAAAGATGATATGCTGGTCTGTTACTAAACTTAATATTCTCTGTGATGCTATTAAAGCATTAAACATTAATGAAGTACGACTATCATCTTCACAAATGACATAACACCACTGTACTGTAGCTCACCCATATGTAACTTCTTAAACAGCTCATTATATAGGCTATGTATCACAGACCATTTAGGATCTTTTATGCTGGGCTTGCTCTCTAAAGAATTCCACAGTGGCACATTACATCTCATAGCACCAGACTCTTGGTATGATGCCATGGCTAAAAAGGATAGGAGCAGCGAACAAATGAGGTGAGGACTTTTGGCATGATAGAAGATGCTGTAAAACCTATCCGTTCAGCATGCAATGTGAGACAGCACAACAGAATGGATTGACCCTGAATCTGATTTATTCTCTCCATAAGATACACCTTCAGCCCTTCGGGATATGTGACAATGTAGATGTGAACTTCTTAGGGTCACAATGCACCCCTCCCCAGACAAAATATCATGACGCAGTAACAATATGCAACATACAGTTTAATTTAGGTTCAACAAATCACAAAATACTATAAAATGCATCCACTGAAACACAGAGGCTATTGGTCTCTTGGAAAGAAAGAAAGAAAGAAAGAAAGAAAGAAAGAAAGAAAGAAAGAAAGAAAGAAAGAAAGCATACATTTACATAATTATTTGTATGATGCAATATTGATTTGTATATTACATAGATTAGATATCAATTATTATTTAGATAATAATTAATATCTAATAATAATTAGATTTTTTTTTAAGAAACCAAAGTAAAATATGCTGACAGTTGTTATTTTACTTAAGTAAAATAAAATAAAACAAAATATAATATAAATATTAATATAAAATCAAAGTATTTTCATGTAATAAAAAATGAATAAGAATATATACATATGTCAAGACAAACGGAATGATAGACAGACAGACAGACATCTGTCTATCTATCTAGATGATAGATAGACAGACAGACAGACAGACAGACAGACAGA
Source organism: Ctenopharyngodon idella (assembly GCF_019924925.1). NCBI lineage: Eukaryota > Metazoa > Chordata > Actinopteri > Cypriniformes > Xenocyprididae > Ctenopharyngodon > Ctenopharyngodon idella. The sequence goes on from NC_067222.1 coordinate 23,509,299, forward strand.
CAGACAGACAGACGGACTGACGGGCGGACGATAGTTAGATAGATAGATAGATAGATAGATAGATAGACAGACAGACGGACGGACGGACGGACGATAGATAGATAGATAGACAGATAGATGATAGACAGATAGATGATAGATAGATAGATAGATAGATAGACGGACAGATGGACAGACAGACGATACATGGATGGATGGATGGATGGATGGATGGATGGATGGATGGATGGACGGACGGACGATAGATAGATAGACAGACAGATGATAGATAGGTAGATAGATAGACAGCCAAAAAGATAGATAGAAATTTTATATAGACACTACTTTTTTTTAAGAAAACAAAGTAACATTTTCTGACAAACAGTTGTTATTTTACATGGGTAAAATAAAACAAAATATAAAACTATATATATATATATATATATATATATATATAATAAAATTCATAAGAGTAGCAACTGTATGTCAGTGGAGTCCCCCACCCAAACTACTAAACACCCCCTTGAGTTATGCATTCTGGCACTAACTTTTGGATAGAGAACTTGAGGCGTGTTGAAATTGGATCACATTTAGCTTTGATAGTGAGACAGTGAGATTAGGAGCATTGATTTGTCTTTTCATTTCAAAGCAGTTCATGTTCAGAATCAACATCTAAACACCAAATGCACTTAATAAAATGTGTGATGAGAAGCCGACATAAGGGGTGCATTAATTAATTACACATTTGATATCAATATTTTGCCTTTCATAAAGACACTTACTAAAAATAGACCCCTGGGTGGTGCTGGAACTGCCACAGACGTATCAGCTAACAGTCAATGTTAGAGGAGCAGCCAACCAAAAGTTTGTGAAGAAATATGATTGCCCTTGTAAAGTGCAACACAGTTTAATGCATCTCTCTATAGAAACAAATGTTGCTTGCATAATTAGATTAAAAATTCCATGGTATAAGCCAGCAAGGTGGAGTAAGTGCCTTTAAATTAGTCTACGCTCTCAAAAAGAGATGCTTTCTTTTTACCTTACTCAGCATAATGTCCAACTTCATGAAAGAGGTCAGGGCTTTTCCAGGAAGCACACACACACTTGAGAAGTACTGAAGGAAATAAATGGACAGTATCTTCTGCAAAATGGCTTAAAAGAAACAATATAACACCTACATAAATTAATTCCAAAGCAAATCTTGGCTGAGTATATAATGACCGTTTAGCAGCTATTCACTGCACCTTGCACCTACATTAAAGAGAGTATTAATGCCAAGCGATCCATCTGATGGCAAATGCAACTCATTACATTAGTGTGCGAATATAAATGCTTCCATTAAATAGGCCAATGGTGTGAAGCATAGCAGAACACAGCACAAGATGATAATCATTAAAGCCAAATGTAATTTTTGACACTTTATTGAGCTTGATTACACTTTATATTACGACTCCATGGAGAATATATCAGGAACACGAATCCACAGAGATTTTGTTATGGTGCAAATTGAGCCAGCTAGACAAAGAATAAGATGAGATGCAGCCCAGTCAGTGCAAGAGCAGTGACCTATTTGGTGTGTGATGAATTGTGCCAAGTGAACTCAAGCCCAGTTGTCTGTTATGCAAATTGCCAACAAATGGTTAAGGACCCCTGTGGGAGCATTTACCCTGGACGTAGGTTGACCCCGCATAACCTGATCTGCAACAAAAACTCCCAAAACACATAAGCTTTCTCGCCTTTTAGAAAGGATTTGTGTAAGGTGTGCCACTTTAGCAACCTCTTTCCTCAAATACCGCATGGTTAAATTGTGAATTTGGCCCTAGAAATGACCACTGTTGAAAGAGCATTAGTCTAAAGAAGAATACTAAAACTACATAAGATTTAAATGGAAACTTTCTAGATTAAAATACAAGGAGAGGTAACATCTGTATGGTGTTTTACTGTGGATCACATCCGGATCTTACATTATGCCAGAAGAGGTCACAGGCATTATTTTTTAATTGAGCTATTCTCAGTACCTGGCCAAAATTATAATATAATATCACAGAATGTCACAGTTTCCATTAGTTCACCTCAAAGCTCCTGTTAGCCTGAGAAGCACTAGGCTACTGGTGATTGCATTAGTCATCCCAAAAACTATATATGGAGGTGGTTTGAAATGCAATTCCCAATCAGGAGTTCTGCACCGTGACTCGACAGAGTGCTTATTTGGAGAGCTAGATGATGCACCTCCAGGAAAACTGGAGCACTCTTCAGTCAGAAAGGATCTGATTTGAGAAAAATCCAATTTGTCTGCAGTCTGAACTTAGCCTAAGAAACTACTAAAAAGAAAGATGCTACTCACTGTGTTTTATCATCTCTACACTGGATACCTATTAAGTTCCGTATTGATTATAAAGTATTGCTTCTGACCTATAAGGCCCTAAATGGTTTAGCTCCTGTGTATTTAACTGATCTTCTATCGCCCTACAATCCATCACGCTCTTTAAGATCACAAAACTTTGGGCTTCTGGTTGTACCTATATATCTAAGTCCACTAAAGGAGGGAGAGCGTTTTCGACCCCTAAACTCTGGAATAGCCTTCCTGATAATGTTTAGGGCTCAGACTCACTTACCCAGTTTAAATCTAGATTAAAGACGCATCTCTTTAGCCAAGCGTTCACATAATGCATCTCATATCCTTGTACTCCAGTAATATCAGATCAAGGGCACATGACTATCTTTGCTTAATCTCATGAACAGCAGCTACGCTAATTATTCTCCATTTGCTTTTCTGTTTTATCTCGGGATGCTCGTCCCGAGGTCACTAGAGTACATCAGCTTCGGCTTGGATTCAGCCTCTTATGAAGACTTCAGATGACCAACACCTATGAAGAGACGGCGCCAACCCCTGCGAGGACTTCAGATGACGCAAACTCTAGATCAATATGCACGATTCCAAATTTTGCTATATATCCTAATCATTGTTAACATATTTTCATTACTTCCACGAGCTCATTGTTTCTACCTTAAATTAATACATTGCTTAAATTAATACATTGTTAGCTAATTGCGTGATTTGTATATGTACATTGCTGAAATTACAAAAAATGGACACAGCCATCTCTGATAACAGATTACTCTAAATTGTAATGTTGACATGCATTCCCTGTGAAGCTGCTTTGAAATGATATTTTGTATCGTGAAAAGCGCTATACAAATAAATGTGAATTGAATTGAACTGTGCAGCATGTAAAGGAATAATGAAATATCTACTATCTTAGAAGGTTGGCATATCCCTTTAAATAGAATGGATATGTTTAGTGTTTGCATAATGTAAGCCAACCCAGGATCGGTGCTCTGTATCTCTACGGATGTGTGTAACTCCTTCAAATAAGTGTTTCTGTCTGAGCATCCAGCACTCTTCAGGCAAGCTGCATCTTTGTCAGAACAGAGAATCCTGGCCACCAGCTTGCATCGATCCCCACAGCAGAAGTTTCATTACTGTACAGATGCCAGTGACTCGTCCCAGAGTCTTGACGATATATATATAAAAAAAATGAAATCCAAGAATAGCTGAAGACTTTTCATGATTTTTCTGCCAGTTTACACCAGCTCAAATACAATGATTCTTAAAAAAAAAAAAAAAAAAAGAATCCCTAAGGACAGATAAATAGCTTGAGGTGGCATTGAACTGTAAAGTTTTGAGATAATGGCCAAACTTGATTGACAAGTGGCACTGAGTCCTTGAAGAGTGTTGGGAGCCATTGTTTTCACCACTTTTATTCTCTCTCTTTCCCTCTCTCACTCGTTTTGTTCCTTTTACACAGAGAAGAAAAGACTCTTTTAGTGGGTTCTTCAAAGTGAGAGCTCAAGTGAATTTAAGCTTTATATTTAAGACCGTTTAACATCAGAAATGTAAGTTCAGCTCTGGACTGCATTCTTAAAACACTTCTGTCATCAGTTACTCACTCTCATGTCGTTCTAAACCTGTATGACTTTCTTTTATTAATGGTCTGATAATCTTCCTCTCTGCCGTATCTCTCAAAATCTCATTCATATTTGCATACATTCAAACATGGTACTTAAAGATGCATCATTGCTGTGCGAGGGCGAGTAAATGATGACAATTTTCATTTTTGAGTGTGTGAATTTGAGTGCCTTTAATCAAATAAAAGGCATCAGTAAGTCAAGGTTCCTATGTTTCATGACAATCTGCTAGCAAAAGTTTGCTGAGATGAGTGCGACAAATATGCCAAAATGATAATTTCTGATGATAATCATACACCTACGGAATAAATGCTAGCCTTGCATAACAATTTGACTTCAAACACTTGCTAATTGCCATTTTGTTTCTTTACACAATATCTTCCAAGCGTCCTCACCATCACATTTGGCTCTTGTTGAGAACATTAATTAGAAGCAGATACATGAATTAGCACTTTGATCGCACGTCCGACTCATCTGCACTCACACTTTCTGAGTCATTCAGAATACTTATTCACAAGTTCACACTCACAAATATTCAGATAGAGTAAAAGAGTGTGCATATTTGTCGTGCTCTCTGAGGGGAGGGCTCTGAGCTCAGAATGTGGCCTGAACCCAAAGTACTACCCGTGAGGAGTTGGGGTGGCAGAGGGATGCAGAAAACTGTCAAGGAACATGAGTCGGCTATGTGTACTGTAGGCCTCCTCTCGTGCTGATTAGAATGTGTTCCTCCAGAACTTTGTTAATGAAACATCATTAAAAGAAAGCTTATTAGTCATGCCACCATCAAAATTCACCCTTGAGATTCAAAAGTTTAAGTCTGACCATGAACAAGTAGCCTATTAGCATTCAGAAGCTACTGTATGCTAACATAGAAACGAAGTAGATTTTTAACTGGAACGAAATTGCAGTTTGCAGTTCCACGTTAAAAGATTTTAGACCACCCCAATGTGTCTTCTCTGTTCCCCTGAAGACCAAATGCTTTGCCAAATACATTTCCATACCTTAGAAGTGAGGCCAATATCCCACACACCTAATAAAGTTTTTTCCTGGCTGGTTTACCTAGCATATTGACCTTATCTAATTAACTGCAACAAGGTGTATGAACAAGATTTTCCACTACTAGAGATAATTTTCTGAATTATTATACTGGAATACTAAAAAATACTGGAAAGGCCCTGAGGGTTTGGCTATGTAATAGACTTGCTTTTTTCCTCATGCACCCCCAAAGCCCCATCAGTAAAGCTCAAGTACTTCTTTAATGACATTTTAACTCTTATTATACAACAGTTTGTTTTCAGTAACTCTGCTCGTTGCATCTTTGTACCAGTCCTTGGCAACAAGTAGGCTAAATGTCTTTATGAGTGAATCATTCATTCAACCAATTTTTCCAAAACACTAGCCCCTTTCACACAGTAATCCCAGTAAAAATACCGGTAAATTCTGCGATGTCAGTAGGAAATGAGGAATGCTGCGCCGTTGACTTCATTCGCCCACATGAGGAGAAGCGCTTTAGTTTCACTATCTGTTCAATTTGACAACATATTTTGATTTCTGAGTGAAAGGCGTAAGGAGATGATCACACAGAACGCTTTTTTGCTCTTAAAAACATGCATAATAGTATGCAACTGCAGAGCCACAGCGCTGATGAATGGAAAATAAGGCAGGGTCTCAACGCTGAAAAAGATGCGAGACGCGGCGTAACAGTCAAAGATATCCATCTAGAGCATATTTACATAGAAAACTTTTAAAAAACAGCAGAGCACAGCGTGACTGTCACAGTTATGTCTTGTTAGTTTTGTTATTCACAGACTTTTAGTATGTTTTCATTAGTTTCCTGTTTCCTCTGTTCAGTTTTCCCGCTTCTCATTTGTGGTTTCTCAACGGTTTCAGCGGTGTTTTATTAATTAGTCTAATTTGTGTTCCTACTTAAATTGTGCCCTCACATTCATTCTCGGTTTGGTCACGTTCACATTTGGTGTGTTTCTCTGCCCTTGTATGGATTATCTTGCCTGTGTGGATTGATTAAACTTCGTATTGGAATTTTAATCTTCTGAGTCTTCATCTGTCTGTCTGTCTGCCTGCCTGCAACGCACATCCTTATATCATGAGAGTGGAATAATCGTGTCATCTCCATAAGAACTTTATGACTGGCCCAAAGTAGACTTACTGACTTATGTCAGTGTGTCCGGACCTTGTACGTGCTCATACTGATAATCTTAATTCTTTGTTCACACATAGCATCATACTGGTAATCTGAAAGTGAAAGTGAAAAAAAAGTGAAAGTAAAAGTAATTTACTGGTAATATTACAACTTTTCATACTGGTAAATTGTCAGAACCAATTTACTGGTGTTTTTGATAAGGTCCTGTTCACACATGAACGGTAACTTAGCAGTAATTTACCGGTAATTTACCAGTAGACTGTCTGTGTGAAAGGGGCTGAACGAAACAAGTGACTAGCTCCCCGAAATTGCATATTCTTATGCTGCGTCCCAATTCACCTACTTAAAAGTATGTACTATTTTTGTGAAGAAAAAGTACAAACTTCTGAGTGTGAAGCACAACAGTAGACAAGCTTTGGGACATGTACTACATTATAACTGCGTCTCTAACGGACAACCACATTTTTCAATGATTCTCAAACGACTCAACGGATGAATCAGTCTCTCTAAATCCGTCTCTCTAAATCCCTCCTTTCCGCAAGCCTGCTCAGCTCTGATTGGCCAGATGACCCAGTCTGTTGTGATTGGTCTACTGCTTAGAGCTCCAGAGGCTTCCTAAAGCTCACCGATTGTACACACTGTAAAGACAGTAACGATGGCATTGATTTCACCATATCAATCCGAATGTGAGTCCGATGATGAAATATTGGAAGAACTAGTTATTCAACCCGAACCTCCATCGCAAGGATGACTTGAGCAGGGCGTTTCTCAGTGATACCCTACTCAGTTTGACGTTCATCATGAGATATTGCAACTGTAATTCCTCACCATCAGCATTAACAACTGTATGTCCATCAACAAACCGATGTGTACATTCCTAATTTATTGCGGTGCACATGTGGGAACTGTATTATTAACAGTATCAATAACAGTGCATACGTTAGCCGAGCAATAACGTGAATGACTGATGTACTGTACTGTTATTTGTTTGTAAAACAATACTTTCTCCATCCTTTATCGTTACTCAAAGTAGTAAGAAGGAGACAATCTGCATTAATGGACACAATTTTAGGTAATAGCGGGCCCACAGCTGATTAGCAGAAGTATTTCAGTAATCAGTAATAACGTGAGTTAGCCAGTTAGCACAGTGTCTTGTTGACATTTTATCCACAATAACGAGCTACAGTGTTTGAGGGGGGTTCAAGTTTTCGCGGGATGTCCATGCAGAGCATTATGCAAATGTATTAAGTTGTGACGTGTGAGCTTCACCTAAATGGGATTCAAATTACAAACGATTCATTTAAGCGGTTCAGAGTCGACTCTTTCTTTTGAGAGACAATAACTTTAATTATGATGCACTTTCAGCTTTACAACTTTGCAGACTGTTTACATTCACATACAGCTACATTAAACACTGCATGAAAGGTAATTTTCAAAAATCCATAATAGGGGAACTTTAAAATCCTCTACATTCAATTTAATGTAATTTCCTACTGTTTCAGAGAGATCGTTGATCCACCATGTTTGTAGTTTTTTAATACTTTTTATTCATGTCTGCAGTTCTAATCAAATCCTCATCCAATTCGCAATGGGTTGTGGGCAATATTAGCCATTAGATTGTGCCCAGATCTGCACTTCGGATTCTAACCGGAAAAAGTAGACCATCCGGGTATGTTTGGAATACTCATTTCAGCATACTAATTTGGGACTAAATCTTATTTCTCATTACTATAGTCAACATTTGAAGTGGATCAAAAAAGTTAATCAAAGTTGCTCTAAGAACTAACAAGAAGGTTTTAGGACAACTTTAATGAAAGGTTTTGATCCACTTCAATGTTGACTACTATATTTAGGATGGATAGTATGCGAATTAGGACACACCGTTAGAGTAGGTACCAGTTATCTTGTATTCAGGGAGGAGGGAACAGTGAACACTGCATAGGGACCCTGTGAATCGGAACACAGCCTGAGTGTGTGTTGCTAGGAGACGAACGATATTTCTCCTTTTGCCTCATTCTGTAACATTTGTGGAGCAAAAATAATTAATTGGCAATATGGTGTCTAACATGTAAGCTACTCAATATTAACATCTTGTTTATTGAATGGTTGTATAAAAAGCAATATCATAAATGCACTGTTGGTTGATTGGAACAACAGCATTGTGGTAATATTTAAGCATACAGGATATCGTTAAGCCTAGCATTACGATTAATAATAAAATGTCTTTTAGTACTTAGTAATATCTCACTAAAAACATCAAATATTATGAGTGAAAAACAGGATCCCAGTGCTTTTCTTAATAGGGAATCACTGTCTTGAGCGAAAAAGTGGATGCATGTTGAGTGATGACATGCTTTAGTGCCGTATTATAATAATCCTTTAGATAAGATATGTTCTCAGATTCTCTAATTAATAGGTTCTGTCATCCGTCTTTGTTTCCACAGAGATTTACAGCCACAACAACAGCTATGATTACATGCTGCAATATGTTGATCAAATGTCAAGAACACATTCACACAATGATTGTGATTTTGCTATGCAACAACACAGGGGAGGACAGAACCAGACGTTGGTTGCCATGGAGAGACTGTTATTTGAGACAATGCCCTGAAACTGAACACGAACAAAATTCAAAGACCAAGATTTAAGTGGCACGGTACGCCATGGTGCTCATTCACAGTGTGCCAGTGTGCCATGTACACAAACAGATTAAGCTTGTTCTTTCAGTCCGTTTTTGGTTGGTTGGTTTGTTTGTTTGTTTGTCAAAAAAAGGCTATGCAGGCTCATTATGGTATATGCATATTCATGAGTAAACCTCAGGCCTGAGATAAACAAGAGTGTGACATTTTATTTTCCATATTTAGTGAATAAACTTGGTCAAGTATGATCTCAGTAATATTCAAAAGGTTAGCCTTGGTTTAACAGGTAATTGAAACCATAATAAAAATAGCCTATAATTTAATGTAATTCACTTTCACCCCTTCAATTTTCATACACAACTAAAGCCTAATGAACCAGCACTTGTGACACTGTGGGTGGTTTGTTAATTTACATATTCCTCAGAACTTTTTCTGTAACAAGTGTCATAACATGAGGTAAAGAGTCCATTTTTTTCCCCCAATGGCTTCTGCGGAGGTTAAATACGAACCTATTTGCATTTAATGATCTTTTCTCATTACAAAGGCTGGTCCATCCTGTCAAAGCATCCTTCTTTTTCTAATTAACATTTTATTGGATTTCGTATGAATGAGATTTAAAGTTTAATCGGGGTGAAGAGCCTGCCGTATTAATGCATATTAATATTGACTTCTAATAACTGTCTATGGACCGTTCTTTCAGATAGCAGACGTGGCTATTTGTGACTTTTTAGGTTGGTTCAGAAGTAGTTCAGATGTTGAACTAAAGTGTACGTGCGAGCGTGATGACACATTTGTATTGAGAGATGCCAGTTTATGAGTATGTGACACATTATAATGGGAGAATGAGATGAGGACCCAAAAGCCTCTTCATAGATCTATGAACTACTGTCATTAATTCTGACCACAAGTGAACCCTTTCTATATTTATACCCTTCTTCTGTCTCTGATCCTTGTTGCGAACTTGCAAATCTTAAGTGTTTTGAACTTTTAGCCAACAGACATGTTGAACAATATTTAAATTAAACGGGCAGTTCACCCAAAAATGGAAAATTACTCATCCTGATGTCGTTTCAAACCCAGATGACTTGAAACAAATTGAAAATGAATGAAAGCATTTAAGCTTCTAAACAGGATGCCAAAACACTATAAATGCAGTCCATTAGACTTGTGCACTATATCTTAGGCATCTAAATATCTTATGTAGTCGATATTCAATCCAGTCCAGTGAGCTCTCAGGTGAACTCAAGTCACTGAGTTGAATGGATCAGTCTGATTAGTGAACAAATCATCTGTGAACAGAATCATCCTGTTCCTAAAAAAATATTTAACTCAAAAGAACAATTTGTTCATGAATATCGGACATTACCAATTCTCTCATAAACACACCAAGGAGTGCCAAAGACTTTTATAGGCTTTTATTACACTTTTATGGAGCTTTAAAACTCCAGTTCCCCCTCAGAAAGTCATTTACATTTAGAACAAAATGAGGCCGAATTATCATTTTAGGGTGAATGAATACTTTACAGCAATGGTCCTCTCTTCTGAGGTACGGGAAGATAAATTATACTTGTGATGCATTTGGACTTGCCACACATATAATTCATATAAAAAAGAAGTAAAGTGTTATGTGCCGGTGATGTTACACTCTAAAAAATTCTGGGTTGTTTCAACCCAAATATGAGTAAAATATGGACAAACACAGTCATTGGGTTACATTTTTAAATTAAATTTTTAACCCAGTGGTTGGGTTTGTCCATATTTGACCCAAATTTGAGTTGAAACCACCCAGCATTTTTATATAGGAGTGTATATTGTTAACTAAGACTAAATTATTAAAATTCATTTTTGTTAGTTGAAATGAAGCTGAAATAAACTAAAATAAAAATATTAGAAGAAAAACTTAAACTTAAAAAAAATTTTTCCATGTGTATTAAATGTAATCCTCAAACTCTTGTCTACGCAAAATGGTTTTCATTACTCATTTCTGCCTGTAATTCTTTTCCTCTCCCTTGTGGGTCCAATGCCAGTACCACTAAAATTACGTCTTAAAGACCAAATGGCTTCACCATCCCTTTGTTGTCATCACCACCCTCCATGAAAGAGGTTAAAATCCACTTGTAGCTTCCCAAGTGACCCTCATCCCACTCTGGCAGCATTGTGCATCATGATAAATCCATGAGAGCTGCCCTACTGCAGCCCACATCGAGACAGAGGCAATCAATCAGTATGAGATTACTAAAGGCAGCACACTAGAGGACACCTGCATACTACTTTGAATTTAATGAGCTGCTGCTTGAAAGAGAAGGAACCAGCATTCACTGTGCACTTTTGCTTTTCTTTCACTAATTCTGCACACAATACACATACATGCAGATATACAGGCAAACATTACATACACAGTTCTGCCATGACAACTCTCAGTGTGGACTCTTATAATGTGATTATAATGGGATTTCGGCAATATTGCGATTAAACTTTACCTAATGTAAACGCAATACTTTGATTGAAGTAATGAGATTAAGCTCATAAACGTAGTAAGCATAATCGCATTAAACTAGGTGGTGTACGCCGATTTTAATCGCAATATACAGGCATGTAAATACCTTAATCTCATTATTAATAAACGCATTATTAATAAATCACATTATTAGTAAAAGTAATCAATGTTTGGTCTTGGCAGACTAGATCTGCTCCACTGCTGCTGCTGTTATTGCTGCTGGTGGTTATTGATGCTGCTGCTAAGCAAGTGCAGGACTTGCTACTGCCAACATGACATGCTGCTATGAGCAACTAAGACATGCTGCTGCTGTACAAAACAGCGTATGAATTACCCATAGCAGATCTATACAGGTGAAACTGGGGAAGGTGGAGTGTTTCTGAGAGGTGCTGCAACTGCTACAGCAAATGCTGACCAAGTAAAGTTGAGCAATGAGCTTACTGGCTCAATGGCTACTGATACAGTAGGAACTAATCAACTGTGCCCTATGCAAATGGTGTGATTGCAAGCAGATTGAGTTAAGGACCTGTCAGCCTGCGGCATCTAGAGTTTCATGTTAGAACTTTGTATTTTTAGTGGTCCCAAAAAAGTATGTGGACACTTAAATTTTTTATGAAATGTTTTTATTGAAAAGTAGACTTTTCCAACGTGATCTCATGAGAAAACATGTGTATTTTTACGTAAATTGTGGTTCTACCACACGTACATTTACTAACGTTTTCATACACACAAAAACGTACAACATTGACCTATTTATAGCACTAAAACATAAAAATACTTACTACAGCAAAAAAACGTAAATCATGTAACGTAAAGTGTGAATGTATATGAATTCCCATTAAAATCGTGGCTTTAATGATTTAACGATGTTTTTAGTATAATTCATTGAAAGCAGTTTACTCATCTACTTAATATGAAATAACATTTCTGTTCGTGACTTGTGCTGCTCGTTTCGGAGGATTACATAATGTTAAACAAGACTACAATTTGTAACCTTATTAATAAAATTTCTGTAATTGTTTAACCATTTTGTAATATTTAGTTTGTTTGCTGTGAGACACAGAAGGCGTTTTCTCCTATGCAGCGACTGACAATACAACCATAAGATACACCAAAGCACAACATAAATTCACAAATCACATCCATTTTATTTGTTCACTGTACTCCAATCTTTAGAATCCATGTGTTTGTAAGGAACAGATCCAAATGCAGCCCTTTATCCATCGATCTTCATCTTCATTCTCAGCAACAGCGACAGTCAAAGTCAAAGCTCGCGCTCGTTATGATTCAAATTTGAAAGTAGCGCCACCCTCGAGAAGCGTTACGACATGGTTTACGGCACTGATATCAAACGCTCATTGGTTCTCACCTGCTTCGTCACAGATTGCGACATGCCGTGTTTCAGTGGATTGACATTTGAAATGAGTGCGCGCCTTCACGGAGAGAAGCCGGATTTATCATATTTTCATGGATTAATAAGTTAAATTCTGCTCTGTACCCTATAAAAAACTATTACCGCCAGAGAGGACTGTGACTGGAACTCATCATCATTTGAACTACTTTTGGTACCACTTTTGACATTTTCGCAAAAAATAAATTATTGTGATTACGCTTGTTTGTTTGTCATTCTTTTATTTATAACAGTGGGTAGTTTAAAGAAATGGTTATGGGTAGGTTTAGGGGTAGGTGTAGGATTAGTGGCTCAAAATATCGTTTTAATGTTATATTTTTACTAAAATTGTCATTTTCCTACACATTTCTGTTCTTTATGTTTTATTCTTTTAACATTCTGTATAAAATGGGTAGGTTCGGGATGGGGATTAGGGATCTTACATTTATCTACAAAACGATAAAATGGAAATTATACATATATCTTTATGACATGAAAGATTCGTAAATATTTTACGTTTTTTCGCTGTAAAAACGTAAGTATTTTTACGTTTTAGTGCCATAATTACGTCAATATTGTACGTTTTAGCACCTTTCTAAACGTACAAAAATGTACATTTTGTGTATTTGAAAGTTACGTATTAATACCTACGTATTAACAATGAGACCAGGCTGGCTTTTCATAAAAAGTAGACACTACTACCATTTAAAAGTTTAGGGTCAGTACAATTTTTAAAAATGTTTTGCCTACCAAGGCTGAATTTATTTGATTAAAAATACAGTAAAAACTGTAATATTGTTACTGTAAAGGCTCCTTCACACAGAACGCGTCTTTGTGTCTAAAAATGCGAGACGCAGCGCTCAGAAATGTTTTTTTTAAAAAGCGCAGCGCAGAACCTGAGTGTCTCGAGATGCACTTTTGAGACGTGATGCAATAACTGCAATAACGAACAAATAAAACAGTTGCCATGCCAACTACTGTAAACAAAAGCTTGCAACGCTTGCCCCACCTCCGAGTTCTTCTGATTGGTCCACTGTTTTGGAACTGACATTGATGAGCGGCGCTGCGTGTAAAAGTTTAAATTCTTTTAACTTGACATGGCGTCTAAAAATGTTCTACAAAAGATGCGAGACACGAGACGTGAGCGTAACGGTCATGCACATCCGTCTAGCGTGTGTTTACATAGAAAAACAATGGAAAAGTAGGGCATTGGAATAGAAAAAACACGTTCTGTGTGAAAGGCCCCTAATATTGTTAAATATTATTACAGTTTAAAAGAACTGTTTTCTGTCTTAATATATAAAGAGATTTGAAAACTGAAAAAATAGAAAACTCATAATAAAAAAGTAGTTCAGCTATATGTACGAGTTGCTGTGTATGTAGAAATTTTCAGCCATTTTCAAGATTTCATTCAGGATGCTGCCTCAAAAGGCAACTTCCTATGCTGAGCTCACTAAGATCTCACTGAAACATTCCAGAACTGATTCTTCAAACATAAAGGGCATATTTCATCCCTTCTCTCCTTTTGAAAATGTCACACGGGAGTCAGTTTGGCACTCAGGGTGATTAATTCGCTCTCATGATCCTTCTCTAGTAAATAAATCAATATCATATCAATTTTCCCAGAGTGAAAATGCAAGTTTTCTGATGCCAAATAGTTTTCGGTTTTAATGTAAAACCAAAAGATAATGCCTTAAACTAACTCTAGTTTTTGTACTTTGTACTTGATACCAAATTTTTTTACAAGCTGGCTTCTACAAAGGGCGCCTTCAAAGACATTTCACAGCTGTAATAATCCTTGAACGAGGCCCATTATTTTATAGACCCTCATATCCTCGGTTGATGAAGATTGAAAGCTCTTCAGATAACTTCAGCATTCTGTAGAGCTCCAGTGATAAATCTTTTAAAATTCACTGAGATGTTAAACACGACTTTGACTAAATGGTGCACCAGACAATGAGATTATATGGCTGTTGTGTCAGCATTACTCAGTAATCACTTAAGGTATCACTCAAAGTGTGAATCCTCATCTGCTGTATGTATTCCTCCCAAGCACTCTATGTATTTATATCTTTAGAAGATGTACAGTAAGTTACAGGAAGGCTTGCACATCAATGTGACTGTGTTCAGCTGCTCTTAGAAGAAGAAGTTCTATATAGAACCTTAAAGGGTTCTGTCTGGTTATCCATATATAGGGTTTACCATCATGGGATTAGTTTGTGGATTTAGTTTTAAAAAGGCTATATTAGGTTTTCATGCTTGCATTAGATCCAGGGTGGAAAAAACAGCATATCTTGGACATGGCGATAACATACTAAAGAAGCTCAACAAGGCATGTGCTTTGTAACTTTGCAGACCTTTTTCATGCTCATATAGCTCATTACACACTAATTGAAAATGTAAAAAAGCATATTAGGTTCTCTTTAATTAATTTGTTTTCATTCAGTTTTATTTGAATTAAATTTTATGAATTAAACAGCTTGTAAACATAAAATAAAAAAATTGAAACAACCCCTTAAGCATAAAAGTATGCAATCATTTAAGACATTTTCTCCTTATATAGAACCTTTTTGGCATAAAGTGTTCTTTAAATATGAGTCAAGATCCCCAGGGTTCTATACCCCGTTGAACCATTTTTGTAAGAGTATACCAATGGCAGGTAACGAAAACCAGATGCACAAGGTAGATGTTTCTAGATTAACATATTTTGTCGTTCCTAGAACAGAATTTCTATAAACCAATTGCAGCCCAATTTTACTAACCTAAAATCCCTGCTGTACAGTCAAAGGGCACTGATTGAGGTTTTCCATGAACAACAAAGGATGATAATTCATGTCCTACTTGTGAAAATCTCACTAAGAATACTGCATTGAAAAAAATAAATAAAAGATTCTCAATAACACAAATTAAGTGCCAAGTAGTATCATAATCAGTGTGAGATTTGCATTGAGTTCAGCCCCAAGAGGAAGTTGATTCTGTCCTCAGCAAACACCTACTGTAGGTTAACCACTAACCCAAAAGCTATTTAGTTATTGATTTATTAGACTACTGTTGTATAAAATGCAGCCTTTCTAAAATATTTTCAATGCTTTTAAATTTTTTTCACATTAACGTCAAAATGGAATGCCAATTATAGCAAAAATAATAAAATTGAAAAAGAAGAATTACTAAATATCAAGACCTTCAGCTACCATGTCTAGGCCAAAAATCTCCTTTAAAGCAGATGCCAGTGCTGTTTTAGGAGGCCTGGCATTTAAGTCTGGCTCTGATTGGTTATAGAACGACCATTTTTCATGATCCAATCAATACTTGATGGCTAAAAACAAATCATTTCATCTCACTGAGTATACAAAATATGCCACATTACAGACCTAAAATGGATTGGGAATGCTGTTTCAAGTTGACTTAAACTCTTTCCCCGGCAGCATTTTTTTTTTTTTTTTTTTTTTTTTAAGTTGCCAGCCAGCGCCAGCATCTTTGATCATTTTCTTGCATTCTTTTTTTATCAACACTTCAGTGTGTGTATATTTCATTAAAAAAGCTGAGAAAATTGTTTTTGTCAAAGACTACATCTGGATCAGATTCAGAACGATAATCAAAACATAGATGGAGTAGAACACATCCATCAAAACCCCCAAAGCTACACAGTGTATATACCTCTTCATGGGTTGACGTTTCATTCTGTAACGTAAGGCAGTTTTTCTTTATATGCTGTTTAATGTTTGATGATTGCACACGTGCAAAAGCATGGCTGCATCCGAAATCTCATACTCTCTTGAGTAGGTACTAATTTTGAATAAATAATTACTTCAAGACCGCTTATAAAGTACGTTTTACAAAATGAATGTGGTATCAATGTAATCTGGACATACTACATTCACCATGTTGCCCTTATCACGTGACCTACCAGCATCAGTTGCGTCGCATCACCGACATTCAGAAATCCTCTCCCGTGGCCTCACGGGATATTAAAGTGTCCAATTTTTTCGCCTACTATATAGTAGGAAAGTATGCGATTTAAGATGCAGCCAATGCCTGCGTCTTAATGTATAATCAATGTAATTCTAAATAGTACGTGACATTAGTAATTTTCAATACTATTTTGGGCGGATAGGGTGGATAGTATGCATATTGGGATGCAGGGAATGTTTCTATTGCTTGTTTCTGCTGCTTCTTCCCTTGTTTTAATCTGGAGAATCCGTACTCGTTCAGAAGATGCGTAATGGTGCCCCCTACCGTATAACAGTAAAAACATAGATTGTCAATGGCGGGGAAAGAGTTAAAATACATCTGTGGAATTACATTTCAAATTAAATCTTCTTCATCCAAAGTAGCAAAATATAGTTTAACTGTACTGAGATGTTGGTGTTTAGCATAGGAAATGTGTAATAATTTGGCAGTCTGTGCTTTTATACTTTTTGACATTGTCTCTTTTCTTAATCCACTGTGCACTGTAGACCATGTCAAAACATGTTCAAAAAGTATACCACAGTTTCCAGCAGTCATTATGAGGAAAATGTCAGGGAAATACCAAAAGGCCTTTGTGTTAGAATATCAGCATGAACATCTATTTCAGCTCTACCTTTGATTTTTATTAATTTATTTGTTTTGTTTTCATGTCCTACTGCAGCTGAGCACAAAGTCAAGTTTGTTCCACTGTTAGATTCCCTGAAGGCATCAGATTATTCTGACTTCCTGACTCTCACTGCAAGTCAATCTGTGAGTTGTTAAAGCCATTTTCAGTTGTTTCTTGACTTTGGATAGAGCACCTGCTGCTAATGAAAACATTGTGTCCTTAAAAGTGCTACTCAAGATAGATTGTAAGATAGTTCTGTATGTTCGGTTTACTTTATCAGAATTCTTTATCAGTACAGTTTACAGAATTATTTTTGTGTACAGTCAGCTTTTGTGAACTACCATTAGGCCCAATTTCCAGTTGTCCCTATTAAAAAAAACTCTAAAGACTAGTCTTACAAGACAAAGTTTTAGCTATGAGCATGTCTATTTTTCATGTGAAAACGCTGTTTGACGACACAATAAAAGGTCGATGACACTTCACTTGATTTACACAAACATATCCACAACAAGATACAATGTCATTAAAAAGACCACAGTCACACACAAATATGCACCAAATTAAGTAAATGTTAAAATCGCTTTGGCTCAATTCTAGAATGAGAATTTTTTTTTCTCAAAACAATAAGTTCAGTTGTCTGAACAGTATCTGAACAGTAAGTTTCTTGTTCACATCAGATTTGGATTTCTTATTGATTTAAGCAATTTGCATGTGTTTTGGCACATGTGTACAAAAGAGTATAAGTAATTGTCTACAATTTGCACAACATCTAAATGCAAAACTGATGAGCTGATTTTCAGTGAAACTGTCAAACTCTTCACTTCTAAACATTTTTTCATCGTGTGTGCCTCCGCATGAAAAATGATTCATTCTGTTATCAAAATCTGTCAGACAAGCATGTATATTCCATAAATACCTATGACATGAAATATTTGTAATGTCTGCTGAATTGGCAAATGGCCTGCTATTGTAATGAAATGGGAATAACAATCTTACCAATCAACCAGATAGAACTACATGTAGATAGAACAAAAGGTAGACAGAGACAGATATTTTTCAAAGTCACTTTTGTGCATGATTTTTTTTTCTACCTATAAAATAGTAACTATAATAGTTTTCTTGCTACATGTACACTATATAGCGTTCACATAGCAAAGTGATTTAAGTCATGATTTCTGCATCTAAGTTTGGACTGATGTGCAATCAAATTATGTTTGGCAGATTTCTGTTTGAGTGCGAAAAATAGTATAAGACTCATTTTCTCCTGCCATAGAAGTTAAACGATAAACGTAATAGCCTCCCACACTTCTCCCTGTTGGGTGAAACTATGCATACATGCTGCAGGAATACAATTATCAGCGTGCTAGGCTGGGTCCTGTCAATCATGCTTTCAATAAATACATACATTGAAATGAATTTAGAAAAGCCTAGTGAGAGGCCTGTTTCAAATTTGTTATTTCACATGGCCTGCCAGTGCTGCTGTGTGCATGTAACGTGGGACACTGGGGCCACAGCTTGCTGGCTGCTTAACATTAAAATGAAACAATAAACCACCACCTTTTTCTATTCTCAGACAAGGCCTGTGGATTGTTTTGCTGTGTGAACAGAATGAAAAATGGTACATTTACTAAATATACCATGTGATATAATAGCATTCATTGTGCTGAGGTATGAGCACTCAAAAGATTAAATGAGTGTCCCCTCTGACCACATCATTTTACAATTAACAGCAGGTCTTATGAAACGAAGAATATCAGCCGTGCACATTCTGAGACATTAACAGTCAGTACATGCAGTAGACTAAAATGGATGGATTTTATCAGCAAGGTGCAGTCTGCTTTTCCAAATTTGCACACCTTTATAGCTTTACTGATTGATTGCCAATTAAGGTTAGTGCACAATAGGCCAATTAGAATACAGTTTATAAATAGTACTAGTGTTTTCCTCCAAAAAAATATGGCTTTGCTGGCTTTATAGTTGGTTTAAAATGGTCTCCTGGCTCAAACACTGAAATGTATTAATAACGTTTGCTTGTTTCAAATCAATCAATCAATCAATCAATCAATCAATCTATCTATCAATCTATCTGTCTGTCTGTCTGTTTTCTCTGTATATTTAAATGCCCCGTACTGTTGTTTCACTTTTTGACCTCGCATTTTTTGTGTATGCCTTAAAAAAAGGGGAAATAGGAATAAGAGAGTTTTCTGCAGACCTCTTTAGAGACAACTGGATCCAGATTCTGTCAGTCTTCTGCATCGGCATCACTCACAGGAACCTGTGCTTCTCCATCATTGTGAAACATTTGTTTCTTCTAATTACTCTGACCAGTGGCAACAATGACCTTTATAGGTCAAGGCTCTGTTTCACAGGAACACAAGTAAACAAAATGATGACAAGACATGACGTTGGTGATAATTAACAAAGATGTTTGTGAGTGGTGAATGTGTGCGTGTGTGTGTAAGAAGGAAAAACATTGGTGGTCTCCAGCTGAGCAGACCGGACCCTCGCACACAAGGGCACTAAAGACTTTCTCATTGCTCAGGCTTTTGCCTTCAGAATTGCCTTAATTCTTCGTGGCATAGATTCAACAAGGTGTTGGAAACATTCCTCAGAGATTTTGGTCCATATTGACATGATAGCGTCACGCGGTTGCTGCAGATTTGTTGGCTGTGCATCCATGATGCGAATCTCTCGTTCCACCACATCCCAAAGGTGCTCTATTGGATTGAGATCTGGTGACTGTGGAGGCCATTTGAGTACAGTGAACTCAATGTCGTGTTCAAGAAACCAGTTTGAGATGATTTGAGCTTTGTGACTTGATGTGTTATCCTGCTGAAAGTAGACATCAGAAGATGGGTACACTGTGGTGGGATGGGCATGGTCAGCAACAATACTCAGGTAGGCTGTGGCGTTTAAACAATGCTCAATCGGTACTAAGGGGACCAAAGTGTACCAACAAAATATCCCCCACACCATTACACCACCACCACCAGTCTGAACCGTTGTGGCTGTATGGTTTTTAATTGCTGGCCTTTATCAAAATTAATCATGACAATTCTGAATGAAACTTAAACAAATGAACAAACAATTGGAATATAAAAACCGAAATTTATAAAATGTAAGGTTAATATCCACAGTCAGATAAGAAAATGTGGATTTTAATCCATTATAAACACTGAAACCCTCAGACAGAGACATAAACAGTAGAGTTCAAAAGTCAGAGACCACACCGAAACTCATTTTTCATTTAAACCCAGAAAAAAAGCTGCTTATTTTGAAATCTTCTAAACAAATTAAAGTCTAAAGTCCATATAGCACTATTTCTAGGTCACTAATCAAATAAGCAATAACATGATACAGATCATATGAACTCCTTTATGCAGAGGTTCAGATGTTCTTGCTTCCATTGAAGCACAAGAAGCTCTACATTCTCAAATTATGGATCAAATCATTTGCACAAGTGGTCTCAGACTTTGACACCACTGTATGCTATCAAACAATGTGCACTGTCCAACACAATATAGTCCTGAAAAATATGATACAGGTGCAAAGTCATTAACATAAAGACCTCCACTTCCTCTCTCCCCACTCACTGTCTGCACAATATTTATATATATATTTTTTAATGACTCAAACCAATCCTGGATGTGCCGGCGGAAAATTAGTATGTCAAACATGCACGCCTTTTCTTTGTATTTATAGAAACAACCTCCAGGGGCCCTCTCTGTTTTTAGGTGATTTCATTAGTCCTTTGTGCGTCTTAGGTTGGCAGCCTGTAGGGGGAAACCAATTACTTATTTTTGGACAGCACCTGGATAGCAGGATGTGGGATGACAGAAGACAGGAATCTGAGATGATGAGCGATTCAGGCAGTCTGCTGAGATAAAAGCAACTACATAGTCGATCAGAAACACTGCTTTATATAACCATTCACATTCACCGTTTGTGGGTATTTGATTTCAAGCTATTAGCAGCATACCAACAATTTCCAAGTTAAACAGTGGGGCAGTGTTTGAAACTGAGAGAATGATTTTAAATGACAGACTATGAGACTTGCTTAAATAGCAGGGATTTTCCTGCTGTTTAAGCAGTTCAGGTTTGAAATACCGAACGCAACATGTTTTTGTGAATTTTTTGTTTGTTTGTTTTTTTGCTTTGGCCTTCAGCCAGGACATGTTTAGAAGTGTATTTTTAGATAAGCCTTAGCCAAATCCGATTCATGCACACACAGCTATCTTAGGTCATTCGTTTAAATAAAGCTTAGGGGTACGCTATAGACTAAATAACTAGTTAAATAAGCTCTAGGCTATCCCAGTCTGAGTGTGCATCAGGGCAAAAGCTATTTAAGCCTTTTGGCCAAGCTGACCAGGTATGCATAATGAGTCAGTCCATTAGTGTTATGCTATTCAGTCAAGCTGGCCCAGGAATGCAGAGATAGCACACACAAAATTACCATGGCTTTTTGCAGCAGTACACAAGTCTTGCCGGGTAGATCAGTATTGTCGCAGCAGCATGTCTTACATGCTTGTTTGTACATGTTTTCTGGCAATAGTCTAGAAAAAGTCTTCTAGCAAAAGTCTTCAAACTCACTCTGCATAAGCAGATCTAATCAGTAAAGACCAAATCTAAAATAAAATAAAGCTAAAATAAAATAAAGCTAATAAATAAATAATAGAACAACAGCAACATGGCCAAAATGTCCAGCTGGGGGCTTTTTCCTCAACTAATATTGATATATAAATATTGTGGCTAATTTGACAGTCCATGCAATGCAGTTACACTGACAAGTTCCACCATTTTGGTACAATCAGCATGAAAAACTCATTAATATATTGGTGTTGAGGGTCTAATATATTACTATTCAAAAGTTTGGGGTCTTTTTTGGAAGAAAAAAAAAGTATACTTTCATAGAGACAGAGCGACACGCGTCATAATCTGAAAACCACGCCCACCGGGGGGGTGGGGGGACAATCCGTCTCGTATATGTGAAGCTGCCTCCTTGTCATTTCTGACTTATAACAAAAAACAGAACAATATCTAAAAGCTGCTATGTGACAGGGTGTACAGCAAACAAACTAAAAAACCCAGAACCAAAAACACGTAAGTTTTTAAAAGCTGTCGAATTAAAAAAACGAGCGTTTAAGGACACAAAAGTGGATACAGGCTATTGAGACAGAGCGCGACATGTCTTATAAGGCCCGTTCACACCAAGAACGATAACTATAAAGATAACGATAACTATATTTGCGTCCACACCAACGAACGATAGCGGTCTGTTTATTCCAAGCTCACGCGCTGCGGTTTGTGTACAACATGTTTTTACTGTTCTTGTTGCATTTACACGGCTTTAACCAGCAGATGTCCTCAGCATGCTATGTTTCGAGTGAATTCCTAGTGAAATCGATCTAATCTAACAGCGAATTTAGCAGACGAAGTCAATATAGTGGAATAAAAACAACGCCTAGTCTTTCACTGCAACTTCAAAGGAAGCAAGACAGTATTGTCGAAACTAGCACTGGATAACGTTACCTGAGGTAATTTTATTTTACACAGTTTGCTAGCCTGGTATAATGA
The DNA here is from genome assembly GCF_019924925.1 of Ctenopharyngodon idella. Taxonomy (NCBI): domain Eukaryota; kingdom Metazoa; phylum Chordata; class Actinopteri; order Cypriniformes; family Xenocyprididae; genus Ctenopharyngodon; species Ctenopharyngodon idella. Next base: position 23,532,084 of record NC_067222.1, read on the forward strand.
TCTCGTATTAATACTTCTCACCACTTATTCCAAGGGTATGACAGATTGTTTTCCATATATCCATTTTCTTTAAAGTATCCTTGAAAAGGGGGTTTGACTTTTCAGTGGTGGCTTTTTCTGGACCTCGACTTCGCAATGTCATCCACCAATTTAAATCCACGAGCCCTTAAATTAGAACGGATTCTGATTGGCTGTCAGTGTTTTATCGTTAAACAGCAGGGAAAAAATCGTTCTGAAAAATGAAATGATCCCAACGATATCATTTCTCTATATCGTTATTGTTATAGCTATGGTGTGGACACTGCTATTCTTTTATATTTAGAACGATTTTTATAACTATATCGTTATCTTTATACTCTGAGAACTATGCCCACTGGAGGGGGACGTTATATATTAAATATAATATATAAAACTGACATTTGGATATTTGACTTACCAGTGACAAAATGTTTACTGCACACGTAGGCATACTGAGTGTCAGGATCCCAAAATCCCAAAATTCCTGCTGATGCTTCATGTCTAATTGCCTGTATCCACTTTTGTCTCCTTAAAGGATGGCTTTTACGGTTCAGTAACTTATAAAAACTTAGTTCTGGGTTTTTAGCTTGTTTGCTGTACACCCTGTCACATAGCAGTGTTTAGACATTATTCTGTTTTTTGTTATAAGTCAGAAATGAAATTTCAAAACATTTCAAAATATATTCAAATGGAATATTAAAAGTTATTTTAAATTGTAATAATATTTCACAATTAATGTGTTTACTTTTTGATCAAATAAATCCAGCCTTGGTGAGCATAAGAAACTTCTTTCAAAAACATTTAAAATCTTTTATTATATGTTGTCAGATCTATAGCTTAACAGAGAATGTATCAGTGTTTTCTGCCTTAGGGAAAAACAACAACACTTGGACTCGTTACAAATGGCACCTCTCATATCAGATATTGTCACAATCTTGTCACAGTGTTAGCAGTTGCTGTCCTTCCCAAACTATTTATTTACTTGTCACGGCTCTGCCAGCCCTGTACAGTTTTTAGGTTTCTGCTATTAGAAATCCAAAAACACCATGCAATTCAATTTAGGCAAGTCATCCTTTTATGAAAATTCTAAGTGACTGAAGTACTGATTCCTGAAATCAGTCCTCTAATCAAAAGAGCCCTTCTGATATTTTAAAAGCCTTGTAAGAGGAATCCAAATTGGCAAAGCACGCCTACATTCACACCTGCAAGGATATTGCTGGGAGGAAAGTCAGTGGATGCATCGGTTTTTCACATTTCCTTTGAGGATGAAACATCAGTCTTTCAGCAATAAGAAAAGCCGGTATTGATTGATTTGGTGACATTTCTGAAGATGAGCTAAGAGCCTCTCAGATAGATTTTCTCTCTATCTTGTCTGTTTAATAGAATAATTGGTCTTGAAAGACAGTTTGGATATATTGAAGTTTAAAGGGACTGATCACCCAAAACTGAAATTCTGTCATCATTTACTCATTTCAAACCATATACTGTAATTTTGTTTTTCAGAGGAAGACACACAAGTTTAGCGGAACATTGACACTTGCTCTTTGCCATACATTGAAAGCGAAAGGTGACTAGGGACTGTCAAGCTCCAAAAACAACAAAATACACAAACTAACATGTATGTAACATGTGTAAATATATTTTTATTAACTTACACATACATTATATATATATATATATATATATATGTGTGTGTATATATTACAGATGATTACAAGAGTTAGATGACAAAATACAAAACAAAGACACAATGTCAGTGGGCTGTGAGCACATCATGCTCATGTATTCCCACACACCAATTTTGCACTTAAAACCATTCACTATGACTCCTCCAATGTCAGACACTTCATATCATGGAAATCAACAAAGAGTTTGTCTATGTGCGTCATGCATGTGTGTTCGTGATGGGCTCATTAGGAACGTCAGTGCTCATGTTTTCATTGTGGTCGTCCCTCCACTGCAGTGGGCTTACTGTTTAATGAAAGCACCTTTGGGCCATGGTGAAAGGCCAAGAGCCTTTGTAATTATTGTGATTACAGTGAGTGGCAATCAGGGGCCAACCTGTCATCTCTCTTCACCTCCACACCATCACCACCTCAGGGGGGATCTCCAGGAGACACGCACACACACAAGCGTGTGTGTGTGTGTGTGTGTGTGTGTTTGTAGGCGAAGTCCACGAAGAGTTTGTGGTGGCCGCAACATCTGTCAGTTTGTACAAGTTGTCAAGATGACAGCTACACACACACACACGTATACTCACACCCAGTATTAATTAGCTCATTCTTCATGTCATACAGCACTAACTGTGTCACATCCATTTCTATCAGCTCAGTTGGCTTGACAGGCAGCAGGATTTACCTATAATAACTATTGGGGTGCTGGCTTATTAGTGTGTTTCATTAGTGGCACTTGCTAAGGCAAACATCACTATTAATATTGCTCATACAGTACGTGCAGTTATGGAGTTTAAAAAACACCTCTAAGCATTAAAGTAATGCAACATTTAAAGTGGGCTACAGACATAAATAATACTTCAAATCATGAGAAGATACGTGCAATTACTTTTCTAAGCTGTTTATATGTGCTCATCATTACAATTTTGGGAAAATGGTCGAAGCATATTGTGTTTATAATGCACAATGTAAGCGACCCAAACCAATGGTGTTTGCGTGGAGCGGCATTTACAAGCCTGAAAAACACTGAAACACTGACACTGAAAACATCATGAGCTGCTTGTGTGTAAAAAAGAAAAACAGTGTGCAGCGCACACATTTATTAATTTAAATCACAGCCCTTGCAATCTGATAATCGCACAAAGCCATAATCACGATTTCAGTTTTATTTCGATTAATCATGCTACTACCAGCAATTCAGAACAACCTAGCAACCCCACTAAGTTCTTGAGAAGGTGGCAACAGCACCTGATTTGGTGGCACTGTTTTTTTTGTTTTTTGTTTTTAAATCATAATGGTAATTTAATCATATTACTATTGTTTTGCATTAGTAAGTGCAGTTACTAATTATAATACATGTTTATTCATTGGAAACTTGACAGTAAAGCATTGAGCTTGAATTGAGATGCAAATAAAATTGACTTATTAAGAGTAACGTGCAAAAACATAATTTTCATAGGGAAAAATGTACATTCTACTCTTATTAAATGAACCATACTGAATTGACCAACAGCTTCAGTGATTATAAAAGGAGCACTCTTTACTCGCTTTCTGTGTAATTCAGTCACAATTTGAAGAAGTTTTTGTTTTTCATGAGACTTTTCTTACTTTTCCATATATTAGGGAGTCAATAAGTGCTTCTCCGCTGCCATGTAGTGATAATTTCATGTCTTTTTTTTTTTTTTTAAGTTTTGTTTGCCTAGAAGAATTAGTTTTCCTTCATCTTTACACTTTTAGTTTTCTAAATGATCACATTAAAAATAATATTAAATTTGAAAATATTTAGAGGTTTTAAGTGCTGAAAAAAGTGTGAAGCACTCTAAAAAGTCCTTGAAAAGTGCTTGAATTTCACACTCAAAAGTTTGCATGAATCCTGAAATTATTAATAAAAGCATTTCTGCCACAATATTAGTTTCAGTAAGAGTTAATACATTAAGTCCATTGATATTTGTAGACTGGGGAGCCTTAACTTGTTCGTGGCACAATGTTTCTCCTAGTTACCACGTCAGAGCTAATTGATCTGATATCTGTGGTCTAAAGCAGAGAATTTGGCGCTGAATTTGAACGCTTCACACTAGATCTCGCTGCAATGTTATTAATTTTGCTGCGAATTCAAACGCTTTCTCACTGGATCTCCCAGCGGAGTGTACTGTGTAGTAAGCAGTGTCACGTGATCTAGATCGGCGCGCTATCTATTATTGCTCAGTGCTGATAAACGGTCCGTACTGCACAGCTCAAACGAGTAGCGCTGTTTCGCTTTTACTTTCGTTTCGTTTGCCGTTTGATGTTTCTCATATGAAACAGTAATGACAGCTCTTATCAGGGCCCGTCCACACGGAGACGATTTTAGCTGTATATTAGCTCTGATAAATCTGAAAACGACATCCTTGTGTTTTCGTGTGTACAGCCAATCCGTATATTTTGTGAAACGATGATATCATCACCCCACGTGTCGACCCTAGTCAGACACCGCTAACAGCACAAAACAACAATATCGGAATACATGCTTGTGTTTGTGCCGCAGAAGCTACCGAGCCTATTAGCTTTACTAAAGCAAAGCTTTATTTCTAAGCTTTACTAAATTTTGTATACAGTGTGCAAGGTTTATGCGCATGCTCCAAGTCTTATTTTCCATTTTTAGTGTATCCCTGTGGCAGAATTACAGCGCCACATACTGGTCTGGCATGTATACTACATCGTTTTGAGTCGGTTTCAGTGGTTTCGTGTGTACGCAGATATTTCTTGACAAGGAAAAAAAAAAGATCGGAGAGGGAAAGCTCTGGCTTCGTGTGGATGTAGCCTCAGTTGTGTAATGTGGTGGTCGCACCAGTGCGACCTCTAACAAAATTTGGTCGCACTGGCAGAAAAAAAGGTCGCAAAATGCAACTATTTAGTTGCAGTCTGGAGCCCTGCTTTGTAGGAGCAAGTTTTGCAAAGGCAAGCACCTCGAACACAACAGCCACCCTGAACATTTTCTTCAGACAATATTAAAAATCTAGTTGCTCTGTATGTCTCTATATAGAGCAGGGGAGAATGTGCACTCATAAAAGTAATGCAAGGTTATTGAGTTAATTCATCAAGTGTGGTCTTGTATTCAGAGTAGATGTTGTCATTTATGTTGCACTCTTAAGAATGGAGAAGGGAGAGAGGCTTCAGCTTCCTTTATTTTAGCTGTGGGGTTTTCTGCAGGTTGGTCATGCGATGCATGAATGAATTACCTCAACAAAATCAGCCCAAGGCTTACATGTTGGTAAAGTTCAAACTTTTATTATGCACACAATTCATGTTTACAGCTAATGTAGAGCTTATAGCTTATTCTTTTTAACCTTCTGATCAGTTTATATTTTTATGCATCTCACTGTAGCCATACATTCTGATTAAATTACATCTTTAGAAAACACACATTTTGGGCAACTGCAAACATTTCATCATATTATAGCAGAGCCTGTTTTCTGAAAGGCTTTTTATAGCATGAAGTAGACTTGTTTTTCCTTGTCCGCTGCAAGGATTTCCAATATAGAGCGTTCAGTTACATGGCATTTACAGCCATTGAGATGAATGGGAATGCTAACAGATAGCACTCTCCTGGTATATTAGACCTCATTGACCCTTGCTAAGGTCCATTACCACTCTGAACCTATGTTTCTTTTATTGCTGTTTCTTTTTCACAGTGTACTTTGAAGCAGATTAATCAAAGCCATGCTTTATATGGCAAGTACAAGTGATGTGGGCTATTGAACCTCTATTGGGCTTGTCATGTAAATGAATACAAATTTAAACTGATACGCACAAATAACAAAACTAATGTGTTTCATGCAAAGCTAACCAAATTGTAACATTTAGGCATGTTTTTGGTTTCTTAAACTGAGTTATGACGTATTAGGGTAATAAATGCAAAGCAGTAACCCATTATGCATTGCCGGGGTAATCCAATGAAAATGTGCTGCTGAATAATTCCAGACTAAAATACATTAAAAAAATCAAAACATGCAGAACATTACATAATTTAATGCAGATATAGGATTTCATCATCAAGGCCTCCAGTTTACACATCCATTCGGCTATGAGGTTTCTTATGCTATGTAAATATTGTAAAATTAAACTGAATGATCTACCAGTTTATCAAAAAAAAAAAAAACACATAATCTCTCCATAAAATGAAGCTTGAGATCCACCTTCCTCCTCTTTTATATCAACATGAAACTGTTCATGCTACAACTATGCTACTACTGGCTTTCACCTGAAGAGTCACGGTCCAAAAATGGGTTGCATGTCTATTATAATAGGGTCGTGGACAACAGGGTAAAAACAACGCCAAATGGAGGCCCAATTGTTTTGGAGGGCTCTTAAAAGCATGAAATTGATATTTTTTTCCCTATCTGCTGCCTGTCATGTCACAGCTCAGAACAGTCACCAGTGAAGGGCTTGGGACTGTGCATGTTCTTGTGCAACCATCAGCCAATAAGCACTGTCAAAAATAAATAAATAAATCTGAAAAACAACTGTATCCAGAACTGAGTTACTATTTAGTAAAGATGCTAAATATTAAATTATGCATTCTGAGGGCAACAATATAATACATACCATTCAAAAGTTTCTGTTCAGTAGTGTGTGTGTGTGTGTGTGTGTGTGTGTGTGTGTGTAAAGAAATTACTTTTCTTCAGCAAGAATGGATCAAAATGACAGTAAAGGCTTTTACATTGTTACAAAAGAATTCTATATGAAATAAAGGCTGTTCTTTGGAACTTTCTATTCAGCAAAGAATCCTGAAAAAATGTATTAGCTTTGAAAAAAATATTAAGCAGCACAACTGTTTTCAACATTAATAATAATAAATGTGATAACACTTTATAATTGTCACGTTTTAAGTTTGTCTTTGACCTGTTTTCGTGTTTTTTGATCTGTCTTCAGTTTCTTGGTTAGTTTTCTAGTTTGTTCATTGTTTCAGTTCTCCTCGTGTGCCTGCCTGTTTGTCTCCTTACAGATTAATTAGTGTCCTCAGTTCAGGTGTTTCTTGTTAATTAGTCTCGTTAACTCCTCTGTTCACTGTGTATATATGCCCTTAGTTTCAGTCCAGTCTTTGTCCTGTATTGATTATGTTATGTGGTGTTTGTAGGTGTGATTTTCTGGTGATTTTTCCTGTTCCTTGTTCATAGTACTCCATTAAATGTTATTGAAGATATCTCCTTTGTCGTGCATTGAATACTACAACACCAACCGTGACAGAAATACGGTCTCATTTAGTTAATGCATTAATTAACATGAAGCAATATATTAAACAATATATTTTATATATTTTACAGTATTTATTAACCTTTTGTTACCCTTTATTAATGTTAGTTAAAGCTGCAGCTGCAGTAAAAATTGTAATATATATATATATAAAATGAAGAAAAATTATAGTGCTTTTGACCATTTAGGACCATGTGGCAGGAATACAATCTTTTACACTTGAGTATTAAAAGTCATTTTGCTCCAGTTACTTTCTGCTAATGAGCAACAACAACATTAAGCCTCAGTTATCACAAACTGTCCATTCCATATTATGTTGTCATCATTATAAAATCTACAATTCAGCAACATTTATGACATTCTCTGGCTCTCTAAAATGCATTCTGGCACAATGAATGCTGCTTAAAAAAGGCATTAAATGCTGAATCGAGTGAAGTTCATGAATCATAACTCTGCTGACAACAGGAGGCTTTATTCGGAACAGCTAAGCAAAACAAGCCTGAAACAGGCGGTTGGACTCAGCAATTGTCGAGAGTTCTCTAATCCCTGCCGAAACACACGCAAGCTGCGAAGTAAACAATTATCCCTGTGCAGTTACGCTCCACTTCACAGTGAGGAGCATTTCATGTCACGTCTAACACATTGTTTGATCTATAGGAAAACAATCACTTAGAGCAGGTTTATCATGATTCAATTAGTGTCAGCCTTTATTTATTGTAAAAGAACCTTTGTAAGCTGAGACTGAGGCATACATACAGTGGCATTCAACTGTAAATAAGTACATGGTGGAACTCAAAGAACCAAATGCCCCTTGTGCCCTCTGGTGTACTGAGCCACTATTCATAGAGAGACACATCAGAATACCGATTCTAATTTAGCCTAGGCTCATTGCTAAACTTGTAGGGACTTGCAAAACCTTAGCAGTCGTAGCTGATGCTAATACATGTAAATATGTGCTGATTATGTGCATGATTATGGTGATTACATAGCTAGCATTCTAACACAACCATTTAGCTATGAAAAAAAGAATGGTAAATTCAGAGTAAATTCATGCTAATGAGATGTTGGATTTGTAGGTCTAGTCTGCACCGTGTATGCCATTTAGAAATTCAAAAACAGTTCAACAATTTTTAGTTTGTTTGTTTGTTTGTTTGTTTTCTTTCCCATGGGATAGCTACTTTTAAAGGGTCATGAAACACACCCATATCACCACAGTTTTGAGAGGGGGAAAGTGTGTGGCAACCAGCTGTAGAGTGAGGAGTTTTGATTTAATGTAGAGTATCAAAAGTTTCCAACAAATGCATTTTTCAATTCACAACAAAATGCACACACACACATAGCCTATATATATATGACATGAGAACTCTTCGACAGCAATTATATAGAAACATACAGAGCTACCGCAAAAACAGCAGTTCAATTAAAATTTCAAAAGATGGCTGCACGCTTGTTTATTTGGTGCAAAAGGTCTATACATGGTATGTATAGGTCTATATATGGTAATCTATGTTTCCAGTTAACATGGTCCCCAGTTGATCCTAACACTGGCGGCTGCTCCACGTGCAGTGGTGGAGTGGGACAATGGCGCGGGGCAGTTTGTTTCTATGGCTGTTTGCAGACAAAGACAGAGAACTGCTCCAGTTAAGATAGTCTTAGGGGCTGTTCACATATCGCGTCTTTTGTGCGCTCAAATTCGTTATTTCAAATGTAGGCGCACGGCAGGCGCGCTCATAATGGAAGCGACGCACCTGCGGTGCATTTTTCAAGCGCATTGAGATGAAAAATTCTCAACTTTTCAGAATGCCGCAACCGCACCGCAGGTCATGTGACAAGAACCAACCGGTCAGCTTCGGCCTTTCCGTAACAAAACATCTCCATAAATTAGGGCTGGGCGATATGGCAAAAAAATAAAATCTCGATTTTTTTTCATAACGATTGACCGATTCACGATTTCGATTTTGATTTTTTTTTTTTACTGTTTAACCAGTCAACTTAAAAACTTAATTACAATATGATTTAAGTAACATTCTCTTTATTAACAATCTGGTTAAAAAAGGTTACATTCCAAGTGCACCACACATGAAGGGATCAACATGGTGTAAATGTAAAACAATTTGTTAAATATCTTTGCAGAAAATATGCCTGAAATATGAAGGCAAATGTTGTACAAACTTATCTTAAACACATCCTATATATAATAAAATAATAATAATATAAATAATATTAAAAAAATATATATATAAAATAAGAAAATGCTAAATATTTCTTAGCCAAAAAGTAATAGCAATTAATAACACCAGTAATAGGCTATTATTAACAGTAAATGCTTTGTAAAAACAGAAAACAACAGCTGCTTTCAGCCTGTCACCATCATGCAAACATGAAATATCAAACAGGTTTACAAGTTTTTGCATTCCATTGCGCTATTTGTCCTATTGTTTTTATGTTTGGCGGACATGTTTAGGTGTTGCACTTGTGTCTCGCGTCTTTTGCAGCGTCTCATCCATGAAACGGCATTGTAAAAACACGGCGGTCAAGTTAAAAAAAAGTTCAACTCGCGTTTAGTATCTTTGCCTTTTTTTCTCATTCCACTGCCTGCGTCTCATTTTTATAATGCAATAACGCATTTCTGAATGAACAGCCGCTTGAGAACAGTGATGTGTTCTATGTTCATAGAGCGTCACATGAGAGCGGTTATCAGGCGCGCCGCCGCCATTGTGATGTAAGACTTGATTTTCCTGCTAAGACAAAAACTGAGATCAAGCACCCTGCAATAAAGCAATAAAGCTTATCTGGAGAGAAGATCACAAAGAAATAGCATAGGACAACGCCTTGCCCTCACACATCTACAGGATGCAATAGCCCTCCCCCCAAAACACACACACCCTCCTTCCTTTCCCCCTGACTCAAGTCACTGAAAGTTCTCCAAGAAGTATAATGTATCTGGTGTATCTATTGTTTATTCCTTTCATGTTTGGTATCATTTTAAATGTCTCAGTGCGATTGGTAAAATGGTCTCAATTTCACAGCAGTCACTGGTATTATGAAGAAGATTGAAAACTAAGGAGAATTCTGTCCTCCTTTTGGGTGGTGTCACTTGTGAAAACCCACTCCTCTCCCCCCAAAACAGGTGTTGGTGTAATAAAAATTTACAATCCTTTTGTTCTGGTCTTGGTATATAAGGTAAAGTGCAAAGCAGGAAGGGGGGATTTTCTGTAGCCAGAAGCCCCCACACAGTGGTGGACAAGTGTCTTCAAACACTAATCCACCACTGTGTGCATGTGTATTTCAGTTGATGTTATGCATTTATTATTTCTGAATTGGCTTCTAATTGTCCAACTATGAAATTGACATGATAGTTTGTCTGTTATTGAATTAGCAAGTTGCAGTATCGTGACTAAGAAAACTGTATTTTTGTATGAACAAGCATGTGGCGGTTCGACTCGAATGCATTAGTTAACTCTGCATCCTCTGACTAGATCATAAACTGGCGAATTTATGTCCGTGAGAACGCAGTCGGCCGATGTGAATTTCTCTAAGCGATGATGAGACCGTAATGAACGAATAATTGAAATTATGAGATACCCAGAATAATCAAAAATCAAGATTAATACATAACAAATGATTAATTTCCAATTGGGAACAGAACCTAAGAGTAATAATCATTTAAAATTGGAGTCAGATTAAACGAGTGAAATTAAGTGAACTTCACAGATGCTCTGAAAAGGCATACACGCGTTAACCTTCGCCCAGGCCGTCGGATTCCGTTTTTGGGCCGATGCGGGGTTCCTTACAGTGAGGTCGGATCGTTTTCTTCTCCTAATACGGTTATCATTGCTGTATTGTGAACATGTCTAATTGTAACGCTTGCTAACATTTTTATTCAAAATCGCGATTTCTCGATTTAAAAAATAATAAAATCGAGGCAAAACATTAAATACGAATTAATCGAATAAAATCGGAAAAATCGCCCAGCCCTACCATAAATATATATCTAGCAGTAAAGCTAATACGAGGGCTAGAAATCAATTTATCCTTTGCTGAAACTTCCTCGTCGTCGTAGAGAGCGCAGTTCATGGTTACATAGCAACGACAGACGCCACGGGAGCGCAAGTGCTTTGGAAAGGAGGAGAAAGTGGCGCGACCACGCTTTCCACACATTTTTAGACACGATATAACCGACACAACTTGAAAACCCATATGACCTTAAATACAGTAGTGGATCAGGTCTTATTCATTTAAATCTATGCAATCTAGTTAACAAAATCGATGCGGTTCGTCTGCCTGTGACTTTATGGTTCTGTCACAAACGTGGTTGAAACCATCAGTAACGAACAATTCATATTGACGGATACAATGTCTACTGGACAGATTGCACTAACAAAGGAGGGGGAGTTGCAATTTATGTCAAAACAGCATTGAACTGCACATGGATTGAGTCGATCAGTAAACCAAAATGCTTTGAACTGTCTGTAATTAAGTTACATCTTCCCAGCACTGCTGAATTTACAGTAATAGGATGCTATCGTCCACCATCGGCAACTCATGAAGATGTTACACTGCTGTTGGACTACCTGAAAGTCTTTTCAGACAATGACTTACTGGGAGACTTACAGTGTTATTTATTTATTTATTTATTTATTTATTTTTAATTGTTTTGGAGCAGTTTTCACAATCAGTTTAAGATAAATCACTCATAACGTAAAAAGAATTTATTACTTTTGGTTATTCGTATTGGATATTGCAAACAAGGTAGAAACTATGCCTATAGAATTAATATCTATAGAAATCTATAGGTGTACCAAATGATTCACTGATTAACCATTAAGATCAGTTGAATTAAATAATAGACAAATGTATTAAACTGAACGAAAAGAGACGCAAATGAAAAGATTCATAGTAATAGCATTATGAAAGGCAGTTACTATGAATGAAACATTTATATAGATGAAACACTTATTTTGTGTAGTGAAAAGGATACTTTGTGATTTTGTGTATTGTACTAATTGAAAATATGCTGAAATGTTTGAAAAAAGTGCACTTATGATGTGTTGTGATATTAGTACTCAGAGTTTTGAAAATTGACCAATTGCTTGTGAAAGCAATTTTTTTTAAAAAAACCTGTAGTACAAACTACCTTTTTGTCAGTATTGGACTATAATGATGTAATTTATATGCATACACCTTTGAATATTTATAAAAAAAAAAAAAAACTGGTGCAAGTGTCTGTACACATTTTATATGAAATGACACAATGGACTTCACTGTGCTTAAGGAGGAAAACCCATATGTTAATTTTCATCTTAAAAGCTCTGCTGGGTAAATTTCCACAGCATTATAGATTTAAATAGCCCCAAAACAAAACCCTAATAAAACGTTTGGAATTAATACTGTATTTTCTAAGAGGTCGTCACATTCTCATTGTCAAATGGCTGTCATAAATCAAACTTTTGCATGCAAGATTCTGCCTGTGGTGTGTGGAGGTTCACACAACAATGCCAAGCAAAAAATATAAAAATATAAAAATAAAAAAGGCTTTAGTGATAAATAGTGACTAAAGCATCTCCACTATCAAAAAGCTTTAGGTCGGTAGCTAAAATATTTGCCTATTTTGTTTCCCAGAGTCCAGAGTGTACAGTCCAACAGTTGCCTATTTGGGTCATGCCACACAAGACACCTCACCATACCAGAAAGGCAATAACTTCAGTCATTAAACCTAATACACAATATCCCCCGCAAGCTGTAAATTGATAGTCCCATACTTTATCATTTTATTTGCTGCTGAGCATCAGTGAATTTGCAAACAAATCATTATGAGAGAGCATTCTTATTTTCCTGCTTGTTGAAGAAATGTGCCACATAATGTTGAACAGCCTCGGATATGTGATACAGCATGCCATCAATCATTTAGCCTGTGCAATGGATCAGCCTAAACAGGATGATATTTCCATTACCTGAGAGAATCAGCATTGTAATCTTTCTTTAACAAACTGCACACTGGATATTACAATTCTGTTTTGACAAACAAACCAAAATTTAAGCCATCATGCATATTAGGGATGCATAGAAATTACAATTGACCAATACCAATAAACCAACAATATTTTAATGTTATGGCTTAATACATGATAAATGGCAGATAGTAAAATTCTATACTAAATGTTTTATGCTATATACTATACTATAGTATAATGCTATACTAAAAGTTAAAGTATTGTTTTAAGATATTGAGTTCTGAGCGCATGACTAAACAAAGTCATATTTACAAGTGGGAATCTCGTAATGATAGCTTCACAACACATCAATCAAGCACAGCAAAATTCAGCAGTCTGAGGTACAAATGTATCAGGGCTCCATTCCATCTCAGAGGACTTCTTTTGAATGCTTATTAGAAAGTCACACAACATAGATGGAAAGAATGACACCATTCACCCTGATAATTAGGAGAGTCTGATAAATGATTGAGGTGCTACCCATTTTCCTCCATCTATACTTTATAACAGCCTTATGAGTTGTCTTTTCCCAAATCACAGGCATGCATTTTCATTAGAAACTGAACCACTCAAGGTTTCCTCTTTACTAAGAAAACAACTGGTCAAGTCAGGCTCGTCATTTCCCTAGATAGAACTGTATCTAGGACACACCGTAAAAGCTTTTTATGAATTAGGTTAATGGCGATTCTGTCTCAACAACGTGAAACATGATTTTTTATGGTCTATAATTGCTGTAGCTAGTGGTAGCACCACTGCAGTTGTCTACAATGTTATAATTGCTGGAGGCTATTATTGGTAATACAACAAAATGACCACTTTCATATTTAGTGACTACAATACAGTGCATAAGACTCATAAAGGAAGCATGTCTGCTATTTCAATTTAGAGTTGATGGGGAAAATTACCGAATTACGTTTTTGGCAAAGTGAGTTTCAAACAAACAAAATGGAGAAAACATTTTATTTGGAACAATGCTGATATGAAAATGCATTTAATTATCTGTATAACAGTGTCAACAAAATTGATCCAAAACAAGCCTTCTCTACAATAGAAATCTAAATAAAGTATTTAAAATCTGCTACCATGACCAGCAACAGGGCATTTTGGCTTCTACTTCTGCAAAATCATACCAGGTAGTCCATCCTACCATGTTTCACTGGTCATTATCCCACAGTTACGTTCAGTTTGTTTTAGTTTTCATGGACATTCAGTTTGTTTTCATTAGTCACATGTTTTCCTTTATTCAGTTTTTGGTTGTCATGGTCACTAATATGATTTGCCTTCACGTTCAGCTGTGTTACCCTCATTATCTGTATATCAGTTCATGTGTTTTCAGTGTTCATTGTCTGGTCTTATTAACAGATATGTGTGTAACCTCTCTTGCCTGCTTTGGACCTTATTAGTAAACTTTGTGTTGGATCGATATTCTTCTGTGTCTTCATCTGTCTGCCTGAACACACACGTTACAGAAAACCAAACCAAAGATGAATTTAGCAGCGCAATTCGCTGCTTTGGCCCGAAAGGGTCTCGACTTCATCCTGAAATTCTGCCGTCTTGCTGTCCTCTCCCCCAACGGCAATGAGACCCTCAGATCACTATATTGGATCGGGGCCAACTACTACCACCCAGCTGACCTTCCAAACACCCAAGGACTTTGCTGGAGGGACACGGTCCTCAAGTGTCTGGAGAGCGCATACCCCTCATCCAGATTTCAGCAGAAAGCAACCCCAGAGCCCAGCCCACCACTACCCTGCATCACGGAGCGACAACCTGAGCCCTTTACGTCTGACCTGCCGTGCGAGCCGGCCATCAAGGATCACCGGCAGATGTTGCTGTACATGAGGACGGCATTAAAGTAACAACATTTTTAAACTACTAATTAAGTATGTTTGTAAATAAATGTTTTATATTGTGCATGTGTTTCCATGTACAGTCCACATTAGATGTGACGGTGAGCGTTCCGGAGCCGTTGCTCTCCGATGCCCAGCGCTCCAACTCTAATGTGCTGATGAACAACATTCTTGTCTGAAAATTTAGTCATAACCCCATTCCTACCCCTAAACCTATCCCTACCCATAATTTTTCCCTAAAATCAGAGGGAAATGATAGGTGAATAACAGTAACGTAGTGGCACCTAACCCTGGTTGTAACATTATGTCACAGTTATGTTCAGTTTGTTTTAGTTTTCATGGACATTCAGTTTGTTTTAATTAGTCACATGTTTTCCTTTATTCAATTTTTTTGCTACTCCTTGGTTGTCATGGTCACTAATATGATTTGCCATCACATTCAGCTGTGTTACCCTCATTATCGTCTGTATATCAGTTCATGTGTTTTCAATGTTCATTGTCCGGTCTTGTTAACAGATATGTGTGTAAACTCTCTTGCCTGCTTTGGATACTATTGGTAAACTTTGTGTTGGATCGATATTCTTCTGTGTCTTCATCTGTCTGCCTGAACACAAGTGTTACAGCCATTATATACATAAAACAATACAATTGGCTTTGATTTTCTTGCAGTTTTAAAGTAAAACAGTTTTGTAAAATTTATATTTTATATAAATTATAAGAAATCATATTTTTACATTTTACACTCGCAAGGCAAGTGCACTAACAATAACGCTAAACACTGCATTCTCTAGCGGTCATCAGTGTCTGGCCACTGTTATACACCCAATGCAAGAATGAATGTCTGTTTATCACAGCTGACACGCAACAAAATGCTTCACGAAAAATAAAGCACAGTTGATGAACGAACAACAAGGAAGCACAAATAAATGAATGCACAGTACACAAGAGTAAATACAAAGTTTTCGTTATTAGTCGCCAACAGCACAGCAGCTCCAGACAGTCAAAGCTTTTCTAATATTAACGCAGGTCCTAAAGCGCTTGCCCAGTCATAAACCTTCATTCCAGTGATATTCTTTTGAGCGCTTTTGTATTGTGTCCTATCTCTCGGTCTGTAGGGGTTTTTTTAACTTCTTTTTTCAAATCTCCCTCTTGCTCGTTCTGTCTCCTCGACCATTATAGCTACGCCCCCCAATGCTGATTGGTTACACGTTTGTTGTTGGTGTCAGCCCGACTAACTTCCAAACAGTATTTTTCAAAATCTACTTATTCCACCTTTAAGTCTGTGCTCAAAAGTATTCAAGATTTTAAAACAATTTAAGTTGGTGTCTGTTCCCTAAAAATAAGAGTGACAGTTAAGGGGTTACCAATTGACCTAGCCTTCAAATAGAAGAGCTAATACTGAAGTAAACTGCTGCATAGAATCGATTTCATACAGACATACAGATTACTGAACAATATTTGCTCAGACTCAGAGATAATTTAGGATTTATAATGAGACACTGTGCACTTGAACACTTCATAAATGAAACCTGACAGCAAACAAAATGTCACCTCCAATGAGTCACTTACTCTAGGATTTACCATGTTCGGGGCACATGGTGCATATTTTACTGCTATGAGACATGAAAAGCTCTGCCATTAACTATAATGAGACTAATATCCTAGAGGGCAAAGTGACCCCTCACACATCATACTTTCTAATTGCCTGTAATTCTACACCCTAATAATGTCTGTACATTATCAGCCTATAATTTTCAGCCAGGACATTTTCTACTGGAAAAGGTCACTTGAAGATTACTAGTCCCGGCATATATTGGACCCCTCCTAAAAGAACAAATGTATGTTCCCCAGAAAAGGTTTTTCATATTTTTATTTTTATAAAGATGCAATTTATTCAACTCAACACTATTTTCATAGATGAAGTGATATGAATTAACTAAAAAGTCTCACAGAGAAAACCATACAAGCAGTACATTTACCGCATTTTACAATTACCCAGATCCAGCTAATTTGCTACACCAGCTCTGTCAGCTGCTAATTTTGACTTTATTATAATATTTTGTATTGACACGGCTGTGCAAATTAATCTTCCATCCTGGTGATTACTGTAGTTAAGCATAGTTCCACAGCGTGATAAAAATCACAATTAACTGAAGCTAATTACCCTCACTTTATATTAGTTCATATCCCATGCCTGATTTAGATTGCTGCAGAGAAGAATTGCTAGTTTGAGCTTATTTCCCTGCCATCTGAAATAGGACAAATTAAAGGGATACATAATTTACTCACACTGATTTCTGAAGGATCATTTGACACTGAAGACTGAAGTAATGGCTGCTGATAAATTCAACTTTGCCATCACAGTAATAAATTACATTTTAAAATATATTAACATAGAAAACAGATATTTTTTTTTTATCAAATAAATGCAGCCTCGGTGCGCATAGAGACTTTTTTCAAAAACATTTTTAAAAAATTATACCAACCCTAAACTTTTGAACGGTACTTTATACATTTTACATTCTCTGTCTGTGTGGGATTTACTTAATCCCTCTTGTCTTCCACTGAAAATATAAAATATATGACTCAGTGTATAGCTCTCTACTTCACTTCATAACTTGTTCTTCACGAACCACAGTTTAATGGCCACTTCTCGATAACAAAACAAACCTCTCATTCACTCTGATAATCTTCTTTTCCTGTAACACCTCTCTCTCTTTCTGTCTGTCTCTGTTATTTATCCTTTCTCTTCCTCTTTCACTTCTTGCTCACTAGCGTGAACAATCTCTTGCTTGTTCTTCTCTTAAAAAAGGCATATTTTTGACTAATCCAAAAGTTTCAGTTTCACAGTTGAATGCTTTTGGCTCAGAAAGAACAAAAGTTAAGACTAACATAAAAGTTAGGCCCTTTAATTTAAGATATATTTTATTAACAAAATATATTTAAAAAATATCTTACATTCTTCTTCCTTATCCTTGTAGACAGAAAAAAATATGTTTAAAGCAGCTATCTGGATTGGTCTTTACAGTAATAACAGCCAGAGACACCATGACTCATAGCCCCTCTGAAAGTGACCATCTGAGAAACATGGTGGCCATATATGAGAAACAGACTGAGTTGAGAATTATTTTCAAATCAAAGAGTAGGTCAGTTTTAAATAGGCAGATTCTCCATTTAAAAACACAATTCAAGCTTAGCGTTATTTAATCAGTCAAGCTGGCATCAGCTGACTCTCCCTATAAGGTTCATTCAGTATTATCAGCAGCTTTATTGTGTTGCTTAGGAGCTAATTAAATGACGTATTTGACAGGCAAACCTGCAAAATTTTACTAGAAATAGTGCAATTTAGCTAGAATTTACCTAGAGGAATTAATTCCCCAAACTGATTTCACCTCAGATTCAAGTTCGTGAACTTGAACACGCAAATTCGCTGCATTGATCGCTGCTTGCTTTGGAAGTGACCTGAGTTAGCCTTGCTTCTCGCATCGCTGCGTTATTGACATTGACTCGCTGAAGTTATACTAATGTGACTGCCTCAAGAACAAAGTTAGATGAGATCTGCACTCCCCGCATGAAGGATATCAAGAAAGAGATCAAGCATCCACGTCACAGCTGGATATATTTCACTCTCTATTCACTCTTAATGTCTTCAAGAAGCTAAACTAAGTTTCCTTTTATGCTCATTGCTTAAAAGCTATCAGGTTATTTGACAACATGCTTGTTGCTTAATGCTATCCAGTATCAAGAACGTGTTGCTTAAGGCTTATCTGTTGTCATTGGCAACATGCTTGTCGCTGCAACATGCTTTGCTTAAAGGGAAATTATGCCCCTTTTCACTAGATGTAATATAAGTCTCTGGTGTCCCCAGAATGTGTCTGTGAAGTTTCAGCTCAAAATACCTAACACATAATTTATTATAGCTTGTCAAATTTGCCCTTATTTGGATGTGAGCAAAAACACGCTGTTTTTGTGTCCCTTTAAATGCAAATGATCTGCTGCTCCTAGCA
This sequence comes from Ctenopharyngodon idella, assembly GCF_019924925.1. Classification (NCBI taxonomy): domain Eukaryota; kingdom Metazoa; phylum Chordata; class Actinopteri; order Cypriniformes; family Xenocyprididae; genus Ctenopharyngodon; species Ctenopharyngodon idella. The sequence continues at coordinate 23,550,857 of NC_067222.1, forward strand.
CTCTTTTCAAAAGCGGACAGAGCTTTAGCAGCTCGCGCTTCGTTGCTCAACAACAACAAAGCTGGAGAATCTCACGCAGCCAAAATACAGGAATGCTTAGACGAACCCTTCTGTGTGTGCCCTCTTGACTTCGATGTTTGCTTGCTTAATTGCTTGCTTTTTTCTTCTTGTGCAGTGGTTTTATCAATTGAACAGTCAATCAATTGCTAAGCTGAACAGTCAATCAGAGCGATTTCTCTTTCTCACTGACAGCTCTGATGCTGATTCAACATGCTCAATCGGCTGAAACACTTTTCTGGTAATATTGGCAACATGCTTGTTGCTTAAGGCTTATACAGGTATTGGCAACATGCTCGTTTAAGTCATCTGGGTAAGGGCAACGTGCTTGATGCTTATGGCTTTCCGGTTATTGTTGGCAACATGCTTGTTGCTTAAGCTTTTTAGGTAATGGAAACATGCTTGTTGCCTTATGCTCATTCAGGTATCTGCATTTAAAGGGGCATGCTGCTCTTGTAACAGAAGAGCACCCCTTCCTTAGGGGCACACTGCCCCCAGTTTCTGCTATTTCAGAGGGACATGCTGCTCCTTTCCAAAATGTCCTGTTCTTTTCTGTCTTACTTTTCCAGTATCAGAGTCTTACTTTTTCCACTACCAGTATAAAAAACTGTCAGTTTGTGTTTAGGGGATATCAGCATATGGTTTTGTTTTGGGGTGTTATCGCTGCTCTCCCTGTTCTTATCCATGCTACAGTAGGCTGCATGGATGGGGAGGGAGTTCGTGCCCAGAACAGAACCATACCGCCAATCCAAACTGTATGCTAATTGTCAATCATCTTTGATGATAGTAGTGCTGACAGAAACCTGGCTCACTGGAAAAACGTGCCTGTGGTGACATTTCTGCACAATGATATTACGTTGATTGTTTCGCTACATTTCCAAAGTGAAATGTCCAGAGTGTGGAGCTAAAACCATATTCAGTTTTATCTGAAACAGATGAATGTGAATGTGGCAACATTTTATTACAGTTTTTCTGATTTGCTAAAACACTAAATTCCATTCTCTGAACCAAATTTTCAACATCCTAAACCAATTTGTCGAATAAATCACTCTTTCTGTAAAAACTTGAACAAGTTTCAGGTAGTTAGACACCATTTGCAAATCTCATGCACTCTTTTTGCAAAACTCTAAACACATTCTCACTCACTAAAACACATATCGCACTGTGATGCACTTGTGTTGCAAAATGCTAAACACTGGCAAAAGTTAAACATCTAAAACACAGTTGTTATCATTTACACACAACGGCTAAAAAATTGTTCACACTTATTTCTAATGATGTGATTAACCCAACTGTACAATATAAGCCAGTTCACAGTGCACAAGTGGCATAGGTGCACTGAATGTTAACAATAGATGGATCTGAGAAGAAGAGTATGTGTAAGAGGTGGTGGACGATGAGAATGAAAAAGAGGAAGGTGTGGAGAGAGTTGTCAAGGCTGGATCTGGCACACTAGAGGGTTTTTCCCTTTGCCTGGCAAGAGACTACATTGCCTGTGATGTGGACAAAGTCCTCAGGCCGGACCCAGCACAAAGAGGTGATGCTCAGGACGAATGAATCTCTCACTGACTATGATTTTGCAGTTGCACAACTGTTTTGAGTGTACTGTAACATGCTTTTCTTTTAGAGGGTTTTTTTTTTTTTTTTTTTGGCTTTTGCAGTTGGACTACTGTTTTTTACAGTATGCAAGTGCTGAATATACAGACATTCAGTACTATACACAATATTATACTTGCAGTGCATATAGTATACAACTTATTCACCTTACTACTTTAAGCTGCGATTACAGTACTTTTTTACGTAATTGCAAAATTTGTTTACTGTTACAATATACTTTTTTTCTGTAACTGTGTTTTGGATGATGTGTTCTCCATTTTTTGATGTAGTGTCTAATGAATGATCTGTAGTGTTTATATTTTGACTGGTTGTGCGTATGATCTGAAAGCATTAGTCTATTTGATTCTGAGCACAGATAAAATGGTTTTGAGGTAATTGTTTGATTTTGCCAGAAGAGTCAGATCAGTGTTGCCAAGTCTGCGGTTTTCCTGCAGAATTGGGCTACTTTTACACTGTTTCTGCAGGTTGTTTTTCATGTCCGCGGGTTGAAGCGACCCCAAATAACATGATATTTAGCCCCTGGAGTGCAAATTTTACCAGGGGAACCCCAGATTTTACTCCCCGGACACCCCCTGAAACGCAATTGGGCTAGTTGGCTAGTTTTGAGTAGCAACTGGGCGGGTTTTGTTGTGAAAACCTGGCAACCCTGAGTTAGATGTTCACTAAATGTAGTTTGAAGATTTGGTTTTATGTTTAAGGCTTTGAGAAAATGGGTGATGGTTTCGAGAAATGTGTTTTAGCAATTCAGAAAAAAAGTGTGTTAGTTGTTGTTGTATCTATCGTGACAAATTATCAAAATGAAATATTTGGTGAGTGGCGTTAAAGGGTTAATGCTTTATCACATTTAAAATGACATACTCCCATGATAAACACTAAACATAACCAATAGTGATATCAAAAGCAAATGTGAGACAAACAGCCATGACATTTTAGCTTGCTTCTACAAAACTCTGTGCTCTTTTATCATGATAGGACTCGTACCTGTGCAACACTGTACCAAGCCAGCAAGTTTACTACGTCAGAAAAGTCCTAGATATGGAGCTGGTTATTTGACGCAAACATCAACATGTATTAATTTACACATCATGCAGTATGGTAAAAGTGTTTTCAGGTCATAACATAGCATTGCAAAAAACCAAGCAAAATGAGTCTTCATTAAATGATCAAACTGGCCTTATAATAATAATTTGTGTCAAAGGAATAAAAGCTGGTGCTGTTTTACTGCCACCAATGTTCATTTTATCTGTAAATTGCAGTGAACTGAATGTATAGGTACATTTTTGGAGTTTGCAAAAATGTAGATACATTTTTCCAATGAGCCTACAGTATGTTCTAAAAAGAAAAAGAAAAAGAAAAATGCTTCCTAGAAAAGAATCATTGTTTATTATGGATACAACACATCAAGGGAGAAAACCTCCTGAGGACAAAATGCAGATCACAACAAAACAGACCAAAAAATAAAGTAGGCCACTAAATAATATGAGCCTCACAGATGTTGTATGTGCAAATAGTATCAATCAAAAAATGGTGCTATACCACTTCAGTTGTGGCAGAGTATTAGCTCATCCATAATCAATTGAACAAGCCACAAATGATTGTTTGAGCGCAGACTAACACAAGTGACTGATGGATTCAGGTTGCAGGCCTGGCATTTGTTGGCCACAGTATACCGACCTGTCAACAAGACCTCCGTCTATAGCCTTAGAATGACTAATTGCTAAAGGAAAGCTGAGTGAAAGTTCCAGTGTCCTCCCTGCCAGCTTACAGGCTATTTCAGTGGTGGGTCACGACCAAAAAATAGGTCGAGGTCTGTTCTGATAAGAAAAATAATGCAAAATGCAAATAATAAATTGTAACATATCATGCATAGTTATGATGCCAAAATAAAAAGACTTAAAAGGCAGGAGAAAACACTTCCCATATCTTTTGTTGTTGACATCAAAGGCGAATTAAACTCTACATTAATCTCCACAGCATTTTGTGGAAAATCATCATCAAATTCATCACTTGTTTGGCAGTAGAGAAATTAGGCAGATGCCAATAGGGGGCAGGTCATGTGACAAACTTATATCACTGGGCTTATGTATTTCATAGTAGTAGTACTAGTAGTAGTAGTAATCCATTTAAATGGTAAAATTTAGTTTACTTCTATATGGTAAACAATTTTAGCGTTGGGTTGGGTCGCTACTTGCTTCAATCTGATTCCTAAAACACAACCAGAGAACCATTGCTCAATATTTCTTAGTGCAATTTTTTTTTTTTTTTTTTTTTTTTTTTGCATGCCAATAAAATGATCTATATTGCAAAATAGTCCTTGAAAATCTTTAACAAATTAAATCCATTGCATCCAATAAACTGTTTAACTGCAGTTAATCTATTTGCATTAGAAAAATGAGCTGGAAATCTTGTCTTAAAAAACATCTGTGTGTTATTAAAATTATTAGTTAAAATTTAACCCTAACCCTAAACATCAAGACTAGATCAAATCATTTTAAACAAAGGATTTTTTAATTAAAAAACCCCACAAATGACCTTCTTCAGTGGAGAGGCCTGTGTATTTCCTGTAAACCTCATAATGTGTATTGTGAATTAAAGAAACAAGTAAAACCTTTTCTACTTAAGAAGTCAGGCAACCATTCAGTATATTACCAAATTAAATCAACAGACCAACAGAAAAACAATGAATAAACACTATATATTCCAATCATTTCAGTAATTAAAAAAAAAAAAAAAAAAAATGCCACAACACAAACCAGACTGTTACTTGCAATACCAGAGGTGGGCTGTTCACATCAGCAGTTGTCTCATTTCAAATTCATATTTAGCAGCACTGAACTGAAGGTCCCTGGCAGCTTCCTGACTGAGATTCTTTGTACGACTCATATTCTGAGCGTTCATAACATAAGAAGCCATAATCTGTCATGGAAAAGACAGACTGGAGGTGGAGGAGAATGTGCGTAAGCAAGTGAGCAGATGAGGCCCTTAAAAAAAAAATGATTTCACTTTTAAGTAACGCAGCGTGCAAATGTAGACCGTGTAGGTGTGCAACAGTGAATGAGATACAGAGAGGTACTATACTGTAGTAAGGCAGTGTTGCTGGCTCTCTAAAGAGCTGTTACATTTGCTTTTTATAAGAGCATGAGTTGGAAAAGAATCAGTATTCTACTGCAGCAAAAACCACACAAAAAAAACTCTTTGAAGCAAAAGCACCAGGGAATATGCATTACTTTAAACTTTAGTTCACACCCTGCCTCCCTCCAACCTATAGATGGATATAAGCCTTGTAATACTTTTGTGTATCCTTTACACAAAAACATAAATCTTGTTTTGTTGAGCTGATTTTTATTGAATCAACTCCTTTTCATACCTGCTACAACACAACATAAAAATGCAGTTGTATCCCAATAAACATATCCTATAAAGTATTTGTTCACTATTGAAAAAAACACACACTTTAGAGAATGATAACAATATGTCAGAATTGGAACATGTGCAAAAAATGTGTTTTAATTAAATATTGGATGCAGTAATATAAAAAAAAATGACTGATAACGATATTTACTTTCATGTTTCGACTGTTAACTGACAGATTATCAATATTAAATGTACATTGTTTTGCCTAAATTATTTAAAAAGAAAACACAAAAATCAAATGTTTTAAATGCTACAAGTAAATTTAAAGTCCCCCTGTAGTCAATAATTTTATACCTTAAAACTCATCTTTGATCACCAAAATTACATTTTTTCCTGTGAAAAAAAAAAATTCTTCATGCCTTAAAATAGCTTGAATGTAACTACACCCTTGCTTAATTTATTATACCCGATTTTTCATATCAACAGAAAAATATATCGGGATAACCTGGCTTCTTGAGACTCTCCTGCTTCAGAGCGCTCGTGGTTAATGATATGCTAAATCCCGCCGGTACGCTGATGTGATTGTTTACAAGGTAGTTTGTGACGTCACAAACACCAGCGACTTCAAAACGCGTTTTTGAAACTGTCTTTAAATCACTGCAGTTTTAAATAGAAAATACTCAGTAATGGTGTTGACTTTTGAATTTGCACACGGTTTGTCTAAAAGCATATTAAAAACACCACATAGACATATAAACAACATTAAAAACATGATTTTCACCACAGGGGGACTTTAAGCATCACAGAATTATGATGTACAGTAAGATAATTGGGTATTCATTGAGAGATGTGCTAAAGATTTTAGCGTTATTAAGTGTTTGTAAAGATTAACTATAAGTGAACATTAGATTACCGCAAACATGATCTACATGTAAAAATGAGCAACATGAGAAATGAGTATCAATGCACATCGAAAAATTTAAAAAATAATCTAATATTGCCTAATAACTATTATGGTACTGATATATTGCAAATCACTATTCATAATATTTTCAGCTACTAATAAGACTGTAAAACCATATACTGTATGGAAGACACTTAGAAACAATATTATTTTGAAACATATTTTATGTTCCATTTGGGGGCGCTAGAGTGTAGAAATTACACACTTCATTTTTTAAAGTCTTTAATTTTATCACAGACGGCGCTGTCCTATGTCTTATATTAATGAAAATTTCATTCAGGATGGCACAATGTTTCATACGATACTGATATTTCAGAATGCCAGAGTTCTTTTTCTTTTTTTATCCACCTTCCACAGAGGATGCCAACATTGCATCACAGGGCAACATTACATCAGGTAATAAAACAGCTTCCCTCCATGTTGTTTATCTTCTGTAATAAATTACACAACTACAAACCAGGTTCAAGGTCTGTAAACAAATAAAACCGTATGCCTGTGATGTACTGCTCCCTGGTTTACCCTTTGTAAATCAAAGGCCGTTTTGAATTGTGGTAGCATAATAATGCATTCATCACGTAATCACTAATGAACACTTCTGTGTTCCTTTACTTTTAAAAAACAAAACTACGTTATGCAGTATAAATCTTTTTTTGCTTTCAATTTGTTTTACCTCAGCAGTTCAGCTGTTTTTCTAACATGTGTGAAAGTCAATGTTTTGACTTCTTGAAGTGCATTAAAAACTAGAAGTGAAATGCAAACACCAGAAACAAGCACATGCCTGCTACTTCCAAATGCAATAATGGATCAGAAACTAGATTCTTCCCCAGTCTGAAGCAACACTGTTTTTCCTCGCGCCTACGGCTCTCCAGGAAGCAATGAAAGTATTTCAAAAGGATTTGGCTTAACTTGGAGGTATGCAGAATTGCAAACTAACTCAGACATATGCTTTCAGATTTTTCTTTCCAGCTAGCATGCAGAGCCTTTCCTCTAGTGATTCTGCATGCAGTGTGATGAGTATACAGCACTGTAGGCAACACAAAACACTATCAGGTGTTGCTGTACACAATACAGCAACATCTATCTACAGGATAGATTCATTACATTTACATATTAAATGGGATCTAATGTGTGTAATGCATTTTTGTTTACAAAGAACAAAAATTAATTTGATTGATGTTCCCTTTTAATTTTAAAATTTTGATTTTAATCCACCAGTAAGTTTGGACACACCCAGAGCCAGATTATCCAATTGGCATTATGTGAGGGGAAGATGTAGAACCTGGAAGCACTGGACATAAACAGCTTAGAAGAATATCACAGAAGAGAAGATGTTGTTGAATAAAGTTGCTATTTTTGTTTCGTTTTTGCACACAAAAGGTATTCTCGTCGCTTCATAACATTAAGGTTGAACCACTGCACTCATTTCGACTATTTTAACAATGTCTTTAGTACCTTTCTGGAACTTGAAAGTGGTGGTTAAATTGCTGTCTATGGAGTCAGAAATCATCAAAAATATCATAATTTGTGTTCCGAAGATGAACAAAGGTCTTACGGGGTGACAGGGTGAGAAATTAATGACAGAATTTTCATTTTTGGGCGAACTAATCCTTTAACATCTGCAGTGGCATAGGCTGTAGGGAGTGTGGCACCTTTTGATGCGTTCGACCCAAGTTTGCCGAAATGGCTAAACACTAAGCTTTTAATTCCCTTAACCACAAATTATTGGTCAGGAAATTAGCTAAATTAAAGCAAATGCATTACTTAAAAAGCCATTGTTGTCTCAGAAAAACATAAATCACAGTGATACACAATCACAATGTGTCTTTGAAAATCTGTTGAGAAATATAATAATAAATACATCTCTATACCACAATGAAGCATGGAGGAAGAGCTGTCATTGTGTGGGGAATCTTTTTAGCTGCTGGTGTTGGTGAGTTACAGTACTTCATTGTGAAAAGTCATTTAATGCTTTGGAGTAGAGGAGAATATTGCAGAATGGCTTGCTGCCCACAAATGAAAAGTTGTTATGCAAAGAGGAATGCTATTTTTCAACACGGCAATGCTCCTGCCCAAATTGCAAAGACAACCAAGAAGTGGCTTGAGAACAAGACCATTAGGCTCATGTTTTGGCCTGGTCAGAGTCCAGATTTGGATCCTATATTGAATATTTGGTCTCACATTAAATTGGTCATTAACATGGAGTGGAACAACACTGACTCCTCTTACAGTATTTTTAAATTCTTGCTGATTTCCTGACCTAAATATTTTGCCATTTCAGCTTGGCCCATTGTTTTTGCCCAGGAGTGTACATTTCAACAAATTAAAGGTGTCATGAAATGGAGAATCAATATTCTTCTTATCATACATTATTCTTGATATCATACAATAAAAACATACTGCAAGTTTCAGAACTTTTTAACTTTAACATTTAAAAAAAAAAAAAAAAAAAAAAAATGTAACAACAGAGCACAAGAGTAATGCATTGTGGATGTTAAAGTTTTGCCACTTTCTGTGTATTTGTGTTCTATGTTTTGGCTGATTTTGTGATTTTATTTGACAAATTTGAAAACACTAACATACAACCAGATATCTTTTTTTTTTTTTTTTTGTAGAGTGGGGTACTGTCACATTTTGAGTTTGATTATTCATGTTTAGAGTTTCTTCTTGATCTGTGTTTCTGTTCATTGTTTGAGTTCTAGCTGGTTTTCTAATTAGTTCTGTCCTTTGCCTGTTTCTATATCTTTACTATAACTATAACGTTATCATTATAGTGAATAAGACTTGTGAATAATTTTTCCTTACTGCCATTTCTAACAGCACCAGAGAAGCCAGAGTCATCATTGGGTTGCATGGCTATTGTTACGGATTATGGCAGATCACTTGTCTAGTCAGGGTTAAGGCCGGATTAACCAAAAGAAAGGGCAATGCATGATGGGCAAACTGACTGTATAAGAGATTACAGGAAATGAGAGATTTCTGTTGACATGACAATCAGGTCATGGCAAAAATTTAGCAGATTATCTGAGCTCTCTAAGCATCCCAAAATGGTGCAGCTTTTCATGTGATTTCGAGAGATTACAGGAAACACTTTTCAGGCAGGGAACTTTTTTACTCCAAATGCAAATGAGTTTTCACAATGGAATTATAAATGGAGTGTCAGACTGTCCGACTATTACTTAAAAAATCTAACGCTTCAGCAGAGTTTGGTGCTGAATATTAAACTGAGATGAAATCCCAATGGATTTTTGCTGAAGAATTTCTGTATCAAAGATGTGAACCAGCACTGTGCAACTGACAAACCTGCTGACTCCTCAGTCAGGAGTGATGAACATTAAAAAGACTGCAGGAATTGTATGAAAGGATGTAAAATTGAAAGAGGCATCTTCATTTCAATAGTGTTCGCTTCCAGCAAATGTTAAATGTATGTGTTAAGCCCCATTCACACTATAAACAATAACTATAAAGATAACTAACAATAAATACATTAGCATCCACACCAATGCATGATAACTTTCAGTTGATCAAGTGTGCACTGCAGTTTTGTCGTCTGCCACTTTAAATCCGCAAGCTCTTTAAAGTCAGGTGGATTCTGATTGGCTGCCAATGTTTTTATTATTCATCTGTTGGGAAAAATAGTCCTGTGCTGTTATCGTTTTGGTGTGAGCTCTGCTATTCTTTTAAATGTGTGTTTTAGTTATCGTCCTTGGTAGTTCTTAAAGGCTTGTTCATGTTCTATTCTAATTCCATTAGAATCCACCTCAATCAAAAGAAAAAGATTCCAGGGTTGAGTGTAAATTAAGGACTGTAGCAAAGAAAGTTGTTTTGAATTTCAGCTCGCATACACATGGACAGCGATCAAATCTGACAGGCCACTAAAACACTGTGCGCATTGGCCAGAGCCATTTCTGGAATTCCCATTAAATACCCAACGCCCTGTACATCATCGCAGAGGAGACCATGAAAGTGCATGTGACATAAAACTGTTAAGAGGCCTGCCTCGGGAGTGCTGTTTATTTTATATAGCTTAACTTTGAACACAAAGCCATTCCATTATGTCAGTGGGCAATGGAGCGTCTGTTTGCGGTTGGTGCTGAATCCTCAGTAATGAAATGCAATGGGATGTGCTTGACTAAGGAGACAGCATCCCATGTCAGGAGCCTTATTAATGAGCATGTGGGGAGAAAAACTTGCGTATGCCAGCACTAAGTCTGAGTCTAAACCAAAATAAAGCTATAGAGTTTCGGCAAGCAGTAATTGGAAACCTTTTGGTTTTGTCTCTCATCATATCACAACATGCTGGGCTCAAGGGACTTGCCTGTCAATTTAGCAGATACTAAGTCTGTCTTGTAGAATGAGCACTATTTGAAGGAATAAAATAAGGATAAATAATAAAGCATATTGTCTGTTTTTTCAACATACGGTGGGGTAAACATGTGTGGGTGCACACTATATGACTGGGATGCAAAATCCAAGTTTAAATCTGGAAAGAAGCAAATTTTAGGTTTTTGGGGGGAAAAAATTAAAGAAAAAAATGCAAAGATTTAAGAGAAATATATATAAAATTGTTGTTATTATAGTAAAAGACTGACATACCAAATACTAAGAAATTCAACTTTTCACTCAATTATGCTGATAATGATAACGTTCAAATGTTTGTGATCAGTAAAGTTTTTTATGTTTTTGAAATAAGTCTTTTATGCTCACCAAGGCTGCATTTGATCAAAATACAGTAAAACAGTAATATTGTATTAATGTAAATATATAGTTTTTATGCAATAAATGGATCAAAATTAGTGGTTTAGTACCATGAAATGTCCTCAGAATACAAAACATCAATTAAAGCTGCAAGCAGCGATAAAAGGGCCCTCGCACCCTGGGCCACCCCAGTGGCCTTAGGAAAACAGTGAACAGTGGGCGACATGCATGTAAGCGAGTAAATACAGGAGAAATATGGCAAAGTCATTTCGACGTGCCACACTTCCTGCTGCCAACAGGTGGCACTTTGACTATAACTGAATATTGCCATGTAGATGTCATCAGGCCAGGACTATTATCAAACATGTGAAGTTTGGAGAAGATCGGACATTGTATGCCTGAGTTACAACAACTTCCTGTTTCGTGGCGTTAATCGTATACTTTAGCACTTAGCCAAGTGTTGCATGATTTAACGTGTTTCTAGCATGTTTGGTACTTCATGGCATACAAATGTGTTTCTGGAAAGGAATTACAGTGCAAAGCATGCCATTTCCTGTTGCCAACAGGTGGCACTATGACTAACTGAATATTGGCATATGGATGTCTTTAGGCCAGGACTCTTATCACACATGTAAAGTTTGGGGCAGATCAGACACTGTATGCCTGAGTTACAACAGCTTCCTCTTTCATGGCGAAACATCAGACTTTGTCAGGCCGCCACGGACACGTCCTTCAATGAAAACTCAAGAATTTAACATTGCTAAGGCTAAGATTAGACTGACCAAATATGATGCTGATCTGGTTAAATCTCTACGAGGAGTTAATCACAGTGTAAAACATGTCATTTCCTGTTGCCCGCAGGTGGCGCTATGACTGTCACTGAATATTGCCATGTAGATGTCTTCAGGCCAGGACTCTAATAAAACATGTGAAGTTTGGGGCAGATCAGACATTGTATGCAATATTTGTCAGGCCGCCACGGACACGCCCTTCAGCGAAAACTCAAGATCTTCGCAATTTAACGTCGCAAAGGCCTTTAGATTAGACTGACCAAATATGACCTTGATCTGATTAAAGCTCTAGGAGGAGTTTGTTAAAGTACAGGACTTTTTAAGTAAAGGACTTTTTTGTAGGTATTGGGATGTTACATCTGTCTACCGAATTTCATACCTGTACGTGAAATGTAGCACGAAGGGTGCTTAATTAAAATTTTGTAGGTGGTGCTATCGAGCCATTTTGCCACACCTAATTCTGAAACCCATATCAGACGGAAATTTTCACCACTTCTGACGCGTGTGCAAAGTTTTATGAGTTTTCGAGCATGTTTAGGCCCTCAAAAATGCGATTCATTTCGGAGAAGAAGAATAATTGACTGAGCAATTATAAAAGGGTCCTCACACCATCAGTGCTCGGGCCCTAATAAAATAGAAAAACAATTCAGTTCATTCATTTCATTAAAAAAAGTTGCATTCATGGTATTCAGCCATTTACGACCGGCAATCCCACCAAGTGTAAGATCCAACTTCTGGACCCCACGGTACCTGTGTTCTGGATTTATCTTCCCAAAAAATAATAATAATAAAATAAAAAAAAATAAAAATAAAAATAAGACTATAACTAAATTTGTGGTTTAAAATGAATCTGATAAAAAAGACCTAAAATACACTCATAACATTGCCTTCTTCCTTGTGGGGGGTTTCAAACCTGAATCCAAATATCTGTAAAGATCTGTACCATCTGGTTATGATGGATCAAATTGTTCTTTGAAGGAAAGCTCCAAGCTTTTATTTGATGCATCAGAGAGTTTGCATGTGCGTTACATTATGGATAACTAACTCAATATGTATTCAGAACTGTTGTGTGTTCTCCCCAAAATTCCAATAAAATTCATTTCAGTTTTTTGGAAACAAAGTTCTAACTGTTGAAGACACAGCAAGTTAAAGTTTGTTCTAAATAAATCCATGGACACGGTATGTTTCCCATCAGAATGAGATCATAATGTTTATTTATTTAGAAGTATTCATTCAAAAGAGCAAATCAGTTGCAACTTCCTCTTTTAAGTGCCAAAATATATAGCAACTTACTGTTTATTGTCGCACATATTTAGGGTTGCCAGCTTGGGCACTGCCACATTCTTCTGATTCAAAGGCTTAGATTAAGCCAGGATTAGGCCTTAGTTCCATATTTAAGTAGCTTTTATAAATGTGCCTTGGGGAAAAACCTTACCGGTGTGCATCTTGTGACAAAACAATGGCACTGACATATTTTAAGATATCTCAGTGCAAGTTGCTTTCAGTTAAAACCGCTCAAACATGCATTTTAGTCTGGGACTAGCTTAAGCCTGTCTGTGAAACCAAGGGAAAGAGTATTTTAGGTCTTTTAAAGTACATTTTCAGTCACACACACATACAGTACAGACATATATGGAATGGATTTCAAACTAGCTAAGATGAAAGCTTATAATAGATAGCTGTTTTAAGAGTGGAAAGCTGGTGCTCGATCAGTTGAACGTTTGCCCAAAGGCTGACTCTGATTCACTCCTCTGGTCAGTTTCCTATTTCCCACAGCGCCTCACTTAATCACTGTGTCTTTTTGGATTGAGTGAAAAACACTGAAGGACCTCCTGTGTGACTGATCTGGAGGATCTCATGGGATGAACTTCCAAGATAAACTCACTAGCAGTACACTGCACACAAAAACAACAATCCTCTCTCCAGGACCAACAAGGACCCCTTACTGTTGAGGGATTGAAGATTCTGCAGAATTTTGTGCTGGTTTGATAACCAAAAATATATGGATAGCTAATATAAATGCACATAAATTTGTACGATAGAGCATACCATGGCTTCTTCACACATAGTTCACATAACTTTAAAATAATAATAATATTGCTGGCTAAAAAGTAACATTCTGCATGCACGTCATGTTTCTTGTGATAAGTGTGTATTGTCTGGCCTCTTTAATGCACAGTATGTATATAATTCCATAATAAGGTATATTATAATTAATTCAGCTAAGTACCACCCAAATTCAAAGCCAATGTTGGGTAAAAAGTAGAGTAGTACCATTAGCATCTTTTAATACATAATTCACTATGATTCTAATGACCTTTTGATGGAAGTTGTTCAGAAACATCCTGTGGAAATGTTTCAGCCTCAAATTAGTCATAAATTTATGTTAGTGAAGACAGATATACTGTATTTAGCATGCTACAACACATTCAAGAAACCACCCAAGGCATTTAACTTTATTATTATTATTGTAAGCCATTTTTAATATGACACAGGCATATTAACATAACATCCAGAGTTGTAAATCCACGGCTCTGTTGACTTGCCATCTTCATTTGGAACTGTAGACTAAAAAAGTAAGAGTTCATTTAGTTTTTATTTATTTATTTTGACTGAAATTGTCTAGAGTGATGGCACACAGATGGAGTACAACAGAAGGCGAGACTGTACCGGCACTATTCTACAGATGTCCAGGCATCTGTGTGTGGCTTTTTTGTTTAGCTATTGCATCGAAAGGTTGATGATCCTTGTGTTCCTTTGCGCTCTCAGCTAAAACTCTCAGCTCAATAAGTCATTTTATCTTGTGTTTAGGGTTGCAAAGTCCAACTACCAGTGGCGGCGCTAGGCCGGGGAAATGTGCTTAGCACCAGCGCAGCCCCCCCAAGGATTTCCTAATGATTTTTCTGTTTTTTACTCTGTGTCACTTTCATTTAAAAAAGTCATTAAACACCTAAAAAATAAAATAAGAGTTAATAAATGTTGTAAATGTGCCTATACACAGTGGTTTTAATGGGGGAGGAGTCATTACACGCTTAGGTACGGCGTGCGCGTTAGGAATAGCGATCAAGCGCCTCGTCAACATATTGTCCCTTGTAATCTGCTATTCGTGAGTAGCTACGTTGATTTTTTTGAATATTCACCCACGTTATAAACGTCAAATAATATAGATTTAATATAAATTCTTGCACTTTGTTCACCCTAACTAGCCTAGTGGTGATGGAAAAAATAAAGAGAAAATGTAGTTTTCGTTCTAAACATATAGATTAATGCATTAAACAGGCGTCTTTGACCGTTGCTTCTCATCTGCTTTTTCAGTTTCTCGCGCCGCATTTTAAAACGCTGTGTCAAGTTAAAAGTTTAACATCTGAAAACACGTCTTGACACCCTTTTCCATGTTGTTTGCGTTTTAAAATCACAAGCCGGTTCCTTCATTTAGCTCACTGCAGTATACATAGACTTACATACGCCAAGATATGGGACTGTAATTTTAATAAACAGTTGATTCAAAGAGCTGATAAGGCAATAATAAAGGTGTAAAGCAAAATTGATAGGCTGCTGTACTTAGTAACTAACTTGTAAATGTAGTTTAATGGAGCCGCCACTGACCAGCAGAAGAAAATAAGGGACACTTAGGGACTCTTTTATTGTCACATATGCCATTTGACCAACTCAAATCCATTGTGAAATCTGCTTGGGAAATTTTTTCGCCTTCAGGTGAAATATCCACTGGACTCCTATTGAAATGACTGGAAAAGTCGCTGAACACCTTAATGCCGTTAAAGTGCTACATCAGGCAATCATAAACCTTTAAAGGGTTAGTTCACCAAAAATTTAAATTATGTCATTTATTACTCACCCTTATGTTGTTCCAAACCTATAAGACCTTTATTCATCTTCAGAACACAAATAAAAATATTTGGTAACACTTTATTTTAGGGTCCTTTAACTAGTTGCTTATTAGCATGCATATTACTAGAATATTGGCTGTTTATTAGTAATTATTAAGCACACATTAATGCCTTATTCTGCATGACCTTATTCTACATTTTTAATCCTACCCAATACCTAAACTTAACAACTACCTTACTAACTATTAATAAGCAGTAAATTAGGAGTTTATTGAAGGAAAAGTCGTAGTTAATAGTGAATACATGTTCCCTATACTGAAGTGTTACCAAATATTTTTGATGAAATCCGAGAGGTATCTGACTCATCCATAGACAGCAATTTAACCACCACTTTTAAGGTCCAGAAAGGTACATCGTTAAAATAGTCGACGTGACTGCAGTGGTTCAAACCTAATTTTATGAAGCGACGAGAATACTTTTTGTGCGCAAAAACAAAACAAAAATAATCTTCTGTGTCATTGTCATACACTGTTTACATTCAACACTTCCAGGTTCTACGTCAGTATGCCGGCTCAGTATTGGCCGGCTCCTGCGTCAGCATCACACGCATGTCACAGGTTTTTCATGGAACCATCAATGCCAACAAAGAACCGTTATTTTCAAGAATAAATTTTTGAATGAGTAGATTCTGATGAACAGATTCGGAATAGCTTATATAAAATAGTCTTTTTTTTTTTTCTTTTTTTTTTTTTTCTCAGAACAAAATATTTTGAACATACATGATGTCTTAATTACATTTTCAGGCCTAAAAGTAGAAACTGCCCTGGAGAACTTGAATGATGCTTGATAAAAAGAAACACGGAATGCCATTTAATTATTTAAAAAGCATTTTCTTTGTGCAATTGCCATAAAATTGTCATAAAAACAGTGGAAAAGACTGACCATAAGGTTTTGTTTTGTCAGCAAGGGTAATTTTTGCTCTATTCTGGCAGATAGTGCCCAGTACATTATGTGCTCGGCCAATGGAAAACACTCGACTTGAAAGAAGTGTTGGGATGTGTGTGCTAGCCTATGCGGATTAGCCATCGCATGACTTGCGTTTGTGCTGAACTGTTGCTTCTTAAACAAATGTATGAGCCGTCTCTATGGTTTTCTTCAACGACATAGCTGTATTTGTTCACTAAGACCTATAGTTTGTGGGTTGATTGGACATTTGAAAAACAGCGTCATGATATTTGATGAGTTAATAAGCAACCCAGTTCCATTTGTCTTTAAAATTAACATGTGTAACTTTGTTATTGTAAAATATTTTCTCCTAGCTTTAAATCAATTGCTGTAAATAATACCTATTTCACTAAATATGGACTACACCACTTTGAAATGTATTATTGTAACAGCTGTAACAGTCATTATTTTTGCAGTTCTGTTTGGTGATTCTAGTGCCACAAAAATTATACATCTTATTTTATTTTCTTTGGTTTGTTTGATTGTTTGCAATGAGATTTTGGAAGTTTTAAATTTGAAGCCTTTTATCTAATGGCCAGAAGTGTAAAATAGTTATGCCTATGCGTTTACAGCTGTCTGAGAGCAGAGCTGGCAGTACTCCCAGACCTCAGTCCTTTCAAGCAGTTATCACGCAGTAAACATCAGGAGTCGTCAAACGACAAGCGGACAGAACTTGAATTTTATTCACCAGGGCAGTGAATCTGTTGTATGAAACCAATTGAATCTCTCACAATGTCAGACCAAACACCTTTTGTGTTGTTGTTTACTTCCTTGCACTGCCTTACTTGTAAGATAAAAAGAAATATATAAACGAGTTATCACGTAATGAACCCTGATAAGAGATGCTAGCAAATATTTTGTTCTCCCTGGTTTATCAGATTAGTGTCACACTGATTTTCATTAAGCTCAACACAAAATGACACAAATGTTGCCATGGTATTTGAAATATCAGCTTCCCCGGCACATGAAATGTGCTCTTTCAATGGTGGTGGCGGAGGAGGAGCACTCTAAACCTCTGTATGCAATATCATTCACAGCCAAAACAGATAAATGAGAGTGTGTAAAATAACTGACAAGTGTCACAGAGTGGCCTGCCCACATTAGTCCTCTACCCTGACATTAATATCATGTTGATGCAATTCATGAAATATATCGCTGGAGGGTTAAAATACTTTTAATACATCTTTACAAAAATCTGGCATTCTAGCATTACTGGGTAAATGAGGGATTTGGAACTGCTGTCTAATTGCTGTAGAGAGCAAGTGTTACATGGTAATGTTGCCATCTAGTGAGAGAGTGTTAAAAAAGCAAAGTGGTGCATGTTGAACAAATGGTTTAAAAAAAAAAGGGCTAATGCTCATAATCAAGAATGCTTTTTGACTTTTAATATCTGCTTTTTGCAGAAAAACTTTCAAATCAATAACTTTACTTTCTTTGTCTTTTCTACCTACTAAAAAGGTAATATTTCTGTGTGCCCTTGAGTCCTACTTCAGTGGCTGTCATTTTATGATTGAATAAATCTGTACACTTTAGCAAAGTTCTGCATCTGTGGCTATCAAGGACAAATGGCATGTTTCTACTCTAAACCAGACAGTAGTACCTTTGGAACAGCTAAAAAATCTCAATATATATCTCAGGCTTTTGACAGTATTTATGTTTTTGCTCTGAAATGGCTTAAAAGCCTTTTTACATGTAAAGAGGGCCTGATTTGGTAAGGTTTTTTAAATCTCTTATGCTCACCGAAGCTGCATTTACTTGACCAAAAATACAGTAATATTAAAAAAAAATAATAATAATAATAATTTTTTTCAGAATTCTTTGATTAATAGAAACTTCAAAAGAACATCATTCGCTTGAAATAGAAATCTGAACAAATTTCTTTAAAAAAAAAATCTTACCGACCCCAAACTTTTGAACATTAGTTTGTGGTTCACTTAAAGGATTAGATCACTTCTGAATTCCAATTTCCTGATTATTTACTCACCGCCATGTCATCCAAGATGTTCATGTCTTTCTTTCTTCAGTCGAAAAGAAATGAAGGTTTTTGAGGAAAACATTCCAGGATTTTTCTCCATGGGGTTCACTGGGTTGAAGGTCCAAATTGCAGTTTCAGTGCAGCTTCAAAGCGCTCTACGCAATCCCAGACGAGGAATAAGGGTCTTATCTAGCAAAACGATTGGCCATTGGCCAATACTTTTTAACCACAAATGCTCGTCTTGCACTAGTTCTGCGATCCGCATGCATGACATAATCACTTTACAAAGGTCATGCGTGATATAGGCAGAAGTACCAATCCAGTGTCTACAAAGCGAACGTGGAAAGTCAAATGCCCTTTACAAAAAGGTAAAACAATGATGTCGGATGATTTTGAAGTTGGAGGAGAAAATTAGATGAAGTTTTTCGCCCTAACGTGGTACTTCCGCCTACATCACGTGTGACCTTTCAACGTAATGCGTGGGGCATCGCAGAGCAGTGCAAGACAAGCATTTGTGGTAAAAAGTATATATATTTTTTTTTTTTTTTTTTTTTAGAAAATGACCGATTGTTTAAGCTAGATAAGACCCTTATTCCTCGTCTGGGATTGTGTAGAGCCTTTTAAAGCATTTAAACTGCAATTTGGACCTTCAACCCGGTGAACCCCAGTGAAGTCCACTATATGGAGAAAAATCCTGGAATGTTTTCAAAAACCTTCATTTCTTTTCAACTGAAGAAAGAAAGACATGAACATCTTGGATGACATGGGGGTGAGTAAATTATCAGAAAATTTAAATTCAGAAGTGAACTAATCCTTTAAAAGGATAGTTCACCTAAAAATGAAAACTCTGTCATCATTTACTCAACCTCAAGTTGTTCCAAACCTGTATGAATGTCTTTGTTCTGCTGAACACAAAGGAAGATATTTGGAAGAATGTCAGTAACCAAACAGATCTCGCCCCCCACTGACTACCATAGTATTTATTTGAAAAAGTTTGGAACTACCTGAGGGTGAGTAAACGATGACAAAATTTTCATTTTGGGGTGAACTATCCCTTTAACTGTATAAACACACAATCTTCGACAGCCTTTAGGATATGTAATGGCAAAATCATGACTGCTACATATATACAGGTATATCGCCCAGCCCTAGTTTGAAAATTCTGATGCCACTCACTGAGTGTTACAATGACTCAAGGTCAGCTAGCAGTCAACAGATCACAGCTATCAGCTGGATGATCATGACACACAGCTTCACCCTCACCATTGAGGGGCAGGCTGGAAGACAGGGCGTGAAAATGGATGTGTCATCGCCTTTGATTATGGAAGTTAGAGGTGTGTGCAGGGAGACGCTTTGCCCAGCGTAACCTGACCTCTGTGGGGTCTTCAATGCACAGATGATGAATGAAAGGACAGGTCTATAGGCTGTGTGTGATGATGTGGTGCGCTGTAATTTATTGTGAATTTTAGTGGACTGATTTAAACATTTCAGTTTAACAATTAAGCATGTTTAGCTCAAATAATAAAGGCAAAATGTGTTATTTCTTTTCCAAACAATAGTGTTATCAGACAGATTTCTCACTAACATCATGTTACCATTTCACTGTCCTTTGAATAAAAATGGTCTAAAATGATCCAATGACTGCGCCCTCTTCATTCATTAAAAATGAGTGAGTCAGAAAACTCTTGCTAAATGTATCCCTTCTTTAGGGCTAAAATCATATAACTTCAGAAACCATTTTCACCTTATCAAAACATTTGACAGTTTTAGCCTTATTAGATTTGTCATTAATAATACATACAGATAGCTGAAGTTGGAGGCAATTATAGCAGATGTCATTTGAAGACAGATTTGGCTAGAAGTATTTATCTTCCAATGGACAAAATTGCCTAGAAACTTTTTTTATTCATTCACCAAATTCTTCTTATATATTCAAAAAACAGCGTTATGGGCCTTTAGCAATGTGATTCACGATGTGAAAGCTTTTTGTATTTAATTTTTTAGTATGATTTGCTCTTTGGTGTGAACTGAACTGCAGTGCTTGACATTATATTCAAGTCAGCGGAAAAGTGCAATGATTAAGACTTTTGCTCCCAGAGAAATTTTACTAAAAGTACAGACACTGATGTGAAACCCTTGAGGCCTGAGTAAATTCCAAAATCCTCCAGTGGAATCTAATCCAAAATGATACCCTTCTGAACTTCTTAGACACAAAGCCCTTGTGCTGGTGGGGTGACCAAATGTAATCTTCAAATGCAGGAGGGGTGGCTTGATTAGATTTAGTACCTGCATGGTTCTGAGGCTCTGCAGAAGCCCAGAAACGATTTACAGATGGCCACAGGTTGAGGATGGACAATGAATATAAACCCAACCCTGTCCAGGGGAGAGACTGAACAAAATGAACATAAATCTGAGAGCCGGCTAAAACCGCAGACTGAGGTTGTAAGATAAGACGCCATCAACCTACTGAGACGAGAATATTGAACTGGAATCTTAATACCGCTTTGACCTTAGAAAGACCTAGACAGCCTATTTTTCTTGGATATCAGCTAAAAATATTTTGAGTCATTGGTCTCATTTGTGTACCTTATTTCTCTTTCCAATGTCAGATATCTGCTTAAAGGGAACTATGCAAAATTCACATTTATATTGTTTTTGAACATAATAATGTGTCAGCAGTTGTGTACACAACCACCCTATTGTGGTAAAAATCCATCCACTTGTTATTTTCCCCATAAATCTGAAATAGTGTCTCAAAATGAGCCGTTCAGGAACGTATTCCAATGTGACGTCACATTTAGAACAGGCCACGCCCACGACAGGTGACGGATTCCTAGCCAGGGGTGCGTTTCCCAAAGCAAACTATTAGGGCTGGGTATTGACACAATTTTCACGATTCAATTCGATTTCTATTCACATGCTTGCGATTCGATTCGATTATTTTGGATGTAGTATATCAATTACAGTACATGGTAAATTTTCTAGAGGAAAAAAAATCTCTCAACTAATGCTGTAAACTACACATGGGAGTCAGTTGGTACTACTTTACTATAATATTGAAGGTTAAAATTAACTTATTTATATACAAACACTTAAATTACCTTCAATTATGTTTTTTTTTTTAATAATAAATAAAGTTTAGAATTACATAATCATATTTCTATTCCAATTAATTTTTTTTTTTTTTTTAATTGTGGCTGTCAACTGATTTATTCAAATATGCATTAAATATTGAAGAACATTATAATGAATATGTAACGGTGCATAGCTATATTTATCAGAATGCTGTTTTCTAGAGTTCACTTTTCTAGCTGACTAATGAGTTTATGGTCACTGAATATGTTTTTCTGAGGTAAATGTGACGTTACGTGACATTGTTTACAAGCTGTTTTATTGACGTCTTTCCGAGGTTGAAACTGACTGAGCTATTACACGAGACATGATACGGATTTCTGTAAGCTGAACTGTATATTTTAACATACCTTCAGATGTTTATTTCGTGCTGTAACTGGTATTAAAGCGGAGGAGAGGATGTTCACTGCCGCTTCTCTTTAACTGAGGCGCTAAAGCGATCTGTCACGTTACATTAAACAGCGCCAAAATGATACTTATTTTTTGAATCTCATAATAAGATGGATGTCATTTAAAATCTGAAACTTTGCTTCATATCAAAAGTAACAAAGCACAAAGATTATTGCGATTTATTGGATGGGAGGCGCGCTACATGTTCTGTTCATTCATCAACTGAAAACAGACTAGACTAATCGATTCTTAAGATTTAAGAATCGATATCGGTTCATAAAAATGAGAATCGATTAAAATCAAGAAATCGATATTGTTTACCCAGCCCTATACGAACTATGGTCGCAAGTTCCGTCCTTATCAATAGAGTTCAATGGGACTTAAGACCATAGTTGACTAACGATGCTTTTGGGAAACGCACCCCAGAGCATTTAACAGCACGATTCAAATAAGAAATATATTCTTATTAAAGCTACTAAATTTATTCAATTAAGAGCAGTGAGTGACTTTCTATTTTTTCTTTTGTTTGTTTTTTTTAACCATATTGACAGCAAATATAGCAGTACACTGTAAAAAAAAAAATATTTTCATGATTTGTTATCACAACATTTTTTCAACTTAGATAATTAATGTGGTTCAGACAACATAATATTTTGAGTTTGTTGATTAAACCAATCGCCTTCATTGTATTAACTCAAATTTTTAATTTCAATGAACTCAATTTTAAGGCAACCAGGTAACTTAACTTTTTAAGTTAAACCAACAATTCTTTTTTACAATGTAGGTACTAGTGATGTGTGGATCGTGGTTATATCCCCAGACACTGTGGATACTCCATGGGTCGGGCAGGCCAAGTAATAAAAAATAAGATTCCAATGAATTGTGGGTGGGTCGTGGGTGGATGAGAAATAAATCATTAATGTGTTGATTTTAATAAAGACACGGAACTCTTACTTCCCCTTTAAAAACACAACAAACGTGCACCGCTCTTTTACTTTCGTTTTAAACAACGTCAGGGAAAACCAATCAAGGAAAACATGCCTAGAGCACCCCCTAATGGTCATTATATAAAACACAAAGGAAAAACCTACATGGGATATAGCTAAACAAATTTACAACTTTAACTAAAAATATACCATACTGTGCAAAAGACTTAGGCCACAATTAGATGTTGTTTTAGCAATGATATTATGATTATATATAATTATTTCTCAGTCTCTTTATTAGAATATAACCAGAAAATATAGTAAATTTGTATGCAGTATTAAAAACAGAAGAAAAAAAAACAGCTTTTATAGGCTAAAGTAGCAAGTATTTAGTGACCTCCCTTGACACTTGAGCAATAGCAGGAAACTGGCTCTCTTAAAACTAAATGGAATGGAAAAGGACTGGAAGGCCAAAAAAACTTTCATCTGATGAGAAGTTTCTCAGAGTTTCATTTTTGAGAAAATATAAGTCCAGAAGGTCACACTAAATCTAATTTTTGCTAAAACAATTTTTTTTTTTTTTTTACATTTTGTGTACATATTTCCTGTATTTTCTGTTTGCATCGTAATAAAGAGACTGAAAAATAAATATGGATGGTCATTAAAACATTGCTAAAACAACAAAGCTGGTGGTGGCCTAAGACATAAGCTGTACATAAGCTTAACAGAATTTATTCTGATAAGAGTGTTTTCCAACATAATGATGGCAATATTAAAAGCTTATTTTTTCATCAGGCACTAATTTGCAGACTCTCATTAAGCTACACAGTTGCAAAGTCTACTTGTTTAAGCAGAAATGGATTCAAAACAGATCTGAGCGTTTTACTGAAGTAGTTAACCAAGACGAAACAAGTGATGAGTATGTGATATGTAACGGCTGTGAAGTGCTGTATGTAAATATTAGCCAAAAGTTTCACATTTCTGGACCCTTTACAGTTGTGGGTCAACCATTCTATTATTCTAACCTACTTGTAAAGCACAAAGGCAAAGGACATCATCCCTGCTCCAGAAGTTTTTGCTTTCATCTCATTCCCACAGAATCTTAAATAACGAATCTATAAATATAAACAATGTGATTTTGTAATGTCAGTATTAACAATTATGGCTACATGATGAATTGAAATAAAACTAAAATCGCGATATGGCTTAGTGCGATTTTCAAATTCTGCACTGTAAACCCAAACAGTATAACTAACTTATAATGGAAAGTACCTTTTACTCAAAATGTGCAGAGATTTAAGTTAACACTAAATATTTTTTTTGAGTTTTTACAACTCCGCTAAAGTTTAGAGTTCAGGGAACTTGAACAAAATAGATTCAACCATAATTAAATATTTTAATGTCAAACATACACCCTATAGAAGTGCAGAGGACAGACTCTATGACTGCAGATTAGAACTGTGTCAGCAGCTCCTGTGGCAAGTTGAACTTCCTCAGCTGTCGAAGGCAACCTCTGCTGGACCTTTTTCACAATGGAGCCTATGTGAGTGTCCCATTTCAGGTCCTGAGATATTGTAGTGCCCAGGAACCTGAGTGACTCCACTGTTGCTGTTCATTATGGTGAGTGGGGAGAGAGGTGGGGGGTTTCTCCTAAAGTCCACAATAATCTCCACTGCTTTGAGCATGTTCAGCTCCAGGTTGTTGTGACTGCAGTGCATATTAGTTCATGATACATTGATTTCCACATTTCAAACACATGCATCATACAGACTGAACATTTTCATCTCTTTTTCACAAAGGAAGTCTATGCAAAATGATCCGGTTGCTCCCTCTCTCCATACATTGAGTCCTCCAAGTGTCCTTCTGTCAAAAGCCTCGTCATATACAGAAAGGTTAGCTGTTTTCCCCTAAAAAGGTAACCTTATAGTTCCTAATCATGTTTCACTCATATCAACCTTATCCTGATCCTACATTCATACTGTGACCTCTATAGAATGTCATAGAAGCTCAGCCTCAAACTGTGCGGCCATTGTTGTGGTCGGCCATGTTATCGTTTTCATTTCCACTCTATCTTCTCAGTCACTTTGAGAGAGCTTGCCACTGAAAGGGGTGAGCAGGTATGGACCACATCCCTTATAATAGCACTCTCATACTTTAATTTTGTGAATTGAAATTGAGTTTTGTTTGTATTTGGATTTGTCCAGCTCAGAACGAAAGCACAAAAGTCCGCTTTGCAGCATTCTTTACTGTCTTCACAATATGCTTTGGCTCCTCTCTGATTTTTATCACCTACAAAGATCTAATCTCTCTTCGTCTTAACACTTGCTGGGTACTTAGTAAAACGTTGGATATTTGACACGTCTTAATCCCTTTCAGTCGTGACTACCTCAGAGGAATTCATGAGAGCCTTTTCGATAAAGGGACTGAATCAAGTCAGACCCTCAAGCTTAGCCCCTCTGGCAGTTGAAACCCCAGAGCGAGGACTGCTGGTTTTTGATAAGAAAATCCAATCGGTGCTGGAAAAGAGACATTTAGCATATGGAGTCTGAAAGTAGTACCTTCTTCACTTAGCACCTGAGGAAATTGCAAACCTTTTCTGTTCAGGAAAGATCAGGCAAGTGGACAAAAGAAGGCAGGGTGAATGCTGAGGGATCCAACTGAACACGTCACAGGGTCCCATATTGAATGCCAAATATAAGAACGACGTGGCTGTGAATTTGAGCAATTTAAATAGATAATTCTCATCATGTTGATGTCTCTTCAAGGTCTGATTAAGATTTAGAATCAGAACTGCAAATTCAAAATTCATTGCTACTGGTGATCTTGATTAAGAGGTGCAGTACAAACTGATCAAAAGACGAGAAAAAGAAGAAGCACTATGAAACCCTTGTCTACATTCACTTTGATTCTGAGGGATGTGCGGTCTGGCTTGTTTTTACGTGACATGTTCTGTGAGTTTTTGGGAACCGTTTTTTTCCTCTTCATCAGCCTCTCTTCTGTCGTGCTGTGGCCACACGCAGGGCCTCTGTCCTGGGACTCCATTACAGACGAACCCCTTCCGACACTGGACTCTTCTCCGGCATGCTCAACCGACCCACTGCATGTTTCTTTGGCCTTTGGAGTTTCGCTAGCCCTGGCCTGTGTCTGCCTCGGTGAGGTCCACCTCAACCCAGTGGTTACCCTGGCATTGGTCGCAGGCTTAAGGGTGAGTCCCTGGTGGGCTGTCCTGTTGGTGGGAGCCCAGCTGCTTGGTGCCCTCAGCGCCTGTTCTCTGCTGTTAGGCATTACACCAACTGCCCTAAAGAGCAACCTGGGGATTAATGAGGTAAGATGTTTCTGATCCTACAGGTTATATGTCCATATGGTTCTCTAATATTATTCTGACATCTTTGTTCTGGCATTGTCTGATTTCTGTATCTTCTGACATGTATTCTGGATCATCTGATTTCTGTATCTTCTGATTTCTGTATCTTCTGATGTCTGTGTTCTGGATTATCTGATTTCTTTGTCTTCTGATGTCTTTATTCTGGATCATCTGAATTCTGTATTTTCTGATATCTTTTCTGGATCGTCTGACTTATATATTTTTCTGATGTCTTTGTTCTGCAGATCATCTTTGTGTTGTGGATCCTCTGATTTCTGTGATCTGGATCTTTTCAGAATTAGAATTAAATGTAGTTTAATGAATTGCCATTTGATTTCTTTAGAGACTTGTGTCTATAGTTAATGTGCTTGCTCAATAAAATTAGGGCTTTTATTCACCATTATTATGTTAACTCTGGGTAATTGCCAAGCTATTAAGCCATTCTCATTTATTCCACAATCTAATTTAATGATTTCTTGCAAATGATTCTTAATTTCATTGTGACATGCAAAGTGTTATACTTTTAATTTTCTAATTAGCTAATTCTGCTTTTAATTTTGATTAACTGTTGATTGTTGTTATTGAACAAATACATACTGTAGAAATTGGATAGTATGGGTAGAAATGTAAGAAACCATATTATATTCTGTGTTATTCCTGTTCAGCTTGAAATTACATCTCAGTGCACCTATCAAAGTGGATCACTACATTTTCTTCTGTATTCTCTTTTGTGTGTGTGTGTGTGTGTGTGTGTGTGTGAGTTCTTTTTGGTAAAATACAGACCTGTCAAAAAGTTTGCAGTAGTAAACAGAAATACAGAGGCATCATAATAGAATTACCAGTCTGTAAATCACCAAAGAGAAGAAAATGGAAAGCATCAAAATAAGAACGAGCAAGAAAAATGAAAGTTTCAAGGGAAATGTGGTCTGTGTGTGAGTCAGAGTAAGTGAGGAAAAAGCAAGATGGGGATAGATGGATGGAGGGACAGAGAGAGAGTTTATAGTTTGCCAGGTAATTGGAGTGAATGAGGAAAGGAGATAGAGTCAGTCTGAAAAGACAGATAGTGTCCAACAATAACAGATAAAACTCCACTTACCCTCCTTCAGGTGGCCCCGGGGGTATATCTGTATCAGGCTCTGTTAGTGGAGATGGCTGTTACGTTCCAGCTAGTGCTATGTGTCCAGGCTGCCACTCATCCCAAATCAGCATTTTCCTCTGTGGCCCCTGCAGTCATTGGCCTGTCGGTCACCCTTGGTCATCTCATGGCGGTAAGGATGAGAATGAGAATTCTTCAGACTTTTTTTGAATAAAACTTTAATTCACATTCATGATACCAACATTCAAGGGAACTGAATGCTTACTGGTGGTAATTTTTGTTTTAGTCATAATTCTTGTCTTTTGATGAAAATATCCTTTAAATTTAGTGTATATTCAGTTTGTACAGTGTATGTTCAATTTTGGTTTCATTTTCACTGTGTTCTGCCCGTTTTGCCTGCCTGTGTACCCTAGACAGTTTCCTTGGTTGTTAATTAGTTCCAGTTACACACACCTGTTTCCATTCAGTTGATTACCCTCCCTGTGTATTTAAGCACTCTGTCTCATTTATGTGGTTGTTTCCTGAGCTTTATTTCCTGTGATTCTGAATTTATTGAAGGACTCTTTGTGTGATCTCCAGGTGTACTCTTCTTTCAGACGAACACAATCAGTGATATATTTAAAAATATCCTTAGTTCCTTAGGCCATCCTTAGGCACGTTTAAAAAAAAAAAAATGCATCCATCCATAAGCAAAGTAATTCATACAGCTCCAGAGGGTTAATAAAGGCATTCTGAAGCAAAGGGATGCATTTTTGTAAGAAAAAATATCCATATTTAAAACTTTATAAATTCAAATAACTAGCTTCCTGCGGACGACAGTACGCATACTGTGCGAGTCGAGTAAAATGAGTAACCCGTGATGCGATGTATGACGCAGGATGTAGGAGTATTGTAAGCTTAGACGCCTCTCAAACAAATAGAGCTGTGCAACAAACTCAAGCTCCTCTTCTCTTATATTGAGAAATCCTCCAACATTTCTCTTTAAAATTTCTCATTTTAAACTTCTAATTCATGACTGGTGTTTTGTTTTGCTCTCTCCTCTGCGCCTCCGCGTTTATCATTCAGGTCGGGTCAAAGGTTGCTCTTCCACCCAAATCGACTTGCGCAGTATGTGGTCGTCCGCCGGAACCTAGTTATTTGAATTTATAAAGTTTTAAATATGGATATTTAAAGTTTTATATATGGCAAAAGGCCTTTATTAACCCTCTGGAGCCATATGGATTACTTTGATTATGAATGAATGCATTTTTTTTGTTTGTTGTAAAACGTGGCCTCCCATTCACAACCATTATAAACCTTGGAGGACTAAGGATATTTTTAAATATATCTCCGATTGTGTTCGTCTGAAAGAAGATAGCCATATACACCTAGGATGGCTTGAGTGTGAGTAAATCATGGGATAATTTTAATTTTTGGGTGAACATTTTTCACTGACTAAATTTGGCATGAAATTCAAGTGGATTTGAACAGCTTAAAATATCTCGCAAACATTTGCAGCATTATTGACTGCTTGTTTGCCCCAAATAAATAGGGAGAGATTTGGCAAGAAGTTTGAATTTGGCAGGAGACCCATAGTTGTCCTGTGTATTTTGGTCTGCAGATTGGCTTCACAGGCTGTGGAATGAATCCTGCCAGGTCATTTGGTCCAGCTGTGCTTACTATGAACTTCCACAATCACTGGGTGAGTAAACATCATATATATATATATATATATATATATATATATATATATATATATATATATATTAGGTAGCTTAAGGTAGTTGTTAAATTTATTGGGTAGGATTATGGGATGTAGAATATGGTCATGCAGAATAAGGTATTAATATCTGCTTTATAAGTACTATTAAACAGCCAAAATCCTAGTAATATGCATGCTCATAAGCAGATAGTTAATGGTGAGAATTGGACCCTAAACAAAAGTGTTACCAGACAAAGGAACAAATCCACAATGCTAGGTGTCATTTATTTTGAACAGACAGTAGTGCAAATCACAGTTTGTTCCACCTAGCGGCATTTAGTCCCCTAGCTGGTGCAGTACAGCCTCCTATAGTGTATTAGGCACTAAGCAGTAAACAGAATGCACTCTTGCATAGGTCATATTTTTTTTGCAGGGCTGATAAAAAACAAAAGGTATTTGGTCACAATCAGCTACAAAACTGAAAAGCATCTTGTGTTATAAAAGTACAAAATAAATAATGAAAAATAAAACATGCATTAGGTGTGTTACAATTTGCTCCACTTAAAATTTATTTAAACATTCAAAGCTTAAGCGCAACCCTCCTATACTTAAAGTATTCTCCTTTGCCCATGAGCGCAGAAAGACGTATTTGACACATGCGCATTAGCTAGTGGACTTTGTTTTCAAGCGCTCAAATCATTCCCGTATGCGCTGTTCTTCTCTTTTTCCTGTTGTGGCGGTTATCAAACAGCATTGTATTACCACACGCGCCCCCTTCTGGATTGGAGTGTTAACCGCCTGCGACTGACTGTATTCGTCATCTAACTGCATGAACCGAATTGCATGAACAAACTGACTTGCGAAATGACAAGTGCTTTGTGCATATATAACTATATAATAATGAAGTAATATGCTTATGTCTCACCTGGCCTTGTGCAGGTGTATTGGGTGGGGCCTTGTGCTGGCTCTCTCCTTGCCTGGGTCCTGCATGATCTGGTGCTCCATCCTCGTTGGAACTGCCTTGGCGATTGGGTGAAAGAATGTAAGGATGTGCTCCTGAAAGATCTTTCAAAGCAGCCCAGAGGTCCTGAAAACAATATGGAAGCATAGTCATTCAAATAAACATTGTATCTCCATGCAAAATTGTTTAAGGCATCACTGACTTAACATTTTTTAGAAGTCTTTGCTAAATAAAGCAAATTAGCACATCCTTAGACCATCCATTACTGACAGAGATTGGTGGATTGCAGGTGTGTAATTCTGAGCTAAGATCCCTATGAAACCATGTAATCAGGATTGGTCCAAACAGCATCTAATCTCTCGCTCCATTGGTGCAACCAAGCAGTCTGTTTTTGTTATTGTTTTTTTTTTTTTTTTTTTTTTGCATCAGCATGTTCAGATAAAATTAGCTTAATTTTGTATTAGTTTAGCTTCTACTGTGTGCTTTATGGAAACATAATCCCCTTGCACTTGACTGTTTCCTATCTCAATGTGTCTGCCTCTTAGGTTTATTATCTTTGTGTAGTTTTAGCATTTTAATTAATTCAGTGCAGTACAGAAAGTAGTCAATGTCAGAAAATGACATGAAAATCACTCTGGGCTTGTTGTAACTATTAAGTATCTGTCACTTTGTTGTTATTAGGCTAAAGTAAAAAGATTGTCTTTTGGGATTCAATAGAAATGCATATGACATCAAACAAAATATTTAATGCTTATCCATGCATCCCTTTTTGAAACTAACC
Organism: Ctenopharyngodon idella; assembly: GCF_019924925.1. Lineage (NCBI taxonomy): Eukaryota > Metazoa > Chordata > Actinopteri > Cypriniformes > Xenocyprididae > Ctenopharyngodon > Ctenopharyngodon idella. The sequence goes on from NC_067222.1 coordinate 23,581,494, forward strand.
CGCGATTTCACAGACGAGGCTTAAGCCAGTGCTAGACTAAAATGCATGTTTGAGCTTTTTTAACTGAATGTAACTCACACTGACATATCTTAAAATATGTCAGTGCCATTGTTTTGTCTCAAGATCCACACCAGTAATGTTTTTTTCTAGTGAACGTTTATCAAAGCTACTTAAATATCCTAACTGAACTAAGGCCTAATCCTGGCTTAGGCTAAGCCCTGTCTGTGAAACCGGGCCTATATGTAATTGTAATGTGGATGGTTAATGCTAATCACAATCAAACAATATATACATACATCTTGTTTGTTGAAATAAAACTAATAAAGTGAATAAAAAAGAACAATGACAATGAAACTTCACTAAGCAAAAACAGGAAAAACATCTTCTTTGACATGCACTGGAAAAAGCACAGAAAAAGGTCACATTTAAACATACCCAAACATACAGTACTTAATCTGACCGAGTATGTCCCCAAGGGATAGGATGCAATAAAGAGAGTAGGAAAGACTTTCACTCAGCCGCCAGACCTAGATGGATAAACAACAACTAATACATTTATTGGAGGGCATTTTGAACAGCAAGTCAATTTTTCATATTTAAAGAGCAGATGAATTGCTTCAGGGTGCACTCAGACCCAAATCTGCAACAGTTCTAAAAGAAAATTGAAAAATGTAAGAAAGTTTTTACAATTAGATGAGTAGCTATATTTATTGGAAGTGTGTTGTCTCTTAGGGTGTGACTTCCTGAGCATGGCCTTTGCTTACACAATTCTGTGTCTTATCTGCTGTCACTTCTGAAAATACTCCTCCTTTTTGTCTATTTTTAGGTGTTCTCAAATTACTTTTTTTTTCTTCTTTTTTTTTTGGTACATTAGCATTTTTAATTTCTGTACTATAATGTAGATTCATTGAACGGCATAGCTGGGTGTTCATTTAAAATGACAAATTCTTCATAATACATACCACAAAACACTTACTGAGCATCCAGGAAACCCATGAGACGTATCTCATTTATCTGAAGGAAGCACATCTAAAACAAACACCCACAAGTGTCATATTAACTCCAATAACCACAGAGTAGTATAAGGAGTTGTACAGACCTCTCCCAAAGGGACAGAATAACTTCTTCCTAGTGGCAGACAGAATTGTGTAGAACGACTTTGGACGACTCAAAAAATCTCACAGAACATGAAGAAAAAGCTGGAAGTCAGTCTGCTGTTTTTTACTGGATATTTGTTCATATTCATGTATCCAAATCACATCAGTGGCTTTAACCTGGATCTGAACAAATACACCGTCTTCTCTGGCCCTGAGGACAGCTACTTTGGTTTCTCAGTCGACTTTTATCAGTCAAGCAGCAAAAGGTGAGTGTTGCTGACCTCCACAGCAAACGTTCTGCATATGGATTAGCTGGTTGATTCCTTCAGAATCTGTTAAACCCTTCACCTAATTATGTTGATACTGATGCTACAATTATACAGTGCCATTCAAAAGTTTGTAGTCTGAAAGATTTTAAAATGTTTTTGAAACACCATGCTCATTTGATCAACAATACAGTAAAAACAGTAACAGTCTATTTTAATATTTTTCACAAAAATGTAATTTATTCCTGTGATGAAAAGGCTAAATTTTCAGCAGCCATTACTTCAGAAATCATTCTAATATGCTGATTTGGTGATAAAGAAACATTGCATATTATTATCAGTTTTGAAGTTGTACTGCGTAATATTTTAGTGGAAACTTTGATACTTTTTTTTCATGAATCTATTTATTTTTTTTTTTTTGATGAATATAATTTATTTCAAATAGAAATCTTGTGTAACATAAATGTCTTTATTGTCACTTTTGATCAATTGAATGCAATCTTTCTGAATAAAAACTTTTGAACTGTGGGGGGGGGGGTGTTTAGGTATTCCCTACATTATGGGGAAAAACCACCCCAAAAGGATGGCAATACCAGAAATCTTCGACCTCGTGGGGATATAGGGGTTACGCGCAATCTAACTTCTGTTTTCTGTAAAACAGATTAGATTTCTTCCGGTTTAGGTCTTTTGTATGTGCTTCATGAAAAATTAGCTGTTTTATTCAAGGTAACTTAAAAGGAGCGAGCAAAGATGAGCATAACTGATGTCCCCCGCATATGCAGATTGATATTTAAAAGCGTTTTTAATTTTTCTTCTTCACACTAATATTTAGATATTTAATAGTTCAGTTCATACTGCTGTTAACACGTTTTCTAACAAACGGATGCAATGAGCCCAGTTTTCCGGTTTGGTCATGTGATGTTCGTCATATACCCAATAGAGTACCTCAGGGATGATGTGTTTTTGTTGGCCAACCCGGAAGTTAGCGGCGCACGGGTTCCCTCGATCGAAAGCCTATGCATTTTTCCCATAGACTTTTGGAAAATCGCAAAAAATAAGCTCTGTGTTTAACAAAGGGTTATGACACTTACACGTTTTGTCTATCAAGATAATCTTTACAAGTTAACACAACATTTATACATTTTGAAGCCTAAATAAAGTCGTCAGATATAAAAAGCTAACAGTAGGCTATAAACGGACTACAGCACACCATGGTCGCGGATCAACGTCACCACCACCAAGCTTCCTCAAACTTTATTAGAAAACAACTTTACTTAAAAACATGCTCCCTGATTATGATCTGCGCTGTGTATGAATACTTATTCACTTTTTCATGAGAAATGCTGTCCAAATGTCCTGTTTGTCATGATGACGTCTAAAGTCCCCGCCAAAGGAAGTAGTCCCTTTTAGCAATTTGTTAGCAACCGCCGTATTTAAGATACAATAAAGGTTTAAAAAAAATCACAAGCGGGTTATAACTGGTGTGTTTTATGTCATAGATCAAAACGTGAAAATATTTAGAGGCTTTGTTAAACACAGACCTTATTTCAGGCGATTTAGCAAAAACCCATTCAAAAAACCCATAGACTTGAGGGCGATGGAACCGGAAGTCCTAAAATGCTAACTCGCTTCCGGGTTTTGCCTACAAAAACACGTCATCCCTGAGGTACTCTAATGGTCCCCATGAGGAAAACAGCTTACAAATCATATTCATTTTTTGTTTGTTTGTTTGCTTGTTTGAAAATGTAAGAAATGCAAAAAGTTTTCTGTGATGGGTAGGTTTACGGTTAGGGGATAGTTTGTGCAATATAAAAACATTATGTTTATGGAAAGTCCCATTAAAACATGGAAACGTAGTGTGTGTGTGTGTACAATGTATAAATTATGAACATAGATGAATCATGCATTTTTGTCACTCTAAACTGGAAATTTCTAATTATGTATGCTCTGGTTTCCACCCTGCAGTATAAGTGTGGTGGTTGGAGCACCCAGAGCAAACACCAGCCAGCCTGGGATCTCTCATGGCGGCTCTGTCTTCATGTGTCCCTGGACATCAAGCGGAGAATCGTGTCAGACATTAAACTTTGACCAAAAAGGTGAGTATAGCATCCTTTAGTATGTAGGCTAAGTATGCATTATGTAATAAAAGTAAATTCCACCACATTCCTTTTTTTTTTCTTCTCTCAATTAATGTTTCATAGGTGATGAAAACATCACGTTTGGTAACATGCTCCTAATGGCTCACAAATCAAACCAGTGGCTGGGCGCTTCAGTTCGAACCTACAACAACTTCATCTTGGTGAGTTACTGCATTTCCACCCTCACAAAAGTTAGTTAATAGAATTTAACCATGTTGTTTCTTTAGCCAAAGCCGTATATTCTTTTAAGTTTGATATAATTTGTTATAATTGGTCATATTATGCGAATTACTCAGGGACCTTTGAAGGGATTTGTTTCAGGTTTGTCTTGAGCAACCGTAGCTAATTGTATTTTGCCGCCTCAAACACTGAAAGCTAACCGTCAGCTTTTGTAAAGATGTAAACAAAACAGCAACCTATGTTTTGTTGTCTGTAAATATACCATAAAGTGGGAAATAATTTAAGTAGGCATACTTACGTTTTGTAGATGTACTGTCAAATAACGATAGGGTTGATAGGGTTACCTCTTCAAGCAAATGTTCACAGGAGTCGATTTGTTAGCGCGATTTGATTAACTTGTAATTTTGGAGATTACTGAAATGTTTGAAAACACTGTTGAAACATTATATTTAATATATGTATTTATTTTGCTGATTTGTCCTAAATTGCCAGCTGGACATGTTTATGTTAATTTAATGTTTCAAATTTCTTCTCCAGTTACATACTGTATAGTGAAAGAACTATAAGCTAACTTACTTTTACCTTTTTCAATTTTGAATAAATGAATGGCTGTGGTTACTTTATGAGCGTTTTTCATGTTTCATATGAGGTAGGCCTGTGCCCCTATGTTTCACTGGAACGTGCTTTTGGAAAAAGAGGAGGCCATGAATACACCTGTTGGGAACTGCCAGCTTTTGAACATGCGAACAGGAGAGTTGGCAAACTACGCCCCCTGCAGGGAAGAATATGTAGAGTCGATTTACACCAGAGGCTGTAAGACACTGAATTTACCGCTGTTACATAGAGTAACGTAACTGCTGTAGATTTACAGCTCTGTTTATAAATGTGAAATACCAATACATTGTGATTACTCTTCGACGCCTAATGTTTCAAGCACTCCAATAGCACTCTAATTGACCAATAATGATCAAATCCCTATGTGCAGATCCTGACAGGCGTTACTGTGAGGCTGGATTTACCACAGACATCACAGAGGTTACTTGCTTCTTTTATTCTGGCAGTGGAGTAATTTGCAAATTTGAATGTATTTGCATGTCATTATATACAATACCATATAAATAGGCTATCTATTAAATAGTTTGATATCTCTTTTTTTCCCCTGCATGTAAAAACTGCTTGCGTTGGTTGTGACAGAATGGCAGAGTGATACTTGGTGCACCAGGAGGCTATTATTTTCAAGGTAAAATATGTTAGAAAAGCTACGTAGAAGAGGCAGCCTTCCAAAGAATGTCACCACTAGAGCAAGGCTGTCTTCACTGTCATTCAAACATTTGAAAAGAGGGTTTTTGTTTTAAACGTGCATTGACAGAGCACCTTCATCTTCACCTTATATGTCTTTGTGAAGTGTGTCACGGAGCTTTTCTCTTTACTTCAGGTCATATCATCACTGCATCTCTTGCAAACATCATGAGAAGTGGCAGCACGTTCTCTCCCAAGCACTCAGTGAGCGGTGAGACCAAAACACCACAAAGACTTGACTACTACGACCTGTATCTGGGTAAGATGTGACAGCTGTCATTGGAAACGGAGACCAAAAAAAGCTACACTCTTAGGAAAAATGTATCATGGTCACAAACATATTATCAATTCAACATTGATGATAATAAGAAATGTTTCTTGAAGCACCTAGCAGAAGCTTTTAAGGTCCCATATAGAAACATATTTTCCTCTAAGACTGTAAATAATAATAATAATAATGAAGTGATAAAGAGATAAACATCCAATGAGGTTTTGCCTTTTTTTTTTTGCATCATAGGATACTCTGTTGCTTCTGGGCAGTTTAATGAAGACCGCATCCCAGGTGATAAGCCATCTTACTTGTTATGTTTTATTTTTTAAATCCAACATGAGTTTGGTCTGCAGCTCTTATACGCAATATTATTTTCTGACTTTTCTTTATTTGATAATGATTGCAGATTATGTCGTTGGGGTCCCAAACGATCTGCACACTGCAGGCTCTGTAAGTGTTCTTACACTGTTACGCAGATGATTATGCACTCCAATTATGCTCTTGCACAGTTATACAATTGATTATGGAATTAATCGGTGTAATCAGTCGTTGTACTGTTCTTTTTTTAGGTCAAAATAATAAACGCTGCAACAGTGCCTCTGCAAATCATGAAGGCGATTAGTGGCACCCAGGTTAAACTTGTATCTGTGGTTATTTGATCTGTAATACAGGATATAAACCAGTAAAATTGTATTTAAATTGTTCTCAATAGTGTCTATTATTTGTAGGCTACACTAATGTTCAAATGTTTGGGGTCAGATTTTTTTTTTTTTTTTTTTTTTTTTAATGAATACTTTTGTTCAGCAAGGATGTATTAAATCAATCAAATGTGACAGTAAAGAAAGACTTTTATAATGTCTTAGATTTAAGATTTGACTGTACTTACTATACTGTAAAATTATATATTTTTACAGTAAAGAATATAAATTACCTTATAATTTACAGTGGAAAATCATTTATATTTAACAAGACAATTGTCTTTTATAGTAAATTATTGTTAAAATGGTTTTATTATACACTATCATTCAAAGATGTGAGGTCAGTAAGATATTAAAAAAATTCAAATAGATGTAAAAAAAAAAAAAAAAAAAAAAAATTCTTTCTTTTCATCAAAGATTCTTTTCATCAGAATGATTTCTGAAGGATCATGTGACACTGAAGACTGGAGTAATGATGCTGAAAATTCAGCTTTACCATCACTGTAATATATTAAAATAGAAAACCGTTATTTTAAATTGTAACAATGTTTAAGAGTATTAGTATTATTGTTTTTACTGTATTTTTGATCGTATAAATGCAGGGTGAGCTTAAGAGACTTTTTTTCAAAAACATTATAAAATCGTACCGACCCCAGACTCTTAAACAGTAGTGTATGTTGTCAAGATAAGGACACAAACTAAAGATGAAATGTAGTAACTTTACCTTTTGTCTTGTCTTCTGTAGATAGCATCTTATTTTGGGCATTCTGTGGCAGTAACAGATATTAACAAAGATGGGTAAATGATTCCTGCAGAGACCAGTTTCTTTTTCTGGTAGTTCATGAGAATTTCTAAAATGTTTATTGAGATGAATTATATCCCCTCTGTGGTCATCAGGTGGGACGACATCCTGATTGGAGCGCCGCTTTTTATGGAGCAGCTGTCCAATCAGAAATTTCGAGAAGTGGGACAAGTATATGTTTACCTGCAAAGAAAGGGCTTCTTCTTCTCCTCCAGGCCCAACCAGATGCTGACAGGGACATATGCCTATGGGCGTTTTGGCAGCGCTATCGCCCCTTTGGGAGACATCGACCATGATGGGTTTAATGGTGAGGACTACTCTGACATTACAAAGTAGTATTTACTGTGAAAATAACATGCAGTGTAATGTTATTATTGATAATTCTGAGTACAAACCATTTGTACAAAATGAACAGCCACAGGGGTTTAATGAAGACATAGCACGAATTAGAAGGAAAATCTGGCAGTTGCCCCAGGCATTGATCTTTACAGATGGTAATGTGTTAAATTAGGCACTGTGGTTGCTGTTATACAATTCATCACCCTCAGAATCTTTTTTTTTTTTTTTTCTAGTTACAATCAACTGAATCTTGTCACTTAATAACAGTAGGAGCTCAAGCCATCTCATTTTTCTCAGTTATGAAAGCAGCATCTGAAAGTGATTTGACCTAAATGGGTCAGGTGTTCTTCAGCTGTGACAGTATAAATCAGATTCATACTGAGTAACAGTGCTTATCTGTGCATCGCCATGAGATTACACTGTAAAAAATCCTGTTATAATGACAACGTTTCAGGTATCATGGGAAGGAGAATGAAGCATATGTATTTAAATAATATGTAATCAGAAGCAATGCATTACAGAGGAGTTTCTGGTAACTTCCTTTTATAGTTTTATACTTTTTACTTAAACTGTACTGTTCAAACGTTTGGGGTTGGTTGGATTTTTTGAATGTTTTTCAAAAAGAAGTTTCTTATGCTCACCTTGGCTGCATTTATGTGACAAAAAAAAAAAAAAAATGTGATGTTAGGAAATATTATTATTACAACAAAATAAGTGTTTTATATATTTATATATTTTGAAATGTAATTTATTCCTGTGATGGCAAAGCTGAATTTTTAATTATAATTTCTCCAGTCTTCATTTTCACATGATCCTTCATTATTCTAATATTCTGGTTTGCTGCTCAAGAAACAATTCTTATTATAAATTATTGTGATGCTTAATATTTTTGTGGAAACCGTGATTGTCAGGTGTTGGTGACGGTATTGAGCGCATAATGTAGGAGAATAAACAAGTTGCGTCCCAAACGACACACTATACACTATGCACTTATGCACTATGTACTCATCCATGTAGTGCGTGAATTGTATATGGTTATTTTGTCATTTAACATCGGAGTCTGATCCCCCCTCCATAAGTACGCGAATTGGGACGCACCAACAATCTTTATTTCACAATCTAATAAAGAACAAGCAGGAGAATCACGTAAAAACACAACCACCTAAACATAAACGACACAGAACCATAAATAAAGGAAACTGAGGACTTAAATATAAGGGAGAGCTAATGAACTGAACAGAAACATGTGCGTAATTAATTAGGAGCTATGGAAACTAATAAGCACAGGCAAACCAGAACAGGGAAAACAGAACACAATGACAGTAAAACTATACAGAACAGGAACTGTTACAGTGATACATTTTTCAGGCTTCTTTGATGAATATAGAAAGGTCAAAAGAACAACAATATAAAGAACATTGCAACAATAATAAACTTCGAAGTCACATTTAATGTGTCTTTGCTGAATAAAGTTTAACATTTCTTTCAAAAAAATCTTACTGACCACAAATTTAGTGTATAATAACACCATTTTAACAATATTTTATTACAAAAGCTCATGTATTCTCTTGTTAAATATACTGTAATTCAGATTTGCACTGTTAATAAGGTAATTTGTGCTTTTCACTGTCAAAAAATACATAATTTTACAGTGTAGTAAGTAAAATTGCAGTATAGTATAGTAACAGTTAAACCAGTTAACAAGTGGCATTTTTATATATTTTTTTCCTCTTAATTGAATTTCTTCCCCCAGTTTAGATGGTGGATGATTGTATAATTATTGACCCTTTAAATAAAAATAAACTGCAAACGTGATTTTATATTTCTTTATTCTCAGATGTAGCTGTGGGGGCACCTGGCTCTGGTGAAGGGGGTCAAGTGTTTATTTACCTTGGTCAGAGTGATGGTTTGACCACCCAGTATGTTCAAGTAATTGAGAGCCCATTTCGCACCCTCAAAGATCCTCCAATGTTTGGCTTCAGCATAAGAGGAGGGACAGATATTGATGATAATGGCTATCCAGGTATGTGATATATTCCTTAAAAATATTTGAAAAGAATTCATGCATTATTTCTTCTCTGGAACACAAAAAAAGGAACAATAAACAGTACAATGAGATGCAGCTGCCATAAAAGCATGTAAACATTTTTATTGTATGGATCTCCTTTTTTGTTCAATGGAAGAATTGAGGTGGTACAGGTTTGGAACAACAAGAGGGTGACAGATATCATTTTTGGGTTAAACTTAATTCAATACATTTACTTTTATTTTGTTACATTTTTTAAAAATAATGCCTCCAACCATTGTGTTAGCTCAGAACCCCGAGATCACTGTACAGCTCCCATTATCCTCCATTAAAATCTGACCAGCAAACCTCAGCTGGGTTACTGCATCAAAATACCATAACCTTCCCAACAACCCCTTATAGCCATCTACGAGTCATGCTTGTAGGACAATAACCTCAAATAACCGGATGGTAGAGCCAACAAAAGCTTGAGAGATTGTCCTCAAAGTTTGAATGTCTGTTGTGAACAATCTCCACTAACAGCCCTTTCCCACAATCCCTTGGGAGAGTAAAGAGCTGTCTGAGAGTCACCATGAGACAGGAATCTGACACTGGGGTCCAGTGTGGACAAGGCAATGCTTTTTGACACACAGCACCTCAAGCTTTTAAGAGGGACTCTTGACACTCTTTTCCTGTGGTCTTAGGTCACTTATCACAGACAAAGTAGTCCCCACGCTTCTTTTCCTCCAGTTTAACATGGCTGTCTTGTACCTCAGTCACTGTTGTTTACTCATTTTGTGGTGTTTGCTGATAGAGAGATTTCTAAATTTCAAGACATATAATATGCTTTGTTTTTTCCCCTTTAGATCTCATCATTGGTGCTTGGGGTGCGAGCAAAGTGGCAACTTACAGGTGCTAATTTAATATCATCATCATTACTGCAAATACCCCTAATTTTTTTTTTTTTTTTTTTCAAATGGCCATATACGCTTCATCCTTTTCAGTATTTTGGTCTAAACCAGAGGTTCTCAACTGGATTTGCTTCAGATCCCGCAATTTACATTGTATATATATCACTGGATGTTACTGTTGGTCTTTTAACATTTCTATCGCAAAACATTTCTAATCCTTGCTATGGGTTGTGACCCACCAGTTGAGAACCACTGATCTGAACTATGATTCTGTGTGTTGGATCAATAATGTGTTTGACTTTATCAGAGCACAAGCTGTAGTGAGGACACAGGCTCGACTCTCATTCTTCCCTGAACTTTTGAACCCCGAAGACAAATTCTGCCAACTCCACCAGAGCAGCACCTTCATTACTTGGTAATGCTTCTGAACTTAGTACAAGAGACAGCTTTACTGTATCATCATGATTCAAGAGGCTGGCATTCAAAATGCTTGATTAGTCAGCTATAAAAAGCTTCTCAAGGATTAGAGGAGTTCGTGTCAGGAATTGTACAGTGAGCTATTGAAACACCCACATCTTTTTTAAGAGTAATGCACGGTCACAATGCATCAAGGACTTAACATTGATCAGTAATGTAATCCATATTTTCTGCATGCTTTGAATACTAACCCACATGGTTGTGGTACTTCTATAGAATATTTATCATCTCTACTTGTTTACTCTTTTTCCACAGCTTTGTAATAATGGCATGCATCAGTGTATCCGGACACAGAATTCCTGAGGAGATTGGTATGTAATCCTTATGAAATAATTTAGTTAGAAATAGACTGTAGTATTAAACATCCCTTATTCATCAAGCTTTCCATTAAGGATGCAACTGCACAACTTAGTATTAAGATCCAAGGAGCAGAATGCAAGTGTCCCGAAGCAAGTAGAACTGCTTTTCATTTAAAAACACATGTCTATGTGTTTTTACGCTAGCAGATGTCTAGCTAGCGCATGTTTAAATAAACCTAAAATTAAAAATGCAGTGGGATGCAAGAATGTGTCCTGGATCAGTAGCCCAGTTTACTTAAGGCTTGTTCACACCAACAACGATAACTATAACACTGACTGTATTAGCATCCACACCAACTAACAATTTTGTTCTGTATTATATCCATGCACTGCAGTTCTGTTGTTTGCTGCTTTAAATGCTAAAGCTCTTTTAAGCCGGATGGATTTTGATTGGCTGTCAATGTTTTGCCATCCATCAGCAAGAAAAAAAAAAAATGTGTTGAAAGTGATTCCAACGATATCATTTCTCAGTGCCATTATATAATTGTGGTTTGAACTCTGCTATTCATTTACAATTAAAACGATTTTTAAAACTATATCTTTACCTGTTATAGTTATCATCTATGGAAGATTGTTTCTGCCACTAAATAAAAAAATAAAAATTTTAATTGCGACTTTTTATCTCACAATTCTGACTTTTTTTCTCAGAATTGCGAGTTATAGTCAGAATTGTGAGACATAAACTTGCATATAGTAGCAATTCTAACTTTCTCGCAATCAAGTTTTTATCACACAATTCTGACTTCATAACTTGCAAGAATTGCAAAATATAAACTCACAATTGCCTTTTATAAAGTCAGAATTGTATGATAAAAACTTGCAATTGCATCTTATAAAGTCAGAATTTCGAGATATAAACTTGTAATTCTGACTTTTTTTCTCAGAATTGCGAGATATAAACTCACAATTACGTGTTATAAAGTCAGAATTGCGTGATATAAAGACAGTATTGCAAGTTATAAAGTCAGGATTGCGTGATACAGTCAGAATTGTGAGTTATAAAGTCAGAATTGCGTGATATAAAGTCAGAATTGTGAGTTATAAAGTCAGAATTGCATGAAATAGTCAAAATTGTGAGTTATAAAGTCAGAATTGCATGAAATCGTCAAAATTGCGAGTTATAAAGTCAGAATTGCATGAAATCGTCAAAATTGTGAGTTATAAAGTCAGAATTGCATGAAATAGTCAAAATTGCGAGTTATAAAGTCAGAATTGTGAGATATAAACTTGCATATAGTCGCAATTCTGACTTTCTCGCAATCAAGTTATCATGCAATTCTGACTTTATAACTTGCAATTCTGACTTTTTTCTAAGAATTGCAAAATATAAACTCACAATTGCCTTTTATAAAGTCAGAATTGTATGAAAAAAACTTGCAATTGCATCTTATAAAATCAGAATTTCGAGATATAAACTTGCAATTCTGACTTTTTGTTTCTCAGAATTGAGATTATATCTCACAATTCAAACTTTATAACATGCAATTCCGAGTTTTTATCACGCAATTCTGACTTTTTTCCCTTACAATTGGACATTATAACACGCAGTTTATATCTCACAATTCTGAGAAAAAACGTCAGAATTGTGAGATATAAACTCGCAACTGCGAGAAAAATAAAGTCAAAATTGTGAGATAAATAGTCGGTTACCTTTTTTATTTTTTATTTCATGGCGGAAACAAACTTCCATAATCATCCTTAGTGTGAACTAGCCTTTATTAGAGTTTTGAATTCAGCTTATTGTACATATAAAGGGTCTTAAAAGAAAATATTTAGGGTGCATTAAAAGTGTTATCAGGTTTTTCAGCTGTTTGTAAAATATTTCCTCTAGTGCTCAACACTGAGCTTCAGCTGGACAGGATGAAGCAGAACATGGCCAGACGAACCCTCCTACTGGACTCCAACCAGCCATACACATACTTCCAACTCACGGTGCAAAGAAACTCTGGAGATGTCTGTAGGAACTTCACGGCCTACCTATTGGTGTGTTTCATCATTCAGTTATTTTCAAAATGTTGATACGCTTGAAATGTGACCTGTGGATAAGAAGCACGAGTCCTGTGACCTTCTTGATGCAAAAAACACTGAATATTCTAAGTGCTTTTTTTATGTAAAATGCAAGATGTTAATGTTGCAGTGTTTTCCATGAATAATCATTCATCTCAATCCTTTCTTTTTAAGCCTGAGTTTAAGGACAAGTTAAGTCCAATCTTCTTCTCGGTGAACTACAGCCTGGCTGACTCCCAAGATGCAGTGCTGCATGGACAAAGTGTCGCTGTTGGACAGGTGAAGGCTGGAACATATCGTTTTTGTTGTTACAATGGCACATATCCAATAACATGAACCTGGTGAAATTTTTTGTTGTGTCTAGACAAGGATAATACTAAACTGTGGTCATGATAACATCTGTATTCCAGACCTGAAGCTGAAAGCAGTAGCGTAAGTTGCTTTGTTACCTACACTATGAGTTATAGATATGAAACAGTTACAGACATTTATCTCAAGCAAACATTTATCTAAAACAGGTCAACAGAACCAATCCTGATCGGCGATGAGAATCCAGCGCTGCTGATTATCGAGGCCGAAAATCAGGGAGAGGGAGCTTACGAGACTGAGCTATATATCAGCCCGCCAGCACACACACACTATCAGGGTGTTGTGAGCAACCGGCAGGTGAGGGTTTAGTCATTTTTCTGTTTGTTGTTGACAAAATCACAAGCTACAGAACATTAAAAGGATAGTTCACCTAAAAAATGAAAATCCTGTCATCATTTACTCAACCTCAAGTTGATCCAAACCTGTATGAATTTCTTTCTTCTGTTGAACACAAAAGAAGATATTTTGTAGAATGCTGTTAACTAAACGGTTAATGGGCCCCATTGACTTCCATAGTATGGAAAAAAATTACTATGGAAGTCAATGGGGCCCACGGTAAATGTGACCACAGGTCATTCATTTCGTACAGTCTGTTCAGTGAGATATTTTGTACATGAAGAAAGCCAGTCCTCAGACACTTCAAATATTTTTCATTATTTTCCTTCTTTTCCTGTAGAAACCAATCACAGAGATTACCATGGCATTATAAAAAAAAAAATAATAATAATAATAAATATGCCTCTAAACAGCAAAAACAAACAAAACAAAACAAAAAACGAATTGTGTTGGGTGCTTTACATATCATTTTTAGCTAGAATTAACCACGGTATGGACTAGGCTATCAAGGCAGTGATGTTTCGTAGTTTTATTTATATACCTTTATATTATATTATTTATTAATATTGTGAATTAGCTTTAATTTTTAAAGCTATATTTTCAGTTTTCATTTAAATTTTAGTTTGTTTTTTGTAATTTAATGTGCTTTTGTCATTTTAATTAGTTTTTGTTTTCATTTCTATTTAGCTTTATTTTATTTCAGTTGTATGTTTAGTAATGTTGTTACTTCAAAGTAAGCTTATTTATTTCAGTTAGTTGCCAAAGCAACGTTATTAATTTTCATTTTTAAGTGTTTTTAAGTTCAAGGTTTCCACTAATATTTATATTTTCTTTTGTTTTATCTTTATTTTAATAAACAAAATCCATTTTTATTTGTTTTAGCTAACAATAACTCAGAAGGTACAGCTGTCGATTTATAGTCTTCACAAAAACCAGATCTCCAAACAGATCATATTTTTTTTATGAAACTATCTTCCACTGGCCAGACAACTAGATCAAGCCTAACAAATGATATCTGACTGTCCTCTTTCTGTCAGCACGCTCATTTTATGTTCTTGTGAATAGTAGCATTATTGCCGGGTTGTGTCACATAAGGTGTAAAATGTGTTGTGCATGTGTTGTGCAGGACTTCAGTCACTTGGTTTGTGGTCAGAAGAAGGAGAACGGCTCAGTCATTGTGGTTTGTGATCTAGGAAACCCCATGGAGGGTGGACATCAGGTCAGGGTGACATAATCAACATAATAACCCACCTCAGATGATTTGACCAGTCATGATGAGCCTGTTGTAGAACATTTTGCTCTCGGCTGTTTTCTCTCATTCAGCTGAAAGCAGGTCTTTACTTCAGCATGGGTGGCCTGGAACAAGTGGAGAACCACATCACATTCCAAATGCAAATACGAAGGTGTGATCATCCATATACACACACACCATCTGTGCTGTTAACAAAACAGAAAAAAAAAAAAAAATGATGTCTCTTTTTTTGCTAGCTTGTCTGTTCCATAACAAATGCTTTCTGGTAGGCTACATTTTGCCCACAATGACAATGATTCATTATCTTCTGTTTCTTCTTCTTGATCTATCTTATTGTTTTCAGTAAGAACAGTCAGAACCCAGACAGTAACCTGGTCCAATTACAGGTTAATGTTAATGCTGCAGCTTCCCTGGAGATGCGTGGGTTAGTGCTATTGTCATTTTTCATATTTTTCATATCACTTTGTTTCCCCCCATTACAAAAAAGCATAAAACAGAAGTGAGATAATGATTTGTAAGTTGAAAAGTAGAATACATTTCCTCAAACAAGCAGCGATCAGAAATAGTAGACTTTAACATATTTTATATTTATATGCTGTGTGTGTGTATATATATTAGAAATAAATACTTTTATTCAGCAATGAATCATTAAATTGATCAAAAGTGACAGTAAAAAAATGTATGTTCTAAACTCAGCCGTTACAAATCATTATCTCACTTTATGTTATAATTTATGTTTTAAATGCAGCCGTGGTGAGCATGTTTTTTAAAAAAACATTAAAAAAATCTTACCGACCCCAAACTTTTGAACAGTAGCTTATATTTAAAATTAAATGTATAAACATTTTTCACTATAGTTGCTAAATTTTCTTTTTTTCTTTCACACTCTTTTGAATGTAAAACTGGTTTGGTTTATGTTTGAATGACCATTTCTTGAATTAATTACAGAGTCTCTTCTCCTGTTGACTGTGTCCTGCCTATTGCTAAATGGGAGCCAAAGGATTATCCAGAAGACATAAATGAAGTAGGCCCACTCGTAGAGCATGTATATGAGGTAATATGCTCAGTCTAAGATTATTGTTAACACCTTCACTTCAGCGGTTTTACAATACTTATGCACAAGTTTCTACTTTTCTGTCTCAGCTAAGAAACATGGGTCCTAGTCCGGTCAATGCAAAGCTTACACTGGAGTTTCCTGTCTCACAAAATGAGTCCTATCTGCTGTATGTGTTTGCTAATGCCTCCCAAGAACTCATCTCCTGTCAAACAGACTACTCCAACATCGACCCACGTGGGGTGAGAGTGCCCCCTACTGACTATGATTTTGAAACTAAATCCTCTGATTAAGTCATTTGTCTGAAAAATATAATCTTAACACGCTTTATTATTACGATTGAAAAAGAACAGCAATATGTGTAAACAATGTCTCTTACCCTAACAATAATGTACTGTGGTGATACTATGGTACAGTGTTACCATGTACATTATAATAACTGATAATACTGAATAAATGATACCATAATACCATATATTAAATGGCAATAACCATTACCTTACCTATTTATCACAGTTGGTGAAGCTGGAGTCCTCCAACGTCACCATAGGCCAAGTTCATCATTTCAACAAACGCGACCTGTCGCAAAAAACAGAATATGAGCAGCAGTGGCAACATACTGTCCATGTGGTACAGAACCTTCTATCATATATACAGTATATACACTTCCATTCAGAAGTTTGGGGTAGTAGATTTTTTAAATGTTTTCGAAAGACATCTTTTATGCTCATTAAGGCTGCATTTTTATGATCAAATATACAGTAAAACATTAATATTGTAATATAGTATTACAATTTAAAATAGCTGTTTTCTGTTGTAATATCTTATAAATATTTTCCAGTCTTTAGTGTCACATGATCCTTCAGAAATCATTCTAATATGCTATTTTGGTGCTCAAGAAACATTTATTATTATTTTTATCATTGTTGAAAACAGTTGTGCTGCTTAAAGTGCTCCTATAATGCCCCTTTTACTGTAAGTCGCTTGTGTTCCCAGAATGTGTCTGTGAAGTTTCAGCTCAAAATACCCTACAGATAAATTATTATAGCTTGTCAAATTTGCCCCTATATGGGCGTGAGCAAAAACACACCGTCTTTGTGTTTCCCTTTAAATGCAAATGAGCTGCTGCTCCCAGCCATCTTTCCAGAAGACGGCAGAGCTTTAACAGCTCGCGCTTCGGTTGCTCAACAACAACAAAGCTGGAGAATCTCACGCAGCCAAAATGACGATTGTCAACACTCTACAACAACTCTTCCTCTTCTCTAAAGCAGCACAGCATGGCCTCACCCCCTTTGTTGCGTGTTCTCGGGGGCAGGGTTTATGTAAATTGTAGGGTTTGTGATGTCACTAATCCAGGAATAAGCTCGTTATAGTCCCTACCAGCCGTTTCTTGTAGTCCTTAAACAGAGAATTCTTTAAAAGAAAATTTCTCATTTTGCATTGAACTTTGAGCATCATAACTTTGCAGATGTTGTTTGTGCTCTAACAGCAACATTACACACTAACTCAAGTTAAAAAAGTGAAATCATAATCAACCACCCCTTTAATATTTTGTAGAACCTATGGTACTTTTTTTTTAGAATTATTTGATGTTCAAAACAACAGCATTTATTTGAAATGTATTTTTTTGTAACAATGTAAAAGTCATTACTGCCACTTTTGTTTAATTTAATGCATCCTTACTTTAAAAAATAATTTAAAAACAGAACCCAAACTTTTGAACAATATTGTATATTTTATTTCATTTTATTTTAAATGCCTTCATCTTTCAGGCCTCATAAAATTCTATTTTAAAATTGTAATGAATTTATTGTTAAATATTGTTATATCTCTCACTGTGCAGAACTGCTCTAGTGGTGACCAATGTCTTCTGTTTGAGTGTGAGGCTGCGGGACTGCAGAGAGATGAGAGGGCCATTGTAAGAGTGATGAGTAGGCTGTGGGTACAAACCTTCTTAAAGGTGGGCCAAACTTTTAAAGATCAAACCCTAAACATAAATATTAGAAGTTGTCTAATATTCAAAACCCTTTCTCTCCCTGTTTGTATCTCCGTTTTCTGCTCAGAGACCATATGTAAATTACGTTCTTCACTCCACGGCTCACTATGAGGTGAAAGATGTGCCCTCAAAAATCCAGCCAGTTGTCTTGCCCAGAGGAAAAGCACAGGTGAGTCTTCAGTTCTTTGGGTTATATCATGTAATATATGCAAAATGTTGTCTCACCCTCATATCGTTCCAAATCCGCAAGACTTTCATTCATCTTCGGAACCCAAAAGATGAAGATTTTTTTTACCTCCATAGACAGCTACGCAACTAACAGTTTGACGCTTTAAAAAGTTCATAAAGAGATCGTAAAGCTAATCCATATAAATTGAGCTGTTTAGTCCAGATTTTCTGAAGAGACACGATCGCTTTATATGCTGACCAGATTGAATTTAGGCTTTTATTCACATATAAACATTCATCAACGCACATATCAGTTGTGTAAACAGAAACAGCATGCTTGCTTGACGTGCGAGAACCAATGATGTTCATTCTTGTGTGTTACACAGCACGTTTGAGCTTCCGCAAGAACCAATGAGGTTTGTTTTTGCACATCAAACTGGTTTGGTAGAGCTTCTGTTCATGTTGGCTGATCAATGTTTATATATGAATAAATGCCTAAATTCAATCTGTATATCATATAAATCGATCGTGTCTCTATAGAAAATTTGGACTAAACTACTCAATTCATATGGATTAGTCGTTTTACCATCTCTTTATGAATTTTTTAAGTATCAAAGTGGTTGCTGCATAGCTGTCAATGGAGAGTACAGAACTAGCTCTGATTTTATTAAAATATCTTAATTTATGTTCCGAAGATGAACAAAAGTCTTTCGGGTGTGGAACAACATGAGAGTGAGTAAATCATAACAGATTTTTCAATTTTGGGTGAACTAACCCTTTAAATCTCCTCATAAAAACTATTTAGACACACACAAATATAGTGTGGAGACGCCCAGATGGACAAGAGGAGGTTCCTGTTTGGTGGATAGTAGTGTCAGTCATCGCTGGGCTCCTTCTACTGGCTGCCCTGAGTACAATCTTCTGGAAGGTACTTCTATATGTTGAACAGCAGAGGGTGCTTTGTCTTACATAACAAAGCAAACAAACACATGTGATCAAGCTTACCACATAAATCTCCATCCATGTTAACATACTACATTGTTTTAAGGTGGGATTTTTCAAGCGTAACCGTCCTCCAAGTGACGATGATGGTGATGACACGCAGCACCTGAATGGTGACCAGAACGAGATGTCAGACTGCAAATCTTGAGATTTATGATGTTTTAAAGCTTTTTAAACTTTGTTTGCTATATTATATTAAATACTTTCTGCAGTTTTATTAAATATGTATCATGGTGGTTTATATGGAGTTGCAGGCATTAGGTAACCAAACTCCTCACCTTTCAGTGACAACTCACATTTTTGAGATCAAAATAGGTCACTTATGGGATTTGCATAGATCCAATGTAAAAGTGTTTTATGGGGGTGGGGGTGGGGGGTCTTACAAGGGTACTTGGTTGTTTCAATGAGTACTGTACATTGTTTCCTTTACTCTTACTTTAAAAACTAATGTCTTTAACAGGGAATATTTTATGGATTTGAGGTCTGAGATGTGGGAATGGTAAAGAGAGAGAGGGCAAACAGTTTGCAGTTTAGCTCAATATTGCCATCTAATCAGCCAATATTGTCTTAAATATCCTGCATTACAGTTTTGGATATATACGGTATTAAAAATAAATTAAAAATCCCTTAAAGTAACTACAAATGAGCATGTAAAGCAAATTTAAAAAAATATATATATATATCATATCGTGCAAAGCATGCCCCCGCCCCACGCAATGTTCTCACCTTTTTTCCCTCTTACCTGTTTGCATCCCTGCATATAGCTTTAGGCAGAAATAGAAGTAGATAAAAAAAATAGCATTGTCTCCAACCCATTGCTCTTGTTAACATTCTTAGTATTTCAGGAAGGTGATAGTCCATTTTGATTATCAGTAGAGATCACTGAGCTGTACAACTGGCTATGAACATTAAGTCATAAAACCAATGTAAATAGTCACATTCATCAGAGAAATTCATTATGCATATACTTAATAAATAATGCTTGTTGACTTTCATCAACCATTGTAACTTAAGTCATTTAATTTCTGGTGTCTTTTGTTGTTGTTGTTTTAATTTTCAGTCATTAAAGGTGCAGAAAAATTTGGGATGATCTATTGACAGAAATGCAATATAATATACATAACTATGTTTTCAGTGGTGTTTAAAGACCTTACATAATGAACCGTTATGTATTTATTACCTTAGAATGAGTCATTTCTATCTCATACACCGCGGGTCCCCCTCCATGTCAAGTCATCATTATGCGCCGGCATGTTTCTACAGAAGCCCTAAAGGACAAACTGCTCTACAGATCGCGTTTTGTCATTATGTTCGTTGGTGATTTTAGAGGCAGTTTGCATCGTCACTGCGTTGAATACGCACGAGTTGTCGTCTGGTTTATAAGAAGCAGAGACCGTTCTTTGTTAGAAGTAAGAGGAAACCTCATTGCTTCACTGGCTAATGTACTGCTGTCTCAGACGACGACATCTTTGTCGTGTCGGCCAGACGGCCACCGTAGCTTTTTCGAAAGGGAGGGGTGTGCGCCGTTAGTTGCAGTTTGCAACCTCACTGCTAGATGCTGCTAAAATTTACACATTGCACCTTTAAAGGGTTAGTTCACCCAAAAAATGAAAATTCTGTCATTTATTACTCACCCTCATGCCGTTCCACACCCGTAAGACCTTCGTTCATCTTCGGAACACAAATTAAGATATTTTTGTTGAAATCCGATGGCTCAGTGAGGCCTCCATAGCCAGCAATGATATTTCCTCTCTCAAGATCCACTAATGTACTAAAAACATATTTAAATCAGTTCATGTGAGTACAGTGGTTCAATATTAATATTATAAAGTGAAGAGAATATTTTTGGTGCGCCAAAAAAACAAAATAACGACTTACATAGTGATGGCCGATTTCAAAACACTGCTTCAGGAAGCTTTGGAATGTTATGAATCAGCGTATCAAATCATGATTCGGATCACGTGTCAAACCGCCAAACTGCTGAAATCACGTGACTTTAGCGTTCCGAACCGCTGATTCAACACAAAAGATTCATAATGCTCCGAAGCTTCAGGAAGCAGTGTTTTGAAATTGGCCATCACTATACAAGTCGTTTTTTTTTTTTTTTTTTTTTGGCGCACCAAAAATATTCTCGTTGCTTTATAATATTAATATTGAACAACTGTCTCACATGAACTGATTTAAATATGTTTTTAGTACATTAATGGATCTTGAGAGAGGAAATGTCATTGTTGGCTATGCAGGCCTCACTGAGCCGTCAGATTTCAACAAAAATATCTTAATCTGTGTTCCGAAGATGAACGAAGGTCTTACGGGTGTGGAACGACATGAGGGTGAGTAATAAATGACAGAATTTTCATTTTTGGGTGAACTAACCCTTTAAAGTGTTTTGTCTGCACTGAAGTGTGAAAACTACAATGCTTTGGGTTTGAGTAACAAATTTGACGTGTTTTTTGCGTGCACAGTTTCAGGGTGTGAGTACATATGACTAGTGAGTCAAAATATTGTGAACAGAGTAGGAGTAATACGAATAAAAACCACATAGTCTAACCTAAAATTGTTGTCATAAAACTGGTGTGTGGCTCTTGTGCACTCAGTAGTTTAGCTGAAGCTGTACTTGTCTGCCATCTTTACCTCGTGTGAGTCATTTTAATCATATTTCTCAAATGCGCTGTTCATTTATATATGTGTACAACTTTATAAATTACCAAAGAAAGAAAAAATCCACTGGAAACGGTTGTCAACTGATTCAAATTTCAAAAGTTGTACGAGTCTCGGGCGACAGAGGGCGCGCGGGAGCAATGCATTCAAGGATCTCCCCCTCCCATTCGGGACAACAGGGCTGAAAGAAGCGGAGCAGCCCTACTCGGGAAGGGAGTGGGCACCCGTGGCAACCGCACTTTAGAGCAGTCAGTCTTCTGCCATCCCGCAAAGAAACATGGATGAACTGTTACTTAAGGACTATCTGACGATGCCGCTGTAAGAATGCGTCCACCGCACACCTCCCGTTCCTTTTTTCTTTTTCTTTTCCTCTGTAGTGCTTGGAGGACGCTGGCGAAATCACTGTCGACCCCAGGACCAGTTGGTGAGTTTGATTTGATATTGTAGCATCCGTCTTTGAACGTGATATTTGTGTGGAGCGGCTCCGGCGTGTAGAAAAGATCATCGATTCGCTGCTTTATTATGTAACTGCCGCATTTGTGCTCACAACAATTTATCATGCGCCGTTGTTTTTGCGCATATTTACTTTAGAGCCTTATGGGAGTTACAGTTTGGAAACAAAGGATTTCAAACTGTTCGGCCCCTCATATGACCCCTCCATGTATCTAATAAAGGGAGGAAGTTTGTTAAACAGGCCCTGAGCTTCAGAAACACAGTTTTATGTGGCATTCGTATCTTTATGTAAAAAGTATCTAGTAACGCTAGTATCGTTTCAAATTTTCAAGCCCACCCACAATTCCATGAAAAAGAAAGTTCACTGAGCGGTAACATTGTTACCTATCGGTCTCTCTAAACTCTCTTAATCATTTAAATGAATCTTTATGTATTTACTTTAAAAGTCTATATAGGGGAGACCGGGGCTAGTTGTCACTTTTTATTACAGTAAATATTTCTCAGAGGTTTGTTTTTGAATGTCTAAGTTTCTTTAGGTACAAATATTTAAGTATTTTAGAATGAAAGAAACTATTAAACAGCTCCTCCAGGAAAAAAGTTCATTGAACACATGTTGGTCTCTGTGACAACTTGCCCCATAGGAAACTGTCGCAGCACATTGTGGACTTGTCAGCAACATTTAAAGAGTATTATTATTATTATGAAACAGCAAGAATAATAAGGTCAAATGTAACATAGAAATAGAAATATCAAAACACTGTTTTGGCCAACAAATATTAGCATTTAAGAGAAAAACAAGGATTTGTGTAATATGCAAATATAAGGGCCTACATACGTGTATACTCGTATTTGAATCAAATTTGTTTGTCTTTAATGTTAGTTTAAATGGTAACACTTTACAATAAGGTTCATTAGTTAACATGAACTAATAATGAACTGCACTTATACAGCATTTATTAATCTTTGTTAATGTTAATTTCAACATTTACTAATACATTATTAAAATCTTCTTAACATTAGTTAATGCACTGTGAACTAACATGAACAAACAATGAACAACTGTATTTTCATTAACTAACGCTAGCGAAGATTAGTAAATACAGTAACAAATGTATTGCTCATGGTTAGTTCATGTTAATACATTAACTAATGTTTAACTAATGAAGCTTACTGTAAAGTGTTACTGTTTAAATAAATGACTTTTAGCTCAAAAGTAACATTTTCAGGAAAAATTACAAATAAATTGAGCATTGTTCGAGACAGTTCTACTTGAATTTACTTGCCCCTATTTTAGTTTTGTCTGATCTGATGGCAGTTTGTCACCACAGGACCAAGCGGATCTTTAGGAGCTGTTTGTGCGAACTCTTTTGTGAACCTCCTTTTTTCCTCAGCAACTTCCAATGAATATTAATGTGGGCTTGAAGCGTCTTTTCTCTCATGTGCACTGAGCAGCTCACAAACTCAGCCACAGATATTTCAGCCTATTAGTTCTCCTTTATCTCTGAGCCATTCAAATACAGAATATTTAAAGAAAGACTATATACTGCACTTTAAACTTTGACTGTCAGCATTTGTTTAGTTTTTTGTGGTTTGTAATCTGTATTCTGAAAAGTCATTAGAGGTTTTTAAGCTGACATCATAAATTTATTTTCCTGCTAGCCCGTGGACTCCCGCCTTTACTCGGGCCCTTTGAAGAGAGACCCGAAGGTGAAGCCACATAATAAAACCATGTGTGAGTTCCCTGTTCTAGAGCTGAGATGACAATTTAAAAAGGCTTGGATCCTTTTTATCCATGTTTTATTGCAATGCAGTCTACAGGAAAGGGCTCCGCTGACTAAGCTCTCCTTGTTGTGCTGATGGGAAATGAATTTAAATCAGATTCAGTCAGAAACGTGATGTTTTCTCAACATTTTTGACATATGAACAAGTAAAATTAGATAAAAAAAAAAAAAATAAAAAAAATAGATCAAGCAATCACAACATAATGCACCACAGTGCATTATCATACCCTCCTACTGAGAATTTTTTTATGCACATATTAAGCATGTCATATTAATGAGTTGTTTTTGAAAATTAATTTGTTCAGGAAACAGGCAGGATTCATCTAACCCAGTGAGCGATAATGATTTTTGTGTTTCTCTTGAACCAGATGTCTGTCTGTCTGTCTGTCTGTCTGTCTATCTATCTATCTATCTGTCTATCTATCTGTCTGTCTGTCTATCTGTCTGTCTGTCCATTTGTCTATCTACAGTATCTGTCTGTCTGTTTGTCTATCTATCTATCTCTATCTGTCTGTCTGTCTGTCCGTCTGTCCATTTGTCTATCTATCTATCTATCTATCTCTGTCTATCTGTCTGTCTGTCCATTTGTCTATCTATCTATCTATCTATCTATCTATCTATCTATCTCTATCTGTCTGTCTGTCTGTCCATTTGTCTATGTCTATCTGTCTGTCTGTCTGTCCATTTGTCTATCTATCTATCTATCTCTATCTGTCTGTCTGTTTGTCTATCTGTCTGTCTGTCTGTCTGTCTATCTGTCTGTGTTTTTTGTCTGTCTGTCTTTGTTTTTTGTCTATCTGTCTGTCTGTCTGTCTTTCTGTCTATCTGTATATTAATCTGTCTGTCTATCTGTCTGTCTTTCTAGGCTTTTTTTAACTTTCAGATTTTTTCAGGCTTTGTCATGCCTACATTGAAGTTTGTCTTACATAAACTTAGCCTAGGCTTCAAAGACTGAAAATGTACATTATTATTTAGAAAAAGTATGATAATTTATTACTGTTAGATTGGGAAGACAGCAACAAATTACAGCAGCATGACTCATTTTATCACATAATTATGAACATTCTACATCCTTCTTAATTCCTCTGAAGTCTATACTTTTTTTTTTTAAAGTGTGATATTGTGAAGTTGAAATGAATCTGATTATGTTTCTTCTCAGCATCAAAAAAGAGCGAGTGTGGTCAACTCAGCATCTAAACACAATAGCAGGATGGCAGGGCAGCTTCCTGTCACTTCTCTAGTTTCATCATGACATTCAGGAAATTTGACACTGATTTTCACATACATTTTTGTGTATATATAGTACTTTTTTGTGATCATATATGCTTGTCGTGATCTTGCATCTCTTTAAACAGCACAGATTTGCTGTTGTGAGCTAAAGGGTTGAGTTTTGGCTGTGTGAATCGCATTGAGGCATCAGATGTTACTGACACACTGTAAAGCATCTACCAGAGCGTGAAATATTGTTATCCTGATGGGTTTTTGCAGTGGCACGGCATGCACATCACTGTCCTAATCAAGCTGACACTTAGAGCCGCCACCTCTGATTCAGGACAAAGGCCTGGCAAGGGAAGGCCAGCCAAGACACTAATGCAAACTGACTGCTGGAGATTTTAGTGCATCCTTCTTTGCCTTTAGGCAGGTGTTGACCCTGCCCGTTTTGCATAGTTTGAAAAACAGTTGTACTGTTCCTCCTATAATAGTTTTGGACTTATATCCAAGTCAGAATTGGGGTGGTTTCATAAACGTTTGAAAAAAGTTGTTTTGCTCTTCCCTTTTGTCTTGTGTTCATAATTGTGTAGGATACTGTCCAGTCGCCACATAGTAAGTCATTGCATTGTCAACTTCCAGTAGATTTCATGAGATTCCCCTTAAGGTGGTTTTAAATCCTCCACTCATGCAAAGACGAGTGTTACCATAACAGCGCTTGTTTGAGTGCTGCCCCGGCCTGCCACTCTATGCTTTTATTTGGGACACAATCGCTGCATTGTGCCTCTTTTATTAGATGTCATTGAAACTTGTATGACTTTATGAAGCTCCAGTGAAATCAAATCAGTCATGATTTCAATTACAGATCAGTTTACAATAGAGTGCAACAGTCAGGTTCTGGAAGTATACATCCCATTAATTTTCTCTACGGGGGAATTGATTTTTAATGATAAAACAGACCTACTGTGAGCAATAAGGTTGTTAATCAATGGTATATGCTTTTATTGAAGGCATCAGCCCGCATTATTTCAACTCGTTTTTAAAATAATTGTATTTATCAGTGGAATTCCTAGTGAAAAATTAAAGTCACAGATGGAGTAGGTTGAGTCCATTAACACCCCCAAAGCTTGCACAGTCCTATACCTCTTCATGGGTTGACATTTTGTTCAGTAACATTAGGCAGTTTTGATTCATATGCTGTTTAATGTTTGATGATCGCGTTATTCAAGTAAGCAATAAGGTACGAGAGGCTATGCTGTATCATGAATAAGTCACGGCTGAAGGGTGTTGTTAGGCATGATGCGAAGCGGATACAGCACTAGCCTCGAGTACTTTATTGCTTTTATAAAACGGTTGCCACACAATACAAATATTAAAGCCAAAAATATGTATCAATGCAACGTTCATTAAGTAAACTTTCACTAAAAGCCTTCCTTCCACCAGTAAAAAATAGTCCCTGATCATGAGCAGCAACAGAAGTTACATTTATTACGGCATTAGATGGCGGCAAAGACTGTCTTTATGAGTTTGTCAGTCAATAGCGTAGACTTTTACATTGAAAAGACTGAATTGTTGTGAACACGGAAATAGACGCAACTGACAAATGCTTTGACTAGCGCTGTCAGTCACAGGAAAACCCCTTAACTGTTAAAAGGACAAGATAATACATAGGACATTTAAACAGATTTTTTTATTATGAACATAGGACTGACCTGAAGGAAAATGGTAAATCTGAATGCAGGTAATACACTCGCTCGTTCGATCGCTTTCTCACAACACTCTTCTACATAATACGGTAAGCTTCAATGAACAATATCAATTGAGAACATACAGTTTACATTGCTAAGAGTGGTTGCTAAGGGTGTTGTGTAGTGATACACAGAACCGTTGGGTGAAGCGGTCATAGCCGTGTTTTATCGTGAATAAAACACAGCTATTGACCAATCAGAATCAAGGACAGGAACTAACCGTTTTATAACATGTCTATAAGGAATGTTTCTATTGCTTGTTTCTGCTTCTTTGCCTGTGTTTTGATCCGGAGTTTCTGTACTATTTCAGAAGATGCGTAATAGGCCCCCTACCGGATAACATTGAAAACATGGATTGCCAGAAAATTCTGTCAATAGCTGTGCTATAAATTATGAAAAATTCTGTAAGAGTTAAAAAAAAAATTGTGGTAATCAACAGATGTTGTCGAGTTTAACTTGTATTGAAATGGTTCCATTAACCACTATTAGGGCCTGTTTACACCTGGTCACTTCATGCGTTTTCACTGATCAGATAGCTGTCCGATCGTGAAAAGACCAGGTCTAAATGCCCTCCGAAACGCATTCGAAACGGATATAAATCCGATTGCTCAAACCACTTCAGGAGGTGGTCTGGGACGCATTCCAGTCAGAACTAGCCAGACATGACAGCGCTACTGCAGCACGTATCGCCACATATGAGCAGCTAAGTATCTACGCGCAACGCGCAAACTGCCGCAAATCAAACTAAAAAAAGTAAGTTGCAGGCGCTCAAAACACAATCATCTTCATTTAAAGTAATGAGACTAAATGATCTTACCAGTGCAGTGTCTCCTATTGCAGTCTTTGATTTTGAAATTAGCCGATGATCAATAAAATGCAGCTTATATTTGTTGCTTTCGGTGACGTGAACTCTGTGAAATCTGCATATAGTGCGGGAATTGAAGATCGGATTTATATCCGTTTTGCGGAGACACATTTATGTGGCCAAGTGTAAATGCAATCGTTTTTATAAATCAGATCAGAGAAAACGCATGAAGTGACCAGGTGTAAACAGGCCCTTAGAGATAGATATAAAGTGAATTGAGTTCTCTTCTGTGATTTTGCAAATTTAAAGCACCTGCTTTGGCAGGTCATAGAAAGGTCTTTCTAAGGTGATGTCATGTGCTTTGACAGCAGATCTTTTATTTAAGGCTCTTTATAGCTGGGACTGTTCGTGGGCGGAAGGGTACAGAATAGCTTGGCAGGATTTTCTGGTTTACATGGGCCATAACAACTTTAAGGAGTGTGTGTCTGGCCATCAGCCCACCATGAACTCCCCAGGCAGCTGTTCAAAGGTAGGAATTTCTTTGTTGACACCAGACACCCTCATGCGTAGAGGAAACGGCAGATTTATCAGCAGCAGAGCCCCTGTAAACCTGACCTCTGAGGAGATCCTGCTTCACATCATCACAATGTGTCTAGATATTTTGATTGGTGGGCGTAAAAAACTGTAGGGAAAAATGCATGAAAAATTGGAGATTACATCATCTATGTTAAACCCAAGAAGGCCCGTTGCCCATAAAATACACTACAGCCAAACGTCTTCTGGCGCAGCAGTTTGTTTATTATGTTAAATCTGTGTTTTTGCTCAGTTTTGCAGTATTGTGTCTAATATGAGTTTAGCGATGTTTTGAAACGGTAATCTGGATTAGGCTTTAGAAAGGGTTCCTAATTTTGCTTGTAATCCTTTTTCGTCATGCAGTATTCTTAGCAGACTGTTACAGTTACTGTTTGGCAGCTCATTCAGTGTAAATAAAAAAAAATGTAGTAATGAAAAGAGGAACAATTCAATCATGTTACAGTTGTGTTCATACGGCCTGTATTAACCTTGTATGCACAACATATAAATATTCATGTTATAGTTAATTATACATTATCTGTTAAAAGTAATTTTAAATTTTGTACTTGGCTCCAAATGTTGTTTTTATTCATGATAGGTTCTGCTGAAGCTTTTTTGTTCTTGATAAATTGTCTTAAATCTTTTTCTTTTGTAAGTGCCTACCATTGATAGATGAAGCAAGCAGTCTTGTGAATTTCAGGCTCGACATTTCAAACATTTCCTCTCATCAAGCAGAGCAGAAGTCTATAAATTCCCTGAGCAACAATGGGTTCATTAGAGCTGAGTCAACACATTTCTGCTGTTCTTTTCCTCCCCGGGGTTGTATCCACACCTTTAGAGCCCTTAGAAGATTATTTTTTCCCTTCTAGCTAAGTCTTGCACTCTGGATGACTGGTTTGTTTTTGCAGCCCTTTAAATCTGTAAAGATGCCAGAGCGTACGAGCTAAATGTGTACCAAGTCACAAGTCAGACCTTGAGCCATCTAATCTTACATTGGGTTTTTTCATGGATCTTAGCGGTGTTTTCCCCTAGCTGCTTGGTTATTTTCCTCATAGCAACGAATATGCTGAAAATATCTACAGAAGCTCCAGAATCCATTGTTTATAAGCATCTCATGAGGTTTCCTGAAGGAGACATGTACCATGCATCTCGAAGTGTTATCACATTAAGAGTGGATGTGCTCTAATTTTAGCAAAGAACAAATAGGAGTATGTTTTCTGTTAGATGTTTTTTGTCTAACTATTGCATAACGTTTTGTCCTGCTGAGCAGGACCTGAGTTACTGTTTTTCTGGGCTAAGGACATCATCCAGCTGGTGCTTGGGAAAAGGGTGAGGATTTTGGGAATGATATATGAGATGTTCTGTACTCAGGACTCTCCAAACCATCTTATACAGATAGATAGATCAGAGTTTGCTCTTTATAACACAATGAGGGCAACTTTTTGCCAGACCGGCCAATGTCAGTTGAAAATGTACTTGCCATAAATATTGCTTAATGGCCACTGTGTTTTGTATTATTTTTTTAGTAATTCTATTTATTTTTTATGATTTTAAAATAATTTTATTGTTTTTATATTGTTATTTATTTTAAAAATTAAAATTCTATTAATTTATGAGATAATTTATAATTAATTACGTAAATACTTTTTAATTATATATTTTTATTCTTATGTAAACTTAACTATTTTGCGTTTTTTCTCTTATAGCGCAGAACATTGTGTCACTGGCTACATTATCATTCACAAAATCATAAGACACGTCATGATTTTGTTTCTAATATTTCTGTTTTGGTGGCTTATGTGGACACTTTCAATTGAGTTGTGCACATCACTTCAACAACAGTAAAATATTTCATTTACAAATCAACTTAAATTATGTATTATATTTTATGTATGTATTATGTTCTGGCCAATTCTTTTCTTGCATTTGGTGTTGAGTGAGTGTTCATTTTGGACACTGCCACCACAGATACATCACTGTCTGTGTTTTAGCACTGAAATGTGCTGTTTATTCAGCCCTCACAGTAAGGATATGGCTACAGACTTTGCAAGCATCCCAGTGAAAACCAGTGGTTTTGGCAAACAGGGCTCTTGACAGGCAGACATTCCTGCTTGGCTATTAACACCTCATCTGCCTGCCTGAAAAAACAACCAGGTGGTCTGGAGCCATTGGTGACACCAGGACCACCTCTTAACCAGTTAAAGGATTAGTTCACTTTAAAATTAAAATTACCCCAAGCTTCTGAAGCAAAGCAAAGCATTTGTGTAAGAAAAATATCCGTATTTAACAAGTTATAAAGTAAAATATCTAGCTTCCGCCAGACCGCCTTCCGTATTCAACATACAAAGAAAGTGTAAAACCTCTCGCAGTTCAAAACACTTACACTAGGTCCTACGCCTTCCGTATTCAAATTATGAAAAAAACGCTTTTTCCATAAGTTGAATATGGAAGGTGGTCTGGTAGAAGCTAGCTAGTCATATATACCTAGGATGGCTTGAGGATGAGTAAAACTTGGAGTAATTTTCATTTGAAATTGAACCTCACAGAAATTTGTCTTGTAGGACTTCCCAACTTGATTATCTTTTCCCATTTTCAATTTTGGCGAAACACTTGCCCGAACAATAAGGCTTTTCAATACAAAACCAGAGATAAAGAGAGATCTGCAGAAAAAGGGTTAAAAAAAAAAACATTGGCATATATTGATAATTGTGCCATTTAAGGTGTTTTTGGTCTGTTAAGCGGTACTAGAAGACATTTCAAAAAGGTAGAAATGTTTGTTGTTGTTGAAAATGTTTATTATCTAGAAGTGAGACTTTGCAAACTGCTGGCAAATGTCCATTAGTACTTCACTCAGAGTGCTGTGGTCTCCGTGCAGTCTCATCAGCTGCCTATAACAAAGACACACAGCCTGCAGGGAAACGCTGACGGCCACTGTGTGAGTGGAAGAGATTTTGTTCCCTAATACAAACAAATAATGAAGTGCTGTTTGTTTTAAAGAGACTGTCACAATGGACAGAACTAAACATGGAAAAAGTAGAAAAATGTCAGGTTCATTTTCACTTTCTACTCAAAGGCAGAAAAATACTTATATTTGCCAAATTTTTGTTTTAGTTTTCAATAAACATTTAATTGTAGTAAAATAAGTTTTTTCTGAGTTTTCATTTTTCCGCTGAGGCTGAGAACTTTTATGTCACAGAAAAGTTTCCAGGATTATTTGCGCCTTGCACTTCGACTCAAACAATAGACAGGAAGTGGAATTGTGTACAGGAAATCTTTGTGGCTAAGTGGAAGTGAAGATTCTTTAAATTTTGTTTTTAAAAGCCTTTTCAGCTCTGTTAATGTTCCTCTAAGGAATCATAAATGTGTAATATAAAAAAATATATATATAATGTAATAATATATTAAGCATGTCACTATCTCTTTAAAGATGTGTATAGACATAAACTTAAAACTTGATTCTGTTTTCAGTTAAAGGGTCTAATGGTTTTAATATATATGGTTTTATTTTAAAAATTGACAAAAAAATATGAATTTGTGTGTGTGTATATTGGTGACAAGTAGGGGTGGGCTACATACCAGTAGACGTGATTAACCAGTAGAATTTTGTCAACTGGTAGTGTAGATTTTGGACTATCATCTCTATCACAGTTACGCTCTTATGAAGTTGCCATGCTGCAACAAAAACTTGTCATTTGAATGCATTTTTAAGCCTTGTGGTTTAAAAACAAGTGATTTTTAACCTTTCAAGTGTGAAAAAGCGGTGAAAAGGAATTTGTTTCAGTATATGCACACGGTATCTGAGGTGTTTCTGAGCGCTGAGAGAAGCACGCATTTGATGCCTCTGCTCATATAGCATGTGAGTACTGAACTGAGTACTTTTTGTCACCTTGAACAGATTGAACAGTCAAATACATGACCTTTGTGTTAAAATGCCCATCTTTGCAATTATCCTCATAAACACAGTCTTTTCTTTTAAGTGTGCATAAACAGTTAAGAAAGAAATCGTATTTGTATCAGTATATAGGATCCATGCATTTGTTCTTAAAGTGATGGCAGCCTAATAAACCTGCTGTCGTCTTTGTCATTAAAGGTGCAATAGGACATTTTCGGAGTGGCTAGCAAAAGCAAGCTAGCTTTCAAATCATAACATCCCACCCTCCCCTCAGAGCTCAAAGCCACACTTCCTCCAAAACACTTGAAGGCACATACACACAGCTGCTTTCGGCAAAGCGTCACAAGAGACGGCATTAAAGGATTAGTTCACTTTCAAATAAAAATTTCCTGATAATTTACTCACCCCCATGTCATCCAAGATGTCCATGTCCTTCTTTCTTCAGTCGAAAAGAAATTAAGGTTTTTAATGAAAACATTCCAGGATTTTTCTCCTTATAGTGGACTTCAGTGGTCTCCAAACAGTTGAAGGTCAAAATTACAGTTACAGTGCAGCTTCAGAGGGCTTTAAACGATACCAGACGAGGAATAAGGGTCTTATCTAGCGAAACGATCGGTCATTTTCTACAAACCCGATTCCAAAAAAGTTGGGACACTGTACAAATTGTGAATAAAAAAGGAATGCAATAATTTACAAATCTCATAAACTTATATTTTATTCACAATAGAATATAGATAACCTATCAAATGTTGAAAGTGAGACATTTTGAAATGTCATGCCAAATATTGGCTCATTTTGGATTTCATGAGAGCTACACATTCCAAAAAAGTTGGGACAGGTAGCAATAAGAGGCCGGAAAAGTTAAATGTACATATGAGGAACAGCTGGAGGACCAATTTGCAACTTATTAGGTTAATTGGCAACATGATTGGGTATAAAAAGAGCCTCTCAGAGTAGCAGTGTCTCTCAGAAGTCAAGATGAGCAGAGGATCACCAATTCCCCCAATGCTGCGGTGAAAAATAGTGGAGCAATATCAGAAAGGAGTTTCTCAGAGAAAAATTGCAAAGAGTTTGAAGTTATCATAATCTACAGTGCATAATATCATCCAAAGATTCAGAGAATCTGGAACAATCTCTGTGCGTAAGGGTCAAGGCCGGAAAACCATACTGGATGCCCGTGATCTTCGGGGCCCTTAGACGGCACTGCATCACATACAGGAATGCTACTGTAATGGAAATCACAACATGGGCTCAGGAATACTTCCAGAAAACATTGTCGGTGAACACAATCCACCGTGCCATTTGCCGTTGCCGTTGCCGGCTAAAACTCTATAGGTCAAAAAAGAAGCCATATCTAAACATGATCCAGAAGCGCAGGCGTTTTCTCTGGGCCAAGGCTCATTTAAAATGGACTGTGGCAAAGTGGAAAACTGTTCTGTGGTCAGACGAATCAAAATTTGAAGTTCTTTTTGGAAAACTGGGACGCCATGTCATCCGGACTAAAGAGGACAAGGACAACCCAAGTTGTTATCAGCGCTCAGTTCAGAAGCCTGCATCTCTGATGGTATGGGGTTGCATGAATGCGTGTGGCATGGGCAGCTTACACATCTGGAAAGGCACCATCAATGCTGAAAGGTATATCCAAGTTCTAGAACAACATATGCTCCCATCCAGACGTCGTCTCTTTCAGGGAAGACCTTGCATTTTCCAACATGACAATGCCAGACCACATACTGCATCAATTACAACATCATGGCTGCGTAGAAGAAGGATCCGGGTACTGAAATGGCCAGGCTGCAGTCCAGATCTTTCACCCATAGAAAACATTTGGCGCATCATAAAGAGGAAGATGCGACAAAGAAGACCTAAAACAGTTGAGCAACTAGAAGCCTGTATTAGACAAGAATGGGACAACATTCCTATTCCTAAACTTGAGCAACTTGTCTCCTCAGTCCCCAGACGTTTGCAGACTGTTACAAAAAGAAGAGGGGATGCCACACAGTGGTAAACATGGCCTTGTCCCAACTTTTTTGAGATGTGTTGATGCCATGAAATTTAAAATCAACTTATTTTTCCCTTAAAATGATACATTTTCTCAGTTTAAACATTTGATATGTCATCTGTGTTGTGTTCTGAATAAAATATTGAAATTTGCAACTTCCACATCATTGCATTCTGTTTTTATTCACAATTTGTACAGTGTCCCAACTTTTTTGGAATTGGGTTTGTAAAAAAAAAAATCAAAATATATATGCCTTATAGGCACAAATGATCGCATCAAAAGTGCTTCCACCAGAACACGATTCTGTATTCTTCAAAAAGCTTACGCTAAATGTCCTACGCCTTCCCTATTCAACTTATGGAACGAACGCGGCGCCAGTTCCGTTTTTTCCGTAAGTTGAATAGGGAAGGCGTAGGACACTTGTGATGCGATCATTTGTGCCTATAAAGCATATACATTTTTATTTTTTGAAGAAAATGACCGATCGTTTTCCTAGATAAGACCCTTATTCCTCGTCTGGTATCGTTTAAAGCCCTTTGAAGCTGCACTGAAACTATAATTTTGACCTTCAACCATTTGGAGACCACTGAAGTCCACTATAAGGAGAATTATCCTGGAATGTTTTCATCAAAAACCTTTATTTCTTTTGGACTGAAGAAAGAAGGACATGGGCATCTTGGATGACATGGGGGTGAGTAAATTATCAGGAAATTTTTATTTGAAAGTGGACTAATCCTTTAAACTGCCTCATGTCTCAAACCGCATAACATTACAATAATAATGAACGTAAAAAACTTCATTTCATTTGCACCAAATATAATGATTGGATGAAAATTTTATGGTCCTATGCCTTCCACAGATGATATATCTATATAAAAATAAATTTAGATCATTTAACATAGGGATTGCTATCAGGATGTGAGGAAGACGTTCGACAAGTATAACAACAAAATTTATCTGTGGAGAATCTCCCATTGTAAATTTAATGTTAATCAAACAACAAAAGAAAGGAAATCTCTCACTGCTCTTGACTGAATCACTTTTTTTTTTACCTTTAATAAGAATAAACATATATTTAATATTTCATTGACAGTGAAGACTATGCAGTGTTTTTGTACATTTGATTACTTTATACAATTTATGTAGTACCGGCAGTATCTATTGCTTGTCATTAGTTTATTTGTTCTTATTTTAACACTGACTGTTTACATGTCTTAAGTAATCTTGTTTTTTTATTTTGGCTAGTATTAGACTATTTTTGTGATATTGAAATTGGTGACAAGAATTATGAAATTTCAATGGTATCAACAATTTTGATATATCGCCCACACCAATCAGTGGTGTGCGATTAGATCTACAGCCCATGACTGATTAAAAGGATCTTATTTTCTGAACCGAACTTGTATCCCTTCGCCAGGAAATGCAGGGACCCATTTTTTTCCCCACAGTTAGCCTGCTGACATCTCCTAGTATCCATGGTAACATGCATCAATTGACCCATTTAGAATCAAAAGAACGAGAGGTTCTGAAGGACTCGACAGCATGCATGCGTGAACAGAACGCAAAGCAAACATTGGTATGCGGTTCTGGTTGGAAAACATTACTTTATAGTAAAAAAGTTAAGGCAATAGAAATATATTTTGCACAGAATAAAAAACAAAATTTAAAGACTGCATTTTAATGTATTTACAATATTTATAACTTCAGGAATCAAGAAGGAACCTTGTGTACCCAGATGCCCAAAAAACAGGGCAAAGACTTGCTTTCTTCGTGGCCTTGTTTACATGACTCCAAATGTGCCCTTGTAAAAGTTCTAGGGGGGGATGAACCAGGTCATACATTTCGAACAGTAAGCACATGTCCAGGAAACAGCTTTGCTGCATTTGCCCAGTGTCAATCGAACGTGGTGGCAGACAATTTGGCTCACTGCAAGAGACTCAACTGCCCTCCATGCTTTCGGGTCTTCAATGTAAACAAACCAGAGTACTTAACGTGTCGGATCAGGACAGACACTTCTAAACATAGTCATGTCATTTGTTCAGTGTAGGCCATTGGGTCTAGAGGTTCTAAGATAAACTCTTAGCAAATGTGTTGTTGAATGAGACTTGACTAAAGTTTAGTACCATACACAGATGTAGTCTTGTGTAGCTTTTGGCACAAAGTCTGGTCTAGTTTACCACTTATTGATCACTTAGACAGGAAAAGATGGTCTAACTAAACTAACATGTAAAACTGGCAATCGTAGTTGCTGTTATGTGCCATTGAGGGACAGGCAGATTTGGAATAGATGACACAGCAATACATTGAAACTTGTGTATAAACATAAGAGAAATGAGTATGCACAATTACATATCAGCCAATATATTCATTATTGAATGAAAAGTCTAATTTTGGACAAAAACCAATATGGTACCAATATACTGTGCATCCCTATCCAAATCTATACCAATATTATTTTTGTATCATTGATATACTATTATAGTTAATATTTTTAATTAGATTTTATTTTTATATTTTCTCTGTTTTCATTTTAATTTAAGTTTTAGTAATTTTGTGTTTTGTCATTTTTATTAGTTTTTTTTGTTGTAGTTTTTATTTTTAGTTATTTTAGTATTTAGTACTTATATTAGAACTTAAATGTTTTCATTTCTCATTTGGTTAAATTTTTTACATTTTATTTAATTCCAGTTAATGTTTATTTTATTTCAAGTAATGAAAATTTGTGTATGGTTTGTTTTAGTAAATGATAATAACCCTGGTCGGTACATGTCAGTTCTGAACTTACTGTATTAAAATGATTTTCTTTTATAAAAATATTTGCTAAAAGAGTTTTGATTTTGTTTTTGGGGTCTACTACAATAGGTTTTCATGCTTGAATGTTTAAAAAACACATTATTTTAAAGCACCTCTCTTCCCAGTCTGTCAGCAACGCTCTGTTTAGTTACTGTCTCTATGAAGCCCCTCCTTCCAAAAAGCACAGTGTGCTCTGATTGGTCGGCTGGACTAGTGTGTTGTGATTGGTCAACTGCTTCGAGCGTGTTTCGAAATTGTCACACCCCTTACCATAACCGTGATTTTTACATGGCAACAACACACTAACTCAACCAGTGCTTACTGATATAGAGAATAACTCCCTTTGGAGTGACTTAGCAAAGACTTTTTTATGCTTAAACAGCAACATTACGCTCTAAAGAAAGTTGAAAACATAAAAAAAGCATAATATGTCCTCTTTAAAAAGCCTTTAATTCTTGTTTTCACAGAGGTGCTGATTAAAGTCCAGGTTTTCGACAACAGCGACCTGTCACCCCTAAAGGAATCCAGAGTTCAGGTGTGTGGAAACCAGACCATCTTAGCATCCAGCCTTGCTGGGGGAGATGGGATTGTCACACTTACGTTCCTGTACCGGCCAGGAACGTGGGTCATCGTCACAGCATCAAAGCATGGATTTGTCACAAACTCTGCACCCTGGCATGCCAGCCGCATCCCGCGTGAGTACTTGCTGTACTACTGTAAGACTGAACTTTTTTCTACATTGTGACAGGGGAAGCCTGGGCAGAATATTATTAGAAACCGAGTATTCAGTTTCATTCTGAAATTCACGCGCATTAACTGGACTTCCTGTCAGAACTGCTAGAGCAAGACCAGTTAGTGTTTATGGGCTTCTCTGGAATCATGTTAATCCCTTATTAAAAATGTGGGATATAGTTTAAGCATTTGACTGTAGATTAAAAGGTTCCTGGCTTCTATCTAGATTAAGGGTGAAAGAAAAAAAACACGATTCCCCGATGCATTGCGATTCTCTCTTTAACAATTCTGAATCAATTCTGAAATTTTCTGAATTTCGTTTTTTCATCATCAGAATGCACTTGCATCCCAAAATTCTTTCATGACTCAAAATTAATGTAAACACAGTCAGTTATGTCTTAAGGGATTAGACAGACAGGACAAACATCTGATATATCAAAATAGAGCTGTACATTAGTGTGAATGCGCTCTATTAGATTGTATGTTTTTCTGTCACCCTGAGATTGGAAAGAAACACAAAGCACAAAAATGAGTATAAATCAACCCCACCCTGATTTATATTGCATATTTACTTTTATTCAAAGCATCTTAGTGTATTTTAGGTAAACATATTATTAGTTTATTAGCCATTACATTGCCGTTTCGAGTGCAACTGCCAACATGTTTATGTTTTCGCTCATGGCCTCAGTGAACGTTTTTGAATCTGATGAGTGATTTGCGATCTGTTGGCTACATCCTATTATTTAGATGAACCATCTAGATCTGTAATCCAGATGGAGCTTTGCACACAAATGGACAGGAATGTTAAACAACACTCACTGGGGTGTGGAGCGTGCCGGCCTGCGTTGTGATACCTAGCAGCTGCTCGGAGTCGGGCCCCAGACGGTCGTGTCCTCTTTTGACTCTCACGCTCTACGATTGGCTTAATTCTATTTGCACAACAGCATGCTCTCCTCTGCCCCTCTCTGCACCCAAACCCCACCCAGTTATGCGGTCAGACCTCTGGGGAGGGGAGGCAGTGAAATCATGTATTTCAGCATAAAGCTGTCTGTACGAGCAGCTGGAAGCCACTTAGCCAGAGGAGTTACATATATGGAGGCAGCCAGCAAATGTGGCTCCATGTCGTGCCAGACCTGCCGGGCTGGTGGATGAAGGCATCTTTAGTATGACATTAGCCTCTTGGGGGGGCATTACACACATTCCCATTGAGTCACACCAAATTAGGAGATGCTGTTAAAAATGTGGACGACAGAATGAAATGAAGTTGAGGAAGAAAGGTTTTTGAATTGAATTGTGAGGACAGTCGCTTTGCCATTAGACAAAGTTTATACTATACAGATCAATTTACAGGAATCAATTAGAAAATAAGATACTATGCCCAAAGTCTGAGTGATATTAAATATTTATGATACATTTAATATTATTTTGTTGGCAAGACCAGCCAACCATGCAAAATGATCCTTGTATCATTACTCACAGTAGAACAAATTGGTAAGAAGAGTTAGGTATTGAACGAGATTTTAATTTTAATTTTTGAATTCAGATTCATTTAGGTATATTTTGTTATCAGTGGCATAACTTTGTTTTAAAAAGTGGGTGGGACAGGAGGAATGTTTGTGGTTGGGGGGGGGATGGGGGTGTATTGTAAATGCACAAAATTTATTGACATGGACCTCATGTTTAATATGATAGTTTCATCCTTAAATCTACTATAATACAATATTGTTAGTCTCGAGAGTGTTTGCATTCATCAATAAATACGTGGATCCGCATGCATCATTAGTACTGATGGACTAGTGGTAGAATTTTTGTTCAGCGTGCAAGAGGTTCTGGGTTCTAATCCTCCCTCGTATAATTTATTTCTTTTTTTCTCATTAAAACCAATGATGTTCATCAGTGATTGTATATCAAGATCAGGGACACGTTTATGTGCATTTTGTTTTTTGAGATTTTACCGAAACGAGTCTCCACAACAGCGTTAAGCGATAGATTGAAGCGCTCGTCCGTGTGAAGACTGCGCAGTGTGCACAAACGCCAAGAGAACACTGTTGCGCCACTGATAACAGCGCCAGATCGCCTATTATTTAACACAAACAAACGAATTGATAATCAACTATAGATGTTTCTTTTGTATTAGATACAGTATATCCGTGCCACGAGATGTTTCAAAAAGTGGTGGGGATATGTCCCACCTGTTCCACCCTCAAATTACGCCTATGTTTGTTATTATCGTTCAACTACTCTAGGCCTGCCGTGTGTTTGTTTTTGCATGCAAGCCAGAAGGACAGCTCGTTCCCCGACATTTTGTCTATATGATATTTTAAATATTTAAAACAATATTCAAATCAGACTACTCTGGTCATACTACGTCTTAGTGTTTGCATGCAGGCCAGAAGGACAACTCGTTTCACGCCATTTTGTAAGTCAAGTCACCTTTATTTATATAGCACTTTATACAATACAGATTGTTTCAAAGCAGCTTTACAGTGATAAACCGTAAAATAATGATTCAGTGAAGCAAAAAGAATTCAATTCTGCTGTAAAGCAGCTCTAGACAACAGTGTTGATTCAGTTCAGTTCAATAACTGAAGTTCATCGATTATGGAATGAGATCAATTTATCTATAAAGCAGCTCTGCAGAAAACAGTGATGTCATTATCTCAGCCAAGGCTTATTAGAAAAACGTACCCGTGTCAACATTTTTGCAAAACTCAAAATACGTTGCGTTGTGCACATTTCATGACAGTTTCAAAGTGAAATGTCCAGTAAGTGGCGCTAAAAGCGTGTTTAGTTTTTTTCCAGAACAGATGAACATGAATATGGCAACGTTTTATTACATTGGATTTTGTACGTATCACCGCAGTTCTGAATTGAAATGTCCAGTGAGTGGCGCTAAAAGCTTAATGCTCCATCACGTTTAATAACGTACACCTACATTAAACCCTAAACCTACCTGAAAGTGTTAACAAAAGCAAATGTGACATGAAAATGCAATTGTAACCTTGGCATTTTAGCTTGTTTTTGAACTCTAGTCTTTGAGCTCTTTTTCCGTGACTTGTCATCTTTCACGGTATTCGTACCCAAGCTCTTCACATCACAAGTACAATTCTGTACCAGCTGAGCT
This sequence comes from Ctenopharyngodon idella, assembly GCF_019924925.1. NCBI lineage: Eukaryota > Metazoa > Chordata > Actinopteri > Cypriniformes > Xenocyprididae > Ctenopharyngodon > Ctenopharyngodon idella. The sequence continues at coordinate 23,622,293 of NC_067222.1, forward strand.
ACTGAGCAAGCTTGTCATGACAGCAAAACTGAATATATGGGGCTGGGTAAGTGATGCAAACTACAAAATATATTCGTTTACAAATCATGCACTATGGTAAAAAGTGTTTTGAGGTCATAACATAATTGTGCAAGGAGCCGCGTGAAAACAAGTCTTTATTAATCCATAATCTGAACCTGTAATCATAATTGTGTATGAAAATGATTAAAAGTGCTTGCTGTTTTACTGCCTCTAGTGTTCATTTCTGTTAGGAACTGCAGTGATATGTATGTATTGGTACGTATTTTGTGTTTTGCAAAAATATTGACAAAGGTTCATTTTTCCAATGAGCCTGTGTTGCATTATCCAGCTCTGTTCAGTTCTCATCCAATAGTGTCAGTGCCGTTAAATCAATAATATTGCAGAATATTAAGTGTCCCCAACTAAGCAAGTCAAAAGGCAACAGTGACAAGGAACTCAAACTCCATTTATGACAGAAATAGGGAAACAATCACAAGTCAGACTGTGGGTTGATTTCATCCAGTTCCTTCTGCTTGAAGATCAGGATACATTATGCTAGCATTTGGTGGGAGGGTAATTGAAGCAGCTGGCCATTTTGTCTGTATAATATATATTTTAAAAATATATATAATAATATATATTATTAATACATATTATATGTAATAAGTTTATATAAAAACATATAAAATATAAAAAAATTAAAAGATTAATATTTTTTGACGATGTTAGTCCCTGTTCTTTTACATCTGCATGTGACTTGCTAACAGCACATGCCTGTGATGGCCATAATAGTACTACCAGTTGACAAAATCCTTTTTAATTGGCAGACTCATGTTTTCATCTGGATGGTGGTTTTAATTCAGGGCAGATGGATTACGTGACTAGCAACAGTGTGAAAGCTGTGTGAAAGTGACATGATGCCAGTCATTTGAATGATGATAATTCATTGTTCTGTACTCCAACCTCAGATTGCATACTGAACATCCCTGTAGTAATGTCACCATTATGTATGATATGTGACTTAGCTTTCTGAAAGCTAGCATTTTTAATTCTCATCTGTTAGGTACCAAAACCATCTGCCCCCCATTCCTCCTCCCTTCCTCGTCTCTTAGCCATGCTGAAAAAGGGTTTCTATAAAAAAACTATGGTGTCGTGAAGTTTTAACTGTCCCCGCAGCACTTTGATAATCTGTGTGAGTCACGCAAAGAGAGAGTGAGTCATTCTCACGAAGTGATGAGGCAGTTGCTTGCAGCTCAAATTAAATCAATTGAAGTCAGGAACACTTGTTCTTTCCTCCATTGGCCTATCTCTCTTAGTCCATTACGGTTTAACTGAATAATTCTATTTTACTTGTTTTAAAGAGCCCATGATATCAAAATTGGGTTTTGTGGCTTTCGGTCCATGCTAATATTAGCTTGAGGCCATCTACAGTGACCCCAAAAGCATTTAAAGGAATAGTTCACTATTAAATTATCTATTTAATGGGTTTTCACACTGACACCAATTTGCATCAGCTATATTCAAAACAGCTTATAATTATTTAAATAATAAATGCTTAATATTACAATTCCTATTAAAATAATATTAAAAAATGTGCCTGTTTTAAATGCTACAAGTCAATTTAGACATCACAACATTATGTACAGTATGAAAAATGAATATTCGTTTTGAGATCTGCCAAAGATTACATTTAGATTACATTTAATGTTTTAAAGATAAATTCTAAGTGAATGTTAGATGACATTCACTTAGACATTAATATATTGTGCATCTCTATATATTATTCTGAGTGAATTCTGTATTATCAGAGCCGGGGGTGTATAAATGTGTATTGTGTTGTCACAATGATTCAGAAGGTTACAAATGATGTAAAATGAAACCACACAATGCCATTGCATTACCCTCCCTCTCTTCATACACACTCTTCTTTGAGCTTCTAGCTAATGCAGTGTGGGCAGTATTGTTGTTTGGTGCACATACCTACCAAGCAGAATATTAAAAAGACCAGAGCCCCTTCTGTTCAGGGCATCTGTGCTGTGTGTTCGTGCATGTATGCATAACTGCATGGGTGTAAATGTGCATGAATCGCCTGTGTCACGTTTCGTACAGTCAGTTCCTGCAAGTGACAAGCTTTCTTGATGTCAGAGGGATGCCTCTGTCTCAGGGAAATCTGAATGTATTCTACTATGCATTTGGGTCCTAATGTCTTTTGGTGGCCTGTTAAATATCTCAAATACATGAATATAAGCAGACAGTACTTATAGAAACTGATCTTTTTTTTTTTTTCTTTTTTTTTTTTGCTAATAATCCTGTGAGCATTCATTACATTAAAGAGCTTGAATAAAATCATGTTCTCATGAAATAAACACTGGAAAACATTGAGGTCAGTGTAGGCAGGGGGGACACACAATGTGCCATAGCAGATGGGAAATGGACACAGAGGATTTCTGCTCCCAGCATGCAACTGTCTTCTGGAGCACTGCCAGCATATGTCCTCCTGCCCATAGAGGAGCACTCAAGGGTGAGGTACATTTCAGATTAGCTGACAAAGATAGATATTGGCACACGAGTTTTAGAGCAAGAAAGAAAGACTTAAATATTAAGAAATATTTAATGTTGGCATCCCTGTTGAAAAAACAGCATATGCTGGTTAGGTATGTTTTGAAGCATGGCAGCTGGTTTGAGCTGGTTTATGCTGGTCCTTAGTTGGGCATGAACTGGTTTAAGCACTTGACCAGCTTAAACCAGCAGATGACCAGCTGCCATGCTTCAAAACATACCTAACCAGCATATGCTGTTTTTTTAACAGGGATGCTAATGGGTAATATTCAATTTATGCTTCTCATACTTAATATAATATGTCAAATGCTCTGTTTTTTACATCTTTATGTCTGTCCTCTGGACAAAATGTATATGGGTCCAAAACAAAGATCCACTGAATGGCAACAGAGCTGATGGTCTGGTAGTGTTTGACAGGAAGTCAAATAGCTGCAGGGCTATCTCAGATTTTGTCAGGTTTTACTTGGTGTCATCAAAGGCTCATTTGAAGAGAGATCATGGTTTCCTGCTGTGTTGCAAACCTGAGGATTTGACCATGCTGAGTCATGTCTCACACCTGTGAGTTAGCAGCTACATCTGGTGAACTACTGTATCTTCTACAGGAAAAACAAATCTTTGTGCTCTCCAGGGTAAATGATTCCTGAATATGAGATAGTTGAAGATTAACTGATTTGTATGGACATGTGGAAGGACAAATAGCATACAAATAATGCTAAGTAAGATGCAGAAGTTTGTTATGCTAAGCTAATGTAGCTTGAAGTAGAATGAACTTTATTTTTAAATGTATTTAACATGAAAAGTGTTCAGTTTTCTTTCTCCAAAGACTTGAGACGTGAATATTATGAACCATTTTTAAGGTCTGTTAATCACTGAATTACATCTATCATACGATTAATTTATTATGTATGTATATTATAAAAATTTGTATAGAATAGAGCGGATTGCACAGTATTTATATATGTAAACTTACTGTTATTATATATTGTCCTTTTCATTACATATGTACTGATTAATTAGATTTAGTAAAAACAGTAATATTGTCAAATATCATTACCATAACTGTTTTCTATTTTAGTACATTTTAAAATATAATTTATTCCTGTGATGTTAAAGCTGAATTTTCAGCATCATTACTTCAGTCTTCAGTGTCACATGATCCTTCATAAATCATTCTGATATGATGATTTGATGCTCAAGAAACATTTATTATGTTGAAAACCATTGTGCTGCTATTTTGGTGGAAACTGGTACTTTTTTTCAGGATTCTTTGATTTATAGAAAGTTCAAAAGAACAGCATTTATTTGAAATAGAAATCTTTTGTACTATTATAAAATGTCTTTACTTTTTACTTATTTACTTTTACAATTCAATGCATCCTTGCTGAATAAAAGTATTAATATCTTTAAAAAAAATAAATAAATAAATAAAATCTTACTGACCCCAAACTTTTGAATGGTAGTGTACTTATCCCTGTTTTTCTCTCTCTCTCTCTCACTTGTGTTTCAGTATACGCCTCCGTAAGTCTATATTTACTTCCCCAGAGACCGGCCACTCTCCTGCTGTATGACGATGTTGTGCAGTTACTATTGGGTTCTCCAGGTGAGTTACCTTTTTTTGCTTTAAAGAGATAGTTTAACATAAAAATGAAAATTCTCTTATTGTTTGCTCACCTTTATGTCATTCCAAACCTGTATGAATTTCTTTATTCTGTGAAACATACAAGAAGATATTTTGAGAAATATCCCAGTGTTTTGTTTTGTTTTTTTATTCATACATACAATGGAAGCTCCACAATGGGCTCCAAATGTTGTTTGGTTCTCAACATTTTGCACAATATCTTCCTTTGTGTTTAGCAGAAGAAAGAAATACATACAGGTTTGGAATGAAATGAGGGTAAGTAAATGGTGACTTTAATTTATGGGTAAACCATCTCTCTAATCATAGCGTTTAAAAACCGCAACTCTATTTAGTAAATTCACCAGTTTTTCTATTTATAGTACTATGAAAAGGGAATTACTAGGGAGAGACCTTTGAACTCAAACCTGTGATGCCCACATGAGCACCACAATTTTACTGCAGGTTTGGCTGATCTTTCAGTGATATGGGGTTACTGATACTCTATGGTGGCTCAGCCAGGCTGTGTTCCACATGGTTAGCTTGGAATCTGAGATCAAAAAGCAGCACCATTGATTCACACACATCCTGCAGTGTTTATATGTGCAGATGTGTGGAACTGCTGAGTTGGTCATTTAATAAACAGACTAACATTATAGTCTCGTATCTCAAGACCTGCCAATAAGCAGATCCAATTTAACTGAGACTGGACACAGTGTCTACGAGCTATTTCACCACGTTGCACGCTCAATAAACGTCCACTAAGATTTACAAACATGATCAAATGACACATTTGCTTTGGCAGGTGGTTGTGTCCTCTGGCAACGTAAGGAAGATTTACAGAAACTGCTGCCTGTGTGTGTGCTTTGCAGTGCTAGTCAGGTGTTTAATGAGCAGTGTTATGGCTCAAATTATGGTTATGGGAAAGTGACTTTTAGTTGAATGATTTCTGGGTGGTAAGTGATTTTACCCAATGGACTCCCTAAGTATGATGTAATGCATTTCATGCAAACTTGAATATCAGAGCCCTGCATCTCTTCGCTCTTTTTACTGTGTATGTGTGTGTAGGCATCCTGACACAGCTCTTTCTGCCTGATCCTTATCAACTTAATGAGCTCGATCTCTCTGTGCATAAAGGGACTGTGTAGCTGTGTGTGTGGGTCCCTGATGTGCTCAGTGATTATAGCTACATGCAGTCAAATGTTGCAGTGTCCTCCCATTCCCACTTCTTGCTGACAACAAGCCAACAGCTTGCTCTCATTCCCTCTTCTCATTCAGTAAGAGAGGCTCTCGCTCTAGAATACCATCAGTGCCTCCAAGCTGTTTCAGAGATAAATGGGCAACTTGTTGGGCCCAGCACAGAAAAAGGCCTCACAGTCTGATTTAGACATTTTAATAAGAGTGTAAAGTCCTTCAGTAATCATTCATTACTGTACCAAAGTATTATTTTTGTACCTGACTTGCACGTTCACACCAGGAGCAGTGAATATAAGGATTACTATAATAATAACTATAATAGCGTCCAACAACCTGTTATTTTTATAAGTGCGCACTGCAGTTTTGTTGTCTGCCACTTTAAATGCTCCAGCTCTTTAAAGTCAGGTTTTTATGACTGGATTCTTTAAATGTTTGTATCATTCATCAGCTGGAAAAAAAATGTTTTGAAAGTGATTCCAATGATATCCTCCTCTGTGCCATTATTGTTGTAGTTGTGGTTTGGACTCTGCTATTTTTATTTATTTTTTTAATTTAGAATGATTTTTAAAACTGTATCTTTATTGTTAACTTTACATTTATCGGTGTGAACAGGCCTAATGTTGAAACTGAATTAATGACAATTTTCTGTGAAAATTTGCAGCAGGCCACAGATGCTTTTTTACATTTATTTTTCAAGATCTTTCCATCTAATTCAAAAAGCTTAAAGGGATAGTTCGCCCAAAAATTATCCCATGATTTACTCACCCTCAAGCCATCCTAGGTGTATATGACTATCTTCTTTCAGACGAACACAACTGGAGATATATTTAAAAATATCCTTAACTTAGTCCTCCAAGGTTTATAATGGTTGTGAATGGGGGGGCCGCGTTTTGAAGTCAAAAATAATGCATCCATCCATAAAAAATAGTAATCCATACGACTCCAGTGGGTTAATAAAGGCCTCCTAAAGCAAAGGGATGTGTTTTTGTAAGAAAAATATCCATATTTAAAACTTTATAAATACAAATAACTAGCTTCTGGCGGAGGACCGTACGCAGGATGTCAATTTGTGGCGGAAGAATATCCTTTGACCTGACGCACAACGTAATGACGAACGCGGAGGTGCAGAGGACAGAGCAAAACAAATCACCGGTCACGGATTATAAGTCTCGAACGATAATTTTTAAAGAGAAATTTCAGATGATTTCGAAATGAGAAGAGGAGCTTGAGTTTGTTGCACAGCCCTATTTGTTTGAACCGTTAGAGGCGTCTAAGCTTACAATACTCCTACATCCTGCGTCATACACCATGTCTGAGGATTACTCATTTGGCGCAAGTCGACTTGTGCATTCTGCGTACGGTCGTCCGCCGGAAGCTAGTTATTTGAATTTCTAAAGTTTTAAATATGGATATTTTTCTTACAAAAACACATCCCTTTGCTTCAGAAGGCCTTTATTAACCCACTGGAGTCATATGGATTACTTTTTTTTTTATGGATGGATGCATTATTTTTGACTTCAAAACGCCCCCCATTCACAACCATTATAAACCTTGGAGGACTAAGGATATTTTTAAATATATCTCCGATTGTGTTCGTCTGAAAGAAGATAGTCATATACACCTAGGATGGCTTGAGGGTGAGTAAATCTTGGGATAATTTTCATTTTTGGGTGAACTATCCCTTTAAACTTGAGTTTTATTTTAGCAGCCAATGAAATATACAGTATATAAAATTGGCCACAACTTTGTCCTTGGAAAGAGATATCACCATCAGCCATCATTTCACAGTTGTTGTCCTATAGCTGAAGATTTATAAACTTGACTGGAACACAGTCAGCAATCAGTCTATAAACAACTTTATTCAAATGTCAAACAACTGTAAAAGCGTTATTTTAGTATAATTTATGTACTATTATAGTACATACTCCCTTAGAGGATAAAATGGTGCTTACTGAGGGAAGTAGAGGGAGATCAGAACTCACACTGGCATGTTTTTTTTCATGTCTCAAAACCCATTACCATGGCAACTTTGGCAGTGCCAGTAGAATGTGCTTTTTGAAAAAGGAGGGGTTATTAAAGTGTTGCATATCTGTCTCTGTTGTGTGGGAGGAATGTGTCATGTAAAACCTGATCTGAGATCTGCTAGTCTATCAGTTAGTTTCTGCTGCTGACCACTAACTTACTGTTGTAAAGAGCTTGTTAGTGCCCTCTGAATTGAGAGAACTGAATCATTCACAATACAATGCTTTTATTGTTTTGCACAAACATGCACCTTCAGAGTATTTGTTTGCACAGTCGGGTTATGTTTTCTGCAAGCATTTTTTATGAAATTGAGTCAAGCGAATGTTCTGACTGTAACAGCATAAACTCCGAGTCGTAGCGTGGGTGGATTTTTGTGTTCACAGCATGCCAGCCTGAAAAGAAGTCACTCAATTGATTTGGGCTTAAGGGTTTGTTTAGAAACATGCAAATATAAATGGTGAAAGTGAATGTTTGGAAGTCATTGTTGTGTTTAATTGTTGTGTTTGTATATCTGGATATCTTTAGGTGCATTTCACAACAGGAATTAATTACATTCACACCTCCATGCAACCCCATTTTATTCTATTTAGTCCTTTCCAGATTATTACAGAATCGCCTGAAAGAAATTTTTGATACAATTGTGATTATTTGCAGTAACCACAAACATTTTGATCTATATTTTTGTATATATTTTGTTAATTAACCATTAACAAAATATTCGTAATTTCATGATAGCCCTATATTTAGTTAAATCTACTTTACTAGTATGCATAAATCAGTCATTTATTAGTATCTCCTTCATTTTCTCTGGCCAAGAGGGGCATTACGTCTTTCTCTCCAAACAGAGCTTAAGCACATCTGTAACTGACAACATGTGCAATGAAGAGAGAGATGAGAAATGACTCCCTTGACTAGAGAGAGGGGCAGGGTGAAAGAGCAGAGAAGAGTGTTTTCCTGAGAATCAAGCAGGGGTGTGAGTTGAATGTAAATCTTCGGAGACTTGCTTGCATGAACAGCTTCCAGGCACAGGGCCTATTGAGATACAGATAGCAATTGAGTCATTCGACTGCTACCATATGGGGTGGGTGGTATGACCAAAATCAAATATTATGGTATGAGTATTTTTAATACCATTTAATTTTGATCGCAGTAATTATACATATCACAAAATATATTTGCTGACAGTTCAACAAGAAATGTTTATATTTTAACAACTTGTGTGAAAATGCCTTAATTTTTAGAAAATGAATGAAATGCTTCATAAATGAAATGTATATAAAGTTATTATGGATGTCCCGAGCTGATCGCAAGGATTGGTATCGGGGCAGATTAAGATTCCTAGGTGTTACGAGTGTAAATGATTATCATTTCAATTATATGATGATATGCTCATCTTTAGAGTTTATATTTCTAGCTATGAGCTATAATAATGGTTAACGTTCCTGACGTAAATGTCCATAAAAGTCCAACTAATGGGTTATGAACCATTTAATCTTTTTAAAGACAAAATTTACATTTATTCATTTAGCAGACCATTCATTTATCCAAATTTACATTCATTTATAGTAAGCAGATGGTACACATTTATTGACCTTTGACCCCAAGCTGGCCACTTCCACAATTGAAGGTATCTATATCAGAGTGGGTAACAGACACTCAGCATTAACTCTCATTGTTTTCCTCAGATAGCTTGACCCCAAGGTCAGCAATACTAATCTATAGCACTCAAACAGCCTTCTGTACAAAAGGCCCACTGATGCTAGTAACATTTATGGCTTTGTCATGGAAATGGTGATAAATTGGTTGGTGTAGATGAGGGAAGTGCACTTTAGTGATTTATCTTGAGTGGTATGTCTCTTTGGTAAGGTCACTCCCTCAGGGGTTTTAATTTTCTCAATCTAGCTCTCTGTCCGACTTTAAAATGATGCGTGTCAGTGAATGCTCCCCTCTGAACCAGAAAGGTTTGGCCTGTTGGTAGCAACTAAAAGAGAATATAGGAAACCTAGAAAGTTTGGGGTCAGGGTTAAGAAATTGATTGTTTCCAATTACTTTTGATGTTATCTGTATTCATTTGCATATGTGTGACACAACAAGAAATTTTAAGGGGGTATATTTTTTATATGCAGTTATGTTCATTCTGTTCATGAAGACATTTGTGAGGTTTATCACTAACTATCTCTCTGACAGTACACTGCCCCATCAGAGGGGGAGGCCAACCACATGATACTGCACGTAAAATTCAAAATGCCCAAGCTCCTTAGGAGGCTTGCCAGTTGGCGATGAATCAGTCCCAAATAGACTGTTCCGTTCTTTTACTGCATAATCATAGTTTTCAGTGTCAGGTTTACAGGGGATCAACCCATCTGCAGCCCAATCCTTGTGCAATTCTAGAGAATTGGAAGCTTTGTTGGCCAGACACTGTTGCAGCCTTCCTTATCATCATGTAAGATGCAAATCACTACTTGTGCCATGACATGCAGTTAGGCTAAGATATTAGTTTGTGAATAGGCTCACATTAGTCTTGCCATTTATAGCCTAAATGAATCTCACACTTGTCTTCAATGCTGGTATACATGTTTGTTTCTATTGCTCAAAAAGAGATGGCCAGACAAGTGGTATAGGGTTTAATTTTAGCAATTCCTGTGGATGATTTGCACTATATTAGTTTCTCCTCTCATCAAGAGATGGATATGGTAAGTAAATGAATAACTGTGATCAAAACAGTTGCCAACAAAGAGAGAATGTCGCAGCCTGCCAGCTTTCAACAGTCCCCAAGCACTGCTACGGCAGCCACGTTATCCTGGATGTCTGGGCCGATCAGTGATCAGCTAACCCAGCACTAATCGGAGCAGACAGCCTATAGTGAGAGATACACTCTTGTATTTTTAGGCCTTTCTATTTGCCTCTCGCACACTAAACAAGCCGAGTGGAGGAGGGGAAAGGATTACTGCAATGTGGATTCTGAGCTCTGGATTCTTCTTGTAAAATGCTTTAGGAAACTTTAAAGAACTCCATAGTTCTGGAAAACATTTTCTTTATATTCTTGAGGTATTTTAGCAATTTCTTGAGATTATCCCCCAGATTTGTACATAGTTACCTTGCAATTTCAACTCTCTCTGACTGGCAAGAGAGGAGAATAAAGCATAGTAGCAGCCTTAGCAGAGAGGTTGAATCACTTGCTCACAGCAACATTGGTTTTAAAGGAAGTGGTTATTGGCAGAATCCTATAAAACTGAATTCACAAGTGAATCACATGGAAACAACAAATCCCAAAAGCAGCTCATTATTAGGGTTGGGAACCAATAACTGGTTCTTATTTAGAACAGCAGGGCAGGGCAGCCATTGTAGTTCGATGTGAGAAATAGTTATGACTCGGTTCTTTATCATAAACAGAATCCATAAATTCTTTACGATTAATCCATTCTTACTCAGTATACCTGTAAATTTCAAAAAAGTCTTATCAAAATCTCTGTCTAGGATCCCGGAGACAGCCATGGGTACAGCTTCAGAGGAGAGCCATCAGACCACCACTAAACGTCTCCCAAATCACCCTTTCTGCAATGCTCACCTCTTCCCGCAGTCAGTATGAGCTTGGGGGCTTCCCCTACCCCCTCGCCTTGGAGAACAACTCAACAGGCGAGTTTATCCAAACACCTCTTCAAAGAAATATGTTTCTGTGGAGTTACCCATCCATCTGGCTATTACCATTTACCCCCTTACTTTAATCATTCATCATTGCGTAGAATAATGTAGTAAACAGAGGCTTGCAATTGTGGCTTCATTGAGTGTAATCCATTTTCTGCTATGAATTATGATTCAGGAACCAACAGTAGCTGGGTGGAGCTAACTGCACTAGCTGCAATGTGTGCTCAGCTCACTGGGCCCAACGGCACTGAGGTCCAGGTGTCAGAACCCATTCACATCTCTATCCCTCTTCCGTCTGACACTCCTCTCAAGACTGCCACCAGTGTCCCAGTATGGAGGTTCGAAGACAGAACAGGTAAACAGCATTTTACAAAATTTGGGTTAACCCTAAACAACATTATGCATGTGGACAATTTTATCCAAAGTTACTCCTTACATAAACCAGACTAGCTAAATTTGTTACCAATGTGATTAGGAGGGTGATCACAAATGCCCACTTTAGGGGCACTATGTTCTCTTGCTGCACCCTTTTTGCTGATCCGCATTCCATAGTGCCCTGTTGAAAAAACAGCATATGCTGGTTAGATATGTTTTGAAGCATCACAGCTGGTTTGAGCAGGTTTATGCTGGTCCTTAGTTGGTCATAAGCTGATTTAAGCTGGTCCTGAGCTGGTTATAAGTTGGTCCTGAGCTGGAGCTAGTTGCTTATGACCAGCTTAGGACCAGCACTTGACCACCTTAAACTAGCTCAAACCAGCTGCTATGCTTCAAAACATACCTAACCAGCATATGCTGTTTTTTTTTTCAACAGGATGGTCTAGTACCCAATAGTTCAGGGGTGTCCAATCCTGCTCCTGGAGGGCTTCTCCACTACTGAGTTTATCTCTAATCCTAATTAAACACCTGAACCAGCTAAACAAGGGTCTTCAGGATTACTAGAAACTTCCAGACAAGTGGCAGGTTGGAGCTAAACTTGGTATGACATTGACTTTTCTGTAGCAGGATTGGAAACCCTTGTGATAGTTCATGCAAAATTTAAGTCAAAGTGTGGACCTCCAGGAGGACCTCGAGGGCTTAATGCAGCATTTGGTAGAGGGGATCATAAATTGTTAATAAGTGTACAAGGAGCAGAGAGAAGGTAAGAAAAATGGGTAAGAGTAAAGGGGAGATTGAGAAAGACACTGTTCAACTTTGCAGATTTAGTTGAGAGTTATTCAAGCAGGTTCAGATAAAGTGAGAGCAGGTGAAGTAAGTGTGCAGTACAAATCAAAGAAAGCTGTTAGGTCTTCTCATATCAGAGAGATAATAGCCTGCCAATTCATAAAGCAGAAATCATCTCCAGACACCGACCCTGTCACGACTTAGCTCCCAAAACAGGATGCGATTTAGTACCTGGCAAGCTCTGCAGAATTCCCTAGATCCTTCACTGATGCCAGCTTAATAAAGAGAACAGCTCTGGTGGAAAAATCAATACAACTAAAAGAGGGTATCGGCTCACTTTCTGGCTTTACATTTACGAAAATAATTCCCTTAGATTGCTCTTGATATAGTTTCATGTGTCATTCCAGGTTATCTGGTATTTTTGTGTTCTCCCTAATGTCTGGACTGCTTATTAGGATCTCTCCTTAAGTGTAGTAAAAGATTCATTTAGCCTCTCTTAGCTCTACAGCGAAATCTCAAATGATTTTAAACTAAGCAGCTTAGTCTATGGCAACCTAATCCCAGCTCCCCCTTTTACCCACCCATTGCAGTAGGCAGGGTAACACTTGCCCAAGGGGAATTAAATGGTGTTGTATAGTCTTTGTTTTATTAAATAGTATCCTGCTACAATGTCTTTGTCCCTTGGCATGTATGATTGCATGCATGTCATTCCTGGATTGTTTTCCTAAACTGGTCTTGGTGGGTACAATAATTAAAGATGACCCATAATGCATTTAAGGAATGTCTAATCCATCACACAGGACTGTGATGGCTGTCAGTAAGAGAGTCAGTTGTCCTGGAAAAGCCTCCTCTGACACCTTTGACCCTTGCCCTGACAGATAAGTCTGTTGAAAGGATGTTCTGTTGTCAGAGTATCGCCCCCTACAGTACAGGACTTAATTTCTTTTTAATATTGGATGGATATTCATACAGATTTAGCATTATGTAACAATGCAAAAATGATGTATAATTTATAATATATTAGAATAATTGATATATATTAGACTAGGGCTGGATTATTATTTGAAAAGTAATAGAAACCGAAAATCAGAACCAAAATCAGAAAATATTTCATTTTTTTAATCCTGTTAATACTTTCCCCTTAAAAACATACTTATTTATTTGAAATAGAATTCTTTTGTAACATTATAAATGTCTACTGTCACTTTTGATACATTTAATGCATCTGTACTGAATAAAAGTATTAATTTAAATGATTACATGTAAATATTAATAATTAAATCATTTACATTCAAAAAATGTTTAGAAATCTTACGCACCCCAAACTTTTGGGTGGTAGTTACAGTCGGTTTCCACAAAAATATTAATTATCAAAAACTATTTTCAACATTGCTAATAATAAGAAATGTTTCTTGAGCATCAAATGATTTCTGAAGGATCATGTGACACTGAAGAGTAATGATGCTGAAAATTCAGCTTTACCATCACAGGAATAAATTACTTTTTATAATATATTCAGATAGAAAATAGTTCATTTAATTTGTAATAGTATTACACAATATTATTTTACTGTATTTTTGATAAAATAAATGCAGCCTTGGTAAGCACAAGAGTCATTAAAAAAAAAAAAAAAAAATCATACTAACCCCAAACTTTTGAATGGTAGTGTATGAATCATGTATTCATAATTAGGTAATCATTTTAGTCTTATTTATTATATGTCATATATTTTGATTCCTAAAAAAAACACAATTTAACTATATCATTCAGTCTTATAAATTCACAGATATTTGCACAAGCCTCTAGTCCCTTTTCAAACTAAAAGACAAATGCTTATTAGATATTTATTTAGATATTTTTCAGACATGAATGATAAGGTAGGCAAGCCAAGGAAAGAAAGATTTTAGAGCATGTAGCAGCTTAGTACATGGAGCTGCTCAAACGGTGCCAACATTTACCAGGATGCTGAAAAGTCTATCTAGATGGAGAATGCTGGACAGCTTTAGAGAAAGAAACCCTGAAAATCCAGTGTGTGGGGGTGGTCAGAGAGAACTGCGTTTCAAAGAAGAGTCAGTTCTGCAGAACATGATCCTGTATCCTTGAGTGTGGGCAGATATAATCTTTCAGTAAGTGTGTCTTTGACCATGTGATGGACGCATGTGGCTGTAAACTACAAAAGCCTGTATTGTCTAAGACTTTGCTCTGTAGACTGTAGAAATGTGGATGTCGGGAATATAAATGAGAAGGCGGTTACATTCTCAAAAACAACCCAAAGCCCTGAGTCACTCTCGTATACTAACACAGCACAAATTTACATGATGTCACCGACAAGTCCCAGCCCTCTGCTTTATCTAAAAAAGGTGGGGCCTGAATGCCTCAAAGTGTTCAGATTATGAAAACATTCATTGTGTTGCTGAAATTTGCCATGTGACTACTAATGTGTTTGTTTTGGATACAGATCACAGAGCAAATAGCCCATACAGAGACAGGGGATGCTTATGCTCATGGTACTTTAAGGGGCTTACTATACTGGGAAAGCCCCTGCTGAGCTGAACATATAGCACCTTCTAGTGTGCATAATTACACATTGCATGCAGCTGCCTGGGCCTGTTTTGTTCATTTTTTGTGCTCTAGTTAGGGTTTGGCACTTAGGATTCTGCTGTAGAGCTAAAAGTGCACAAAGCTGTGAAATCTGAAACGATAAACAAATAATATTTAATAGGCAATAAAAGCCTAATAAAAATAGTTTAATTTTGTTGTTGTTGTTTTATTACTATACTGTATAGTAACAGGTCCATTTTATATGCTCCAGTTGTGAAGTCCAGCACAGGGAGAGCATTTCATCTTTAGTAGAGGGAGACATTTGAAAAATCGTATTTGTCAGAGTTCACCCTGTCAGAACATATTAACTCTGTGCTCTTTTGTCTTGCCTTAGGGCTTGTTTCAAAATTTGTGCCCCTCACTGCCCTGCTTTGGTGCACCATATTCCATTATCTGTGTGATTTTGAATATTGAATGGTAACCTAGACTGATCCTAGGCCTAAAATGACTTTTTAATGAAGAAAAGCTATTGGATGTGTAATTTGGCATGGTTTGGGTCTAATCCGTCCCTGGCGCATTGCCCATTCACATTTAATTGAGCTTTTCCTGTATGCTGGAGCAAGATTTCATTGCATTTATCCATGTCTGCTCATTTTGTAATGAAGTCCTGGTTTGCTGCAGGTCTATGGGTCAGAAGCGGTGCTGGATACATTAAAAAAGAGGGCACTCAGATGACGTGGAGTTTTGTGGCTCCAAATTTAGGATACTGGCTTGCAGCATTTCCCTCAACCTCAGGTGAGGCCAGCAGCAGTTACACGGCATATTATATTGTATGATAAACAGGAGACATTTTGAGGATATAATTAATATTTTTATGAGCTTTAGATTTTTCTGGATCAGTGGGCTTCATTCATGAAAATCGTTCGTGATGTAAATTTTCGGATTCATGAAAAATGTTCTTATTTTCAGAATGTTTATTGGTACAAAAGAAACTTACACCTGCTCCATACCACATGTAAATGGTGCATAAAACATTTGAATGTTCTATGATCTTTTAGGCAAACTGCATTTTGATGCACTATGTAATAATATTTCATGAGTTCATTTGTCTTTTTTTTTTTCTGTTCAACTTTGAGTAAAACGCAGCGCTCGTCACTATCACTTTTTACCCAGCCGTCCAATCACATTGGAGGAGGGGCGGGACAAATACTACACCGATATTATAATATATAATATTCTTCAAAATGAGATACTAGTACCGGGTTACTGTTGTGGATATTCCAAATGCTAAAAAAAAAAAAAAAAAAAACGCTACAAAGTGCTCTCAAGCGCCACCAGCTGGCTGTTTTCAGAAGAGCACCAGGAATTTTTTCAGCTGGCTAAAAAAGCCTTGATGGACAGATGTTAATTGAATATTTATTGTTAGGCATATGGCCTATTAGTCTCTTTTGCATTTATGCAATATACTGGAGCCAAACCTAAGAAGGGAAGGTTCCACAGCGTTCCTGGCACGTAATTTGCTGAATTGTAAATCATAGGGATTATACTAATTGTGAATGAGCGTGCACGTGCACCCTATTTACGAATGATTGGAATTCATTAACATACACACGTTTAACTATCAAATCTGATGTTTACGAAGCGTTTGTGAATCTGAAGGAGATGTTTCGAGAAGGTCTGTTTTACGCGCAAATTACTCCGAATTTACTCATATTTACGAACGTTTCATGAATGAGGCACAAAGACTTTAAAAATGAAATTAATTTAGATAAAAAATTTAGTTTAATATCCATTTTCATCTTCTTATAACATTAATTTCTAAACATGGTTGGTTTAATTTTTTAATGCTTAAGAGATGGGAAAATAAATCAAAAATACTTTTTTTGTGTGTTGAAGGAACAGGTCTGAACACCTCTGGTCTAAGAGACATCACTACCTACCACACCATTTTCCTGCTAGCGATTCTGGGTGCCATGGCCCTGCTAGTGCTTATTCTGCTGTGTTTGCTACTGTACTACTGCAGGTATCGTTGCTCTATAAAAAGTCTTGCCATTAGCTGAAGATCAGTTCATTAAGCAAATTGAGAAAGACACTACACTTCATTTGTATTTGTTTTTGTATTTAGGTGAAACTGTAGTAGGCAGTTGTGTTAACAAAAATTTGTATTAAATGTTTTCTTTATCTTATGATATTTCCAGGAGGCGATGTCTGAAACCTCGGCAGCATCGTCGAAAAATGCACTTCTCCTCCACTCTGGAGAGTTCAAAGAGAGACCAGGGTACATCCACTTCCCACCTCAATCTCATCAGCGGTGGACACGTGGAGACAGCCTCCTCGGCCGGTGACCATGACGGCATCAAATCTGACATTTCCTCCAACCGTGATCTCCACAGCTCTCGAGAGGACTTCTTCAGACATGGCCCCACACAGAGACTGCACAACTCTAGGATGAATGCTGACACAAAGCGAGGAGAGAGCTTCCCATTGAAGGCCACTCGCTCTTCAAACACAGGAACTCGAGACCCGCTCCTACAGGACGACTATAGCAAAGGTTACAGCTCTGCTGAGGACTCCGATGAGCGCAGATACCATCACCATAATGCTAAAGAAAACCAGGGCTATTCGTCAGACCCACCTTCTCCACCTCCACTTTTGCCACCGTTTGCTGGTCACTATCAGGATCACAGTCGGGACAGCAAACCACCGGAGTATTTTGCATCGGCAGGGGATCACCTCACGCGGCCCAGTTCTGTCAACACCCAGCCTGGCCAGCTGATCTTCTGTCACTCCATGGAACAGATGAAGGAGAGCATGTACCACAGCATGGTACCCACATTGGTCATCCCTGCACATTACATGCATATGTCCCCTGACCTGTCAGCTGTGGAGCAGGCAATGGAAAGGCAGCAACAGCTGCAGCATGATATGGAGGGCATCCAGGTTAGCATGACACTGCCACGGCAACAGAGTCAACAACAAAAGCAACAGCAGCAGCAGACCAGGCAAGAAAAGGAAGAGGAAGAGTCTAGCCAGCAAGCAGAAGGACCTTCAGAGGAGAACTGGGGATCGGAACAATCCACTGCCCCAGTCCGTATTCCTGTCCTTTTCAATGACTCCACTATTGCACAAATGAATGGAGAGTTGCAAGCAATGACAGAGAAGAAGCTGCTGGAGCTTGGGGTAAAGCCGCACCCTCGTGCCTGGTTTGTTTCCCTTGATGGTCGTTCAAACTCTCTTGTTAGACACTCCTACATTGAGCTGGGCAATGAAGCCATGCGTGCACCCGTGGGCCCCAGCAGTCTAGCCCAGGACCGCCGTACTGAAACACTCCCAGTGAGTTCAGGGAAATCTACTCAACGAAAAGCAAAAGAGGAGGGCAAGGTGAAGGAGGGGGGTGAAAGAAAAGCTCACGGAAAGATTTATTCCAAACTTCCCGTTATCGAAACGCCAGACTCAAGCAGTGAGTGCCATTCAGCCATGTACTCACCTGAGGAGAACTCCACAGCGCCACTGCTTGACGAGACCTCGGAGTCCAGAGGTGGGACGTTTCCTCGTAAAGGCCGCAGTCGTGACAATAGCACCCGCAGTAGTGCCAGCGAGGTCCACAGAGACTCTGTCACCAGTCCTGATGATGACAATGAAGCCGATGACAAAGATGAAGACGGTGAGAATAAGAAGAGCCCCTGGCAAAAGCGTGAAGAGAGGCCCCTCATGGTGTTCAACGTCAAGTAACTCACATGCTGTCCAGGACTGGTTATGGCACCATCTTGGCTATACCCTTCTTTTGCATAGATGCTCAGTAGTGATGAGGTGTAAAGATGCAGAGCTGGAAAAAAAGTCGGATGAAAAGCACAAGACACATGGCACTTACCTGAGTGCGGTATCTGTTCCAACAGTCAAGACTAGGTACCAAGAATTAGCACTGAATGCCGCTTGTAAAGAAGCGTCTGAAGCCCTCACACTCTCTTGGATGTCCTTCAGATGGTTTAGACATCTGATGTAGTTCTAGCAGCAGCTCATGAAGCCAGAGGGAGCTGTAACTTTGAATCTGCACTCAAGATGTTGTCTCGCTTTCCTTAAGTGATGCCCGTTTTTCGTAAGAATTACCATGAGCCATTTTAGAACTGACGTTGGGAAGCAATCCATAAGCCTTAAAGAGCTTTTTTCTTTTCATAAGAAATATGAATAAAAATGAATATAAATTTGATATTGATGAAAAAGGGGGCTGTTGTAAGGATTCAGAGATTTTATCAGTTTAGATGGCTTTTATTGTAGTGGTTTACGCAAACATTTAATTTGTTTATATGACTATGTAGACCTGAACCATTAAGATGTGTGGAAATCGTGCATTTCACAGAAAGGGATGAAATGGATGCTGAATAAATTTGTGTTTATTCCAATGTGACTTATCCTAGTGGTTGACACATAATGACACTGTATTTTGTACTGTTGGTAAAAGTTCCCCTTTTGTACTTATCTAAAACCAGTGTTGCCATTTTTAAATATATATATATATGTTTAGGGAGACTGTTTGGGCTAGGAAAGCTGCTTTTAGATATGAATAAAAGGTTCTGCTTATATACAGAACACATTTTGTACTCTGAATAAGCCTTCCTGTTGGGTCAGTGCAGCAACAGGAATTGTGTTTTGAGGGACTTGCTTTGGACACCCTGTGAAAATATGTTTTTGGACTAATCTTTGCTGCATTGCATCATAATTTTGCCACAAATCTGAACCACTGCAACTCTGTTAACTGTGGAAGTTAAAATTTGAACCTTTTAAGATATGAATAAAAGGTTCTGCTTATATACAGAACGCATTTTGTACTCTGAATAAGCCTTCCTGTTGGGTCAGTGCAGCAACAGGAATTGTGTTTTGAGGGACTTGCTTTGGACACTTGTGAAAATATGTTTTCGTACTAATCTTTGCTGCAGTGCATCAGAATTTTTGCCATAAATCATAACCACTGCAACTCTGTTAACTGTGGAAGTAAAAATATGAACATTTTTATTGGAGTTTTTGTGTGTGACTGAAGATGTACATGGATGAATTTACACAAAAAAAAAAAAAAAAAATTGTCAAGTATTTTTTTAAAGCAAGTATTGCTTATTTAGCACTCTTATTAAACTCTATGAACCACTTATTTGTAAATAACACCTTAGTAAATTTACACCCTCATTTTGGTTCTGTGCATTTTTATTTTTGTCTGATTACTAAACACCTTCGGCCATTAGTTACTGGCCAAATTCATATCACACTGTACCTGTCTTTTCCGTTCAGCAGTTGACATTTTATTGTAATACTGACTTTATGTCTTGCCCTCATAACATGTGAAGCATTAGCCAATTACCATTGAATTTGTTATTTCTAAAACTGAACGAGAACTTACCATGTACCGACAGAAGTCTCTCACCATTCCTCTTCAAACGAACTTCTGAATTTTCACAAGTGCCCTCAACTTCCAGCAAATTGTATATAGATATTTTTAGTGATGTTCCTACGTTATTACAGAAGTTATGTTGAAGAATTTATTATATTATAAATTATAATAGTTACAAAATACATTTAAAAAAAAACATTTTGCATTATAATCTTATCATTTGGATCTGTACATCACCTGTAAAGTTGAGATTTTCACATAAAAGCATTTGGTGACTGAACTTGGAGCAGTTTGCGGTTCATCCCTATCCTTATTTTTTGGTTTTAATGAACATAAACTAAATAAATATTTTTATTAAATATTGTGTCTACACATGACTAAGCATTTGTCCTTTGGGTGGGAGCTATGAGCAGTCACTAGGTGGCACAACGTTACAAGGAATTGTAATTTTAAAATTCCATATAGTGGTCTTCGATTGGTTCCCATAATTTTGGGAATATTTATGTTTACACATTTTACGTTTTCCAAAGTAATCTACTCGTGATTCAAATGTATTTCTGTCACATAAACAGAGAGTAACTACTGAGCGTCTGGCGGGCACCTGGTCGGCAGCGCGCCTAAGTATCCTCGAGAGTGCGCATCAAGCTTGACAGCATAATGCGCGCTCTCGTGTTCCCCCGGATGCGTGTTTACTCAGTCTCCTCTCTCCACCCTTGAAATGAGAGAGGTACGGAGTGGAAGGACATCGTTTTACAAGAAAACGGGCAGCCAAGATCGAGACCGGTCGACAGACGAGAGTGAAGCTCGAAGAGTCAAGGTGTAGTGCGGGGATAAATTGATTCGACATCAAGGTCAATTATCTCTCTAAAAAAACTTCAGACACGGAGAAATCACGAACCTCTGAGGATGGAGCAGGCATACGGGGCTGGCAAGGCTGGCGGCACCTTCGATCCAATTACGTTCTTTCAGCAACCGCAGACTATTCTTCGAATAGTGTCATGGGTGAGAGTGATTCTACTAATTGCATAATTTAAGCACGAGCCTGAGTGTCATGTGATAACGCGTTAACGCTTGTAAAGCTTTGCCGCCTAGGTGCACATCTCGCGCGCTAATCTGCGCGCTCGCAAATCTTTCTTCAATTTAATTTTTTAAGGTTATTTTTTAAAATTAAACAGCGTTCTGGAATACTTTATTCTGACTGGTCAATCGTGATATTCAGCATACAAATATTGCTGTAAACGACCATTGCTCAGGGCAACACTGTATAACTATAATGGACCATTCATTTCATTTCATAAATAGCTATTATTCTGAAGCTCAGTATTCATACAGGAACAGTGGATTACTCTGACAGCGTCTACTGCCCTGTTACCTGTACAGGAGAGATTTCTGTCTGTTAACTAACTAAACAATTTTAACAGGTTGCTTCTTTGATCATTTATTTTCTTAATCATATCTGGACCTAATCAAGTGGCTCCTGATTTGTTTAAAGATATGACTCTTGCATGAATGAGCATTTGTGCACTATTTGCTGATAGAAAGGTTTTGTGGAGAGACACACATGGTGAGGGGGTGGTGGGAGATTATAAGAGGGTGGCTGATTTGGGGGAGGGGTGGGCAGGTGTCTGAAGTGGGGATTAAGCAACAATTATGCAATGCAAAATTATTTACATGTGAGAATCGATACATTTGCCTTTATTAGGAGTTTGTAATATAAGTGACCACTGACTCAGGGTTCATTGCTCATACAAATCATTGTTATTTTAGTACCATTTTATTTTTTATATTTTAGTATTAGTATTTTATACTGGTGTAGTATTTATTAATATTTTAAATTAGATTTTATTTTTATACTTTCAGCTTTCATTTTAGTTTTAGTGATATTATATGCTTTTTTTATTTGTTTTTTATTTATATTTTGTTTTTGTTATTTAAAATATATTTCTATTTAGCTTTAATTAATTGTTATTCTTTATTTCGGTTTTAGTCATTTTAGTAACTTATTAGTAATTCAAACTTATTATATTTCAATTAGTTGCCAAGGCAACATTTCTAATTTTCTTTAAGTATTTTAAGTTTTTTTTTTTTTTTTTTTTAATCAATTATTTGCATTTTTTTATTTCACCTTCAATTAAAATAACAAAATACTTTTTTAGTTAATGACAACAACACATATAAATAGTGCAGAGCCCCTAAAGGGACATGGTGAAGGAAAAAATTATGAGATGGGAGGAAAAATTATTTTTCAATGCTTTTGTGTTCTCTTGCAAATGTTTTGCGTTCCCCCGAGAAACTGCGTTCGCTCACAAAACTTTTTGTGTTCTGTAAGTTTTCTTCCCAACTCATTTTTTTTAATCACTATGTGCTTTTAGAGGCTCTGTAAAATAGAAATCAATCTCTAAAAAAAAATTTAAATACACTGACCGGCCAAAAAAGTCGATGTTTGGATTTTAATAGACAAATACTTAAGAATCTATGAATGGATCATTATTACAGTGATTATTATGTTTCTAGCATGTTATATATTTGACAACGGTTCTTTTAACCCTAAAAGATGGAGTGTGTAGCTTTTCATTTCTTAAACAACCATGTTGGACATCATGGCCATATTCCAGGATGACAATGTCAAGATTCATCAGGGTTAAAACTGTGAAAGAATGGTTCAGAGAGCATGGAGAATCGTTTTCACACATGAATTGGCACCTCTGAGTCCAGACCTTAATTTCACTGAAAGTCTTTGGGATGTGCTGGAGTAGACTTTACAGAGTGCTCACCTCTTGCATTGTCAGTACAAGATCTTGACCAAAAATTGATGCATCTCTTGATGGAAATAACATCACAACATTTATTTCCATCGAGAGGTGCCTCAATTATTTGTCAAGATCTTGTATTGACAATGCAAGAGGTGAGCACTCTGTAAAGTCTACCCCAGCACATCCCAAAAACTTACACTGAGGTTAAGGTCAGTGCCAATTCATGTGTGAAAATGATTCTTCATGCTTCTGCCAACAATTCTTTCACAGTTTGAGCCTGATGAATCTTGACATTGTCATCCTGGAATATGGCCATGATACATCTTAATACATGGTTGTTTAAGAAATGAAAAGCTACACACTCCATCTTTAAGGGTTAAAAGAACAGTTGCCAAACATAAAACATGCTAGAAACATAATAATCACTGTAATAATGATCCATCCATAGACTCTTAAGTATTTGCCTATCAAACAGCGCCTTTTTTTTTTTTTGGTCATGAATGACTTGAAAAGTAATGGAAATTTATGGGTGGGAAAATTTTGGCTGTATTAGATACACCTATATTATTGATATTATTGATCAGTGTGACTATGTAGTAACTTTTTATGTATCCTGAATGTTGGTAGTAGGTAAGCAGAATTACTTTAGTTATTGTTCCTCTGTTTGTTTGAGTATCCAGAGTTCAACCAGTACTGTGAGTTTGAGGTGGGATTTCCTGTTGGAGGATAGAGAGAGTGTTCAGGCAAGCTGTATGCATATATGTACGGAAATGACACCCTTCACCTTTAAATGGCAACGAACTGTTGACTTGTCTTCATGTTAGTGGATGTGTGTATGCAGTGCTGTATGGAATCTTCAGGTGTGTTCATCTGATTCATTCTCTGATTGGCTGAGTGAATGCTGCTGCGTTGGCATGACAACAATCTGAGACCTCAGGATGGATACTAACAGGCTCACTATGAGGAAAATGAAAATGGATAATCAGTACAGGCATTAATGGGATTGCCTCTAGAATATTTATTTGAAACCTTTCGTTTATCCTGTGTCCGATAACACTGTCTCTTTCCTGTTTCACTCCTTCTGTGAACTGCAACATTAGCATGTCATGATTGAGATCTGGGGTAGATACCATGATGTGTAGGCTTGGAGTCTTTCCCCATTTCTTGTTTGTAAACAGGGTCTCGCTTTAAAATTGATGATCTTTTGGATCTTTGACTTATGTAAGCAGTCTCTTTCACACAGGAAACTCCACTGACAAATATTTCACAGACAGAGTTTGAAAACATGGGCGTTGAAAAACCTCTAGGCAAGAATCAGCAGCAGTTCATTCATTTATTTTCCCAAGCTGCCACACTGTATTCAACCAGCATCTAACTGCAGTCTGTTTATGTGAAACAGAATTACCACATAATTTTCCAGCTCATCTATTGCAATTACTCTTTTTTTAAGGATATATATTATAATCAAAACCCTGCCTGCCCAGTCCTTTACAACGCACATGTGATGCTTTAAATATAGCACAGTCATTTTACTCTTGTCCGTTATGGGACTAATGGCACAGCTGAATACTGCTGCAGGGTGACACACTCTCCATTTCCCTCCATATGTCCACCTTTTTTCCTGCACAGTCGCAACGTCAAGGGGGAAAATATAGTTTGCAGAGCCTCTTTATCTCTCTAACATTATTATCATAGTTTGTGATTCATTTATTTCCTGGCAGGATTTTTTCTTGTCTGGTTGTGATATTCTAGCAATGGATCACTGTTAACTAATGTGTTGTGTCTCATATCTAATCCTCATTTATACGATCGCTTGCACTCTTAGTGTGGATTCAGGTCCGTTTTTAAAATAAAAAAGTAGATTCAGTGTATTTAATGAATAAAAAAATAAACACAAGAAAAAAATTTGTATTTATATGCATCAATATAATATTAAAAATACATAGAAATACTGTATATACTGAAGGGGTGTTGATAATCGTGATATTACAAAAAAAAAAAAAAAAAAATGAAATATTGTTACTGTGTTAATTAGGGTGTCTTGTTTGCCACTCATTCCTTCGAAATAATCCTATGGGGTTTTCAATTTATGTGTAAAATAAAGCCAGAAGAATATCTCAAAGGAATCAGCGGAAAATTAGACTTCCGGGTTCTGACGTCGTACCTGCACCATTCTATTCATCATTATTCATATTTGTGCATCCTTGTTTCGTTCCCTCGCTTCCTTTCCTTGTGTCTTAGCACCTGTGTATCCTTGCTCATGACTCCTCAGGAAGCTTCCTCACTCCTCGTTCCTCGCCTCCTCATGGTCATTTAGAGAATTGAGATGTCCTTCAAGATGGCTGAGTTTGAAGACGTAGGAGTGAGGAAACGAGGAAGCATCAATTTGAGTATTGAAAAGCACCCTTAATGACATAAAAAATCCAGCCCCATTATCTGGTTGACATCCCAACGTACAGTATGTGGCTGTATTGCACCTTAGTGCTGGTTGCCTTCTGTCATAAAGCACAAAGAGGCAGTGCAAAGCTCCTACTGCTGCGTAAAAGCATGTCGTTGGATATGAAACCTGGTCCACACTCTAAGGAAGTTAGCTCACCTTTGTGGAAGTTTTTTTTTTTTTTTTTGAATTATGCGAAAAATGACTCATTAATCAGCCCAGTCTGCAGGACTTGCCGATCAACACTGATCGCAAAATGGGGCAAAACCACCAACCTGTACACCCACCTGCGCCTTGGTTATCTTGCAGATTTGGCCACTGTACAGAGAGCAAGTTACATTAATCTGTTAACTGCTGACGCATTTCTGTGTTTTATTATATTTACATCCCTCTGGACCTTTAGTCCAAAAGTGTGCTTATTTAGATAAAAACGTAGGATTATCAAATGTTTACTTCAAATATCTTTAGCGAGCGGTATTTTTTTCAATTTTTACCCAAAATAGGTTGATGTGAGCATTATGGAATGCTAAACTCTCACATGTAATTTATATTTCATTCATACTCGACACTGGAGGGCGCCCTCATGCAGAAAGTCCACAAGTTAGACTCATAGGAGTAATAAAACTTACGACATTCCAGGAAATCCCTAATGTGGACAAAGACATCCAAATATCGCTGTAGCTCAATAATATGGTTTATTTGTGTTCTCAAGCCATCTCGGGTATATTTTCTAAGGATAATGTATGTTTATAATGCAATTCCAATTGACATAGCCTTTATTACTGTATAGAATACCATATAATTATATAATTTCTGTCTCATTCTGTGATAAGAAGCCACATCAGTTCACAGAAGGAAGTTATTTCAAATTGGTTGCCATTAAAGTGTAATTGTTCCTTTTGTATGCAATGGTGTGATTCTTACAATTAAGAAAAACACAAAATAAATGAGGTAAAGATGAATTTGACTGTAGCATTATTTATTTTAAATTTTGACAAGATTTCTATAGATATAGTGATATATCTTTATCGTGAATTCTTTTGAAAATATTTTGAAAAAAATTGATATTGTGACAGCCCTAATATACAGAAATACCAACATTTATTTTTAAGCATTTTAATATATGAAGACTGCCACATGTACTAAAGTAAAGGTTTAGAGTGATAATGCAAACATATCATTGAGTCTTAAATTAGTTCAATTAAATGGACAGTTTGAAGAGATTTAAGAATATATGTCAGAGTCAGGGGCGTTATAACAGGGGGAAAAGATTAGGACCAGCTTACAACCCCCACCACTCCCCCAACTACAACGGTACACCTGATCAGGGTTGATATAATATATAAGAATATATATCAGCATGTTTGCTATTGTAGTTTTTATCAGAAGCACTGTTAAAATATCTTTGACATGCAGTAAGCTATTTTGCAAATGTACCAGAGCAGTTACCAGTGCAGTATAATTTAATTTTCCTGTTTATAGCACAGCAGACCTATTGCTCTACTGTACATATGACTGATGTTTATAAATATCCTAATCTTGTTTCTTTTGTCAGTGTTGCTGCGTGGATGCATGATTTTCTGAATGTTGTGAAGCAATGGTCGGGTTGATTGTGTGGGGGAGCGCTACAGATGTATAGGTGGTCTTCATCTGTAGTCTCATGACTCAGTCTCTCTCGTGATCTCTCTTTCCCTGCATAGTGAGCACAAGGTCAGGGAGATTAAAAGCGAGGGATTGGAGGGGGAGGGGAGAGCGAGAGGCAAAGCTCGGCAGGCATGTAAGAGACTGAGAAAAAGAGAGAAAAATTATGTCTTTTTAGTGGTCAAGAAGACATCCTCACACCATCCAGACCATCAAAGACATAGAATGGTTGCTCTTTTCCATGCAATTAATTACAATAAATGGAGGCAGGCTTAAATGCAAATGCACTATAAAACAATCATAAAAGTGGTCCATATGACTTTTCCAAGTTTCACAAGGTCATCTGAAGCTTTGTGTAATAAAAATAAGAAAATTTAAGTCTATATTCACTGACTCGAGAGCTGGATTAGTCTGAATTCATCATTGATTCATTCAGACTGAACTGGATCAAATGATTCATTCAATAAAATGGTTCGTTCATGATAACAGATCGTTTTTAACTGATGTTAGAGCATCACTGATGAGCTGAAGCTTAGTTTTACTTTATTGCAGGTTTCCTATAACCTGTCATTGTCTTGGCCACTATCTAACATTACACAACCGGCTACAGGAACACCACTGTGCTTCATATAAAGAGCCCTGTTGAATAACTGGACAGCTCTATTTGACTGTATTTCTCCTCCTTTCAAAGTGTTGATTGATTTATTGCTGGATGAGCCACGGTTGCTGGCTCTAAAATGGTACAAGCACAAACCAGACCCAGCTGATATGTCTGGATGATTGAAGAACCATAAATTACATTGAGGACCAATGAAAACCAATAAAATATGACACATTAACCTTGTGGGTGCTAAACTCTACAAAATGTGACATGTAATATTTAGGGTAGCACTTTATTAATCCACTGTAGGAAATTGAGGCATTACTGCACTAAATATATTATTGTAATATCAATATGCAAAATGAAAAGGTTTGTGAAAATAATGTATATAGAATATGTACAAGAATGGGTTTGGCAGTTTATGCTTTTATTTAAAGAGACTAGAAAACCGCATTGTCACTATGTAAACAAGAAGACAACTAAGACAAGAAACAAAACATCTGTTAACATTATTACTTAGTAATAAGTTTACAAATGTTCACTGTTAAAAAAAAAAGTTAAACATCCAAATGGCTTGTTTCACATGTGCCTAAAACATTCCAATCAGGTTGAAAAAGGGAGCATGTAAAGCTGTGCTCCTGAGGATCACAAGATCAGGATCCCGCGTGCTGCCTTTTACAATGCCTGCTTTCATGCACTCATTGGCCGTGGAGCCTTGTGATCCAGACAGCTAATTAAAAGCATGGAAAATACTTGACCAGTAGCTCCTTAAATTCACAGACTCAGAGACAGAAATGTATTATGAAAAAAAAAACCTTTCTTTAACAACGTCATATGGACAATCAGTCAGCATCAGCAATGATACTGCTTTGTCATGATGCTGTCTTGTGTCGCATATGTAACTGTGACAATGCTGCTAACCGTACAATCACATTCATCTTATTCGCATTCACTTAAATGCTTAGTTGGGCAAAATGACAATCTGGAATGGAAAACGAAACAAAGTTAAATGTTCAAACCTGTAGGCCCTAACAAATTTTTTAAACTATTATTCAAAGAACCAACTCATAATAATCATTCTTTCAGGAGTCAGACTGCATTGGTCACGTTTTACGTTTTTACTCGCTTAAAAGAAACGATCATGAGAGTCATATTTGTTTGTGAATTGGACTAAACTAGCTTATAGTGTCATTAGCTTGTGAATCAGGCTGCATCGATTGTATGTTTTTCTATTTGTTCTGCTTGGACAACTCGATGGAAAGACGTATCTTGGCATTATTCTTTGGGATACATTGTCTTTTTATTGCATCACAGTCAATACAGACTGCGAACCTACTTTAACAACTCCAGAAATGTGTTTTTGTTTTGTTTTTTACTGTGGTGTTCTAAAGATGCCTCACTTCTAAAATGCGATGCAGGACTGTTTGGAGGTAAATCACGTGCAATGGATTTAAACATGTTAAAATGTGATCAACAGAGCTGAGAGTACTATACTATTATATACGTTTGAGCCTTGTTATACATAAAGTTAACCATAAGTCATCAATGATGACATTGGCATTAGATATCATGCTATCTTGATTATACAGTATGTGCTTGATGAGATCAAGATTAAAGTTTGAATGAGCCACTTAAAACCTTTATCTTAGGAGATTTAGTGTTTATTTGATTTGATGTTGCCAAGCCCCTTAACGTTAGTATAATGATAAAGCTGATTCTCTGAGTTAAATCATGGGCTTGTAGCTGACAATTAGGGAACAACTGTGGGATAGTTTGCTGGTAGCCAAGAGCATTTCAACTTAATTGCATGAGTGGAGTAATGAAGTGTCTCTCTCGCACTCTCACACATTCAGGCATATTGTACAGATGCACAAGCCAGCTGTTAAAACCCCGGCCTTTGCCAAAACTTGCCTTCATCCTCTTGAATATTCCTCTGGAGCCAAAATGAGAACATGGGCTCATCTGAATCTAAAAAGACACTTATTATTATGGATGTGTCAAATCTAGCCTTGCTTCCCTGTAGAAAACAAACCCAGTAGAAAGCAAAAAAATGAGATTAAAAACAGATGCACAGTGATGTGTGTGGTGATAGATGGCATCTGCACAAATTATTTTCAGCAAGGAGTTCTGGTTGGCTGAGAGAAACAATTTAATTTGGTCATAGAAAATGTTTGTTTGTTTACTAGAAAAGCTGAAATCTTTAATTGGCTAAAATCTTTAACTTTAATTGGCTCTAGGTCTTTTGACGCTACATTTAGCTCTGGGTTAATGTTCCTTTTTAACCCTAGTCTAAGACCTGAGTTATCAAGCCTGGCTACAGAGTAGGGTTAAAATGCCTTTGCAGTGTAAAACAGTGTAAAAATCTACCCAAAAGTTATTTTTTATTATTTAAATTATTAAATTACTGGTTCTTTAACATAACTCAAAGCAAAACATAACAACAAAGCAAAATATAAAGTTCTATTTGTGGATATCTAGTTGAAAATTCTGTCATTAATTATTCACCCTCATGTCGTTCCACACCTGTAAGATCTTCGTTCATCTTCGAAACACAAATTAAGATATTTTTGATGAAATCTGATGGCTCAGTAAGACCTCCATTGACAGCAAGATAATTAACACTTTTAAATGCCCATAAAGCTACTAAAGACATATTTAAAACAGTTCATGTGACTACAGTGGTTCAACCTTAATGTTATGAAGTGACGAGAATACTTTTTGTGCACCAAAAAAACCAAAATAACGACTTTATGCAACAATATCTAGTGATGGGCGATTTCAAAACACTGTTTCATGAAGCTTCGAAGCTTTACGAATCTTTTGTTTCGAATCAGTGGTTCGGAGCGTGTATCAAACTGCCAAAGTCACGTGAAGCATTGAAATTTCTAAACGTTTCAAAACCATAGTTTGAAACACTTATGACGTAACGAGGCCTCGTTTACTGAAATCACATGACTCTGGCAGTTTGATACACGCTCCGAACCACTGATTCAAAACAAAAGATTCGTAAAGCTTCGAAACTTCATGAAGCAGTGTTTTGAAATCGCCCATCACTAGATATTGTTGAATAAAGTCGTTATTTTGGTTTTTTTGTTGCACAAAAAGTATTCTCGTTGCTTCATAACCTTAAGGTTGAACCAACAATCCAATCAATTCCCGATGGGCAAAATCAAGTCTCACTCTACATTTTTTTTCTTGTTCGAGAATCTGTTTCACTTGGATATACATCACAATAGGGAAGAAAAGACTATTGCAACTTCTGTTTCATGCTGACTTTACTAACAAAACTAAAATTAAACTGACAAATTTTCTAAATCCAGCAATTTGTTCCTCCTCAAAATCCCCTTCTTGTATTAAACCGATACATTGCATTTCACCTCTTGTCTAGCCTGTGTACTAATCTAGCTTACACTTTAAACATGGCATTGTTGGCTCTTATGATGAACTGCTTTTGTTCCTCATTTCTAAGTCTCTTTGTATAAAAGTGGCTTGTAAATGCATCAATGATAATAAAAGAACAGTGTGAAATTTCAAAATCTGACTACCTAAGACTAATAATTACTAACCCAGGATAAAGTATGAACAATGTGAATATGTAGCAAAATAACCTAGGGTTATAAATGAAAGTGTCAAGTTTTTTTCGTCACCTTTTCCCTTCATGTTCTCCTCCTTTTAATTCTCCTCCTCAGATCTTTTCCATCGTGATCTTTGGTTGCATTGCTAACGAGGGCTATGTGAACCGTCCAGATGAGGTAGAGGAATTTTGCATCTTTAACCGCAACCAGAACGCCTGTAACTATGCCGTTGGGATGGGATCCCTGGCCTTCCTCTGCTGTGCTGCATTTATGGCACTGGACGTCTACTTTCCTCAGATAAGCAGTGTCAAAGACCGCAAGAAGGCTGTGTTAGCTGATATTGGAGTTTCAGGTAAACTGCTGATAGAAAGAAGTATTGCATGTCAATATTTTATATCACTGATCAGATACATTTACTTAGAGTCTCCTTCTGAATCTGCCTCACTCACTTCATTTGAACACTTATACATTATTTTATGTGGCTCTAAGAAGGTTTTAATAATGTTTCCCATATACATTTGTTTCTAAGGTCTTCTTGGCTCAAAAAAAGCACCCTTAGAGTCTAGGGCTGCGTCCCTAGAGCTTAGGCAGCTGACTTGTTGCCTTGCTGCCCTATCAGGCAATGACTTAGCAGGCAGTTTTGCACACGAAGGTCCCTCACAAAACTGATATGACAGACTTCTGATGCAGCATAATGGTTTAAAGGGATAGTTCACCCAAAAATTAAAATTTTGTCATCATTTACTCACCCTCAAGTTGTTTCAAACCTGTATGAGTTTCTTCTGTTGAAAACAAAAGAAGATATTTTAAAGAATATCGGTAAATAGACAGTTGACGGACCCCATTGACTTCCATTGTATTTTTTTTTTCTACTATGGAAGTCAATGGGTGCCATCAACTGTCTAGTTACCAACATTCTTTAAAATATCTTATTTTGTGTTCAGAAGAAAGAAACTCATACAGATTTGGAACAACTTGAGGGTGAGTAAATGATGACACAACTTTGGGTGAACTATCCCTTTAAGGATCTACAACAAAATAGTTATAGCTTTGGTGATAACAAAGCAAATATAATTACTAACTACAGTAGTAATTTCACGCTAGAAATGACATCAAAAATTAGGAAAAAATTGGTCAAAAACATACATTTACACAAACTGAACACCAACCTCAACTTTCAGATGCCATCTTTATTTTTTTAGCTCAACTGTCACAGAATCAAAAGCACAGGATTGTGGGATATCATAGGCAGCGAAGGATACATCTATGCTGCCTTCAAAAATCAATCAGATGAAGGTATCTTGTTGCCTTCTACCTCTAGCTTTCGGATGCAGCAGTGATCCGAATTTCCTCTAGCACAGCATTACTTTAAAACACTGCCCTCTGGTGGTAAAATGTAACTGCTTCTAGACTTATTGCAGTGTTTGCTGGATGTGTGGTGCAATAGCACCATCTATGCCTGTAAATATAAATTGACTGTTTTGATCAGACTTTTTTTTTTTTAGATTTTTAATACAATATGCTACCAATCTTTTGTTGTTGTTGTTTTTCAGTCAAAAGCATTTATTGTGCTGTTTTATTGATCTGAAAATCTGAACCTTTCCCTTTTTTCTCTCAGCCTTCTGGTCTTTCGTGTGGTTTGTGGGATTCTGTTTCCTGGCCAATCAGTGGCAGGTGGCTAAACCAGAGGATAACCCCCTCAAAGAGGGTGGAGACGCAGCCAGAGCAGCCATCACCTTCGCCTTCTTCTCCATATTTACATGGGTCTGTACTCAGTCTTATTTTTCTGTCATTTTCAAAATCAAATTTACCTGAATCATTTGATTTGCGAGATTCAACGTCTACATTTTCTACTCAGTCACATTTTTATTGTATTATATTATAAATGATGGCTTGGCCCCTTCCTCTTCCCAACGTATTTTATTAGACCAGATTGCATTAGTGACGCACCAGAGTTATTTTTGTATTACTTACATACTATATTATATATATATTATAGTATTTATTAATATTGTGAATTAGCTTTTATTTTTATATTTTTAGTTTTGATTCAATTTTGCTATGCGCTTTTCTCATTTTTATTATTTTTTAATATATATTATAGGTATATTATATATACCTAATAACCTATATATAAATATATATATAAATTTCTGTAATTTTAGTACTTCAACTTTAACATATTTCTTTTTAAGTTTTTTTTTTTTCATCTAATAATTAAAAATGTATTTATTTATTTTTTATTTCAATCACTGAAAATAATTTTCAATAGTTTTGTTTAACAATAACACAACAACAAAAATTCTGGACTCACTTGACCAAAATGCTCATTTTACAAATTTTATATATTATATTTGATATTTAAAACATTTATATTTGTTTAAAGTGATTACACTAACTTTAAACTATTTAATTGATGGGACTTCCAATAAATGTAAAAATACTTTTCAAATAAATTCTCATCAACTGAAAATGCGATCTCTTTCCTTCTAAATATCCTCAGACAACGTTTACATTAAATATGATATATTTGTGTTATCCAGTCAAAGTTATGTTACTATTTTCAGCATGTTTTCTCTTTCAGCTGAAAATTTCTTAGATTGCATGCATGTCTTTCTTCTCAATGAATGACCTGTGAACATCAACCACTATACATGACCTGTGCTTCTGATCCACACAGCTTCATTCTCTAATCTACTTCCTGTAATTTTCCAGAGAATTATTTACCCCAGTAATCTTTGCTTCACTGTTTGCATATATCCTTCTAACCTCTAATCTCTCGAAGCACTTCTCTTACAGAAACCACCCAGCTGCATCCATAAGATTAACCCAGTGTGGTTGAAATGTTTTTCCTGTCATTCTCTCTGTTGATCGCTGGCTCTGGCCGATCTGTTTTTCTCTAGGGTGTTCTTACACTGCTGGCCCTGGAGCGCCTAAAGAAAGTCTCATTTGAAGAGGAATACGACAAACTGTTCACCCCTCATACACCACCTCCATTTGTCTAACATTTACCACACACATACTTACTTACTTGCTTACTATGCCATAGACATCAACCACAAAAGCACCCTTCAAAGCTTGCAGTCAACAATGAATACCAATGAAGATTTGTTTTGTTTTTTGCCATATCAAGCCCTAAACCGCCTAGTATGAGAGCTTTAAATAACATGTTAATAACATGTTCTGCCTGGAATTATGAAGTTATGAAAAGGAGTGAAGATTTTTTCATTTTATTATATTAATGGTACCTTGTCATCAGTTTATGTGCCAGATAATCAATGTTTACTACACAAAATTATTATTTCTTTGTTTTTCAAATTGCGGTTACACTTTTAATTGACTAGGGGGCAGCAGTTGCACCTGAAACTCAGCTGAGCTCTTTACAGAACTGTTTTGTAATTTCAGGTTGTCTACAAGATTTTGCGGCCTGATACATTTTCTGAGAGCTACACTATTTGCCTCTATTGTTGCCATGGCATTTTATAATCTTATTTTTGTTTACAACTGAGCTGCTGCTGTTGCTTAAAATCTGTGATGTATATTTATCCTTTGTGATAGATCTTATAATGTACTGAAAGATGTTGTTCGATTAAACTGTCTTAAGTTTGACTCTGGTTTTACATTTTGTTTTGGATTTGGGTATTCCGTGTGTATTTAAACAGTCACTCACTAGAACATTCCTTAGATTTCTCTTGACTCTGTTAAACTTAAAGCTGACTAACCATCTTCATCTTGTATCTCAATCAAACTAATGTTGCTTTTCTTTCTCTTTTTCTTTCACTTTCCCCCGCTCCCTCTCTGTCCCATCCTGTCATTTTCATTAACTCTTTTCAATTAAACCTTACTTAACTGATGCCTTTTCATTCACTATTTAACATCAAAACGGGAAAAAAAATCCTCCTTTCCTGCTGCCATAATCCTGTAATTTCCATTTATAATCCCTCTGATCCCACCCTCTAAACCTCTCCTTCCGGCATCTTCATTTTCTTAAAGGCTGGTCAAGCTTTCCTTGGATTCCAGAAGTACAAATTAGGCGCAAGCTCATCTCTCTTCTCTCAGGACTATACTGATCCCAGCCAGGATCCCGCAGGAGCGCCCACAGCAGGCACGGAGTACACTGGATACAACGCCGACATGGAGGCTAATTATGACGGCTCTGGTGGATACCAGAACCAAGACTACTAAGGTCAAGTATAAGGATGTACACAACAGCCTTAACAAGCTAGGCTGATGGGGTTGGTTACATGGGGAAACAAAATATGGGGTGAAAAGGACAAACATGAACTTTGGGCACTTGGGGTAGAATATGGGGGACCAAAGCTGACTGACAGGAATTCAGGGGTTTGTTTGGTGCTATAATAACCCCTTGTGGAATTTATAGTGGGGTTGGGTGTTTCAAACACTGAAAGGGTGTTTCATTGAGTCTATAAAATATATTTTGCAGCTTGGGGACTGTGGCACTAGATCTCTCAATTTTTTTTATTTTTTTTTTATGGTGCCACCAGGAGTTTTTGCCTTCAGTTTTGGGGTTATGGGTTTGGGGACGATTGGTCAGCAGATGTGTCCATCCTGAGCAAACCCTACAAAGTGTCCATTATATAGGCTAATACAGAACTTCACTTTGGTTTATTACACTTAATTCAGATTTGTGAAAACTAAACTGATGGACGTTTGTCTCTAAGAAACTAGCTTAGTATTGGTCATACGTGTGACAAAATCTTACCAAACTAAATGTTTCTAAAGACTGCAGTGTCTTTTTGTGTAGGTGATTCAATAGAACATTACATTAACCCTTACCCTGTCTCTAGAACACAATCTATTGATAGCTTTCTGCTGCCATTTTCTCAATGTCCAAGGGTCTTAAATGATCTCTTTTAACAATATCAGGTCTAGAAATAAATAATTCACTCCATTGTTCACACAGAACATACAAAGAGGGGAAAAAATGAAATGATTAAGGCTAATACAGAGAGAAAGTAATAGAGTGAATATACTAAAAGTGAATTCTGTGAGATAATGGTTTTTAAAAAAAGTTGTACGGCTGTGATTAGATTATTTAAGATCTGTTTCTTTACAGAAGGGCAACATATGTACAGTGGCCTCAAACAGTATTTGGACACTTAAATGTGGCTGTCACATTGCACAAAATACCAAACCAAGCGTCATTTATTTTAAAGAAAGACTGCACAGACACTTTTCAATCAATGCATTTCACACAAAGAAATTTGTTAGTTTTTAAGTTGTAAAACTATATAGACATTATGCGCCAGAGAAACAAGCACGCAGCTTAAGAATTTTCTCTTTGAACTTCCTTTTTTTGCGGTATCTCTGTATATTTATGACATCGCTGTCAAAGAGTAATTAGCTGGTGAAGTGGATTTACATATTGTAGAGTTTAAAAAATGTTATCATGAGCACTGTAATGTTTGAAGCGGATGTCATAAATGTCAGTAGACCGGTAAGATTTAAAAATGAGTGGTTTAATTCATAAATCTGTAAGATCTTACCTTCATGCTGTGGAAATACAAACCAGAAGACAGAACACAATGAGCGCAGCGCTGAAAAGCTACATAAGGTCTATATAGCCTATAGGCTACTGTAAGGTGCGGTCACATTTCGTGGGCAAAAAATTTCCAGTGAATATTGTAAACAGTGTAGCGATGTACGAAGCACATCTTACACATGAGCCACTTTCAAAACAAGCAGCTTTCTTTTTAGGGAACAAGGCGCATTAGCGTGACCAACTTGAATTTGATGTGAAAGCGCAATCTACAGGGGGAAACTTTGGTTATTGAAAGGGAAAATGGCCAGACTAGCAGCTTCAAAGCAATGAAATTACAGAAAAATGTGAACAAAAAAGACAGAGCCCCTGAGCATGAAAAATGACAAATTAGTGCTAATGACTTACAAACAAATCCAGCCAATACATCACAGTTATGCTAAACGAAGAACAGATTGATAGACCAGTATACATCTTTAGGGCGAATGTTCATGCCATTATAATGGTCTGACGCTTGTGAAAATATTATTCATCATTATGTATGCTAACAAGTTCCTTTGTAGAACCCTTAGTGTTATCTGGCCATCTTTTTTATCATTTAAATTTTTTTAATTTTGATCATAGTTGCTGTAATAACTCTTGCACTAGAGCAGCAGGGTTATGCATTACAGATAAATTATTTTATTTTAAATTAAGTTCTGAAAAAATGTTCATAATTATGTACCTGAATATATAAAACCAGCATATTTTTATTTATTGACAAAGATGTAATATAATCAAGTACACAAACATATCTTTATAAATTTATTAATAAAATAACTCAGTAATATTGTGTATTTTGCATTTAAAAGTGTCATAGAATAATGTTTATCCTTTCTCTAGTGACATTGTTTTCTAAATCAGCAAACCTTTTATTTCTCGTTGAAAATCTTAAGAAAAAACGCTACAATACAATCAGTTATATAGGTGATGTATCAGATGTGTTATTATATAATGTATATGTACATTAATGGAGCTGGGATACAAAATAGTGTAAATTCTTTTGATGTGGTGACTGTCCATTAACTGAATCACTAGGTTAATATGGCTCAGTGTATATTTGTCCTGTCTTGTATGTTGCTTGTCTGGTAAAACGTCTGATATAGATGACAATAAAAGACATTGACTGATAGACATAGTTGCTCATTCTTTTGGATACTTTTGTATTTTGAATTTCTTGTGTCCCTAATAAGTATGTACACACTTTAATCATGCTTTAAAAAGGATAGTGCTTTAAAATAAATTTCACGTTGGTCATTGCAATGTAATGCAATGACATTTACTCATATTTAAAGACGCAATATGTTTTTTTCGCCGCTAGGGGTCGCTAAACTCTTCAAAACAATAACAAGCGTAGATTGATAACGCAGTGAATGAGCGTGGAATCATGGAACTGGTCGTCATTCCGATGGATCTAATAATGTTTATGGATGAGTGAATGCATTCATGTTTTTAACATGACTGTGGTATGAAGCAGGGCGTGGCCGAGAATCGCGGGCGCGATTGCTAATGAGAGACCGATATCAGTGCCACACGCGAGTCCCGGGGGATATAAAGCAATGAAGACATTTCATTCTACCAAACTACTCGCAAGTGCTGAAATACTACTCATACAGGTCAGTTTATTTGACGAATTAAAATTGTGAGGTAACGCAGCGCTGTTTCACTTGGTCTAACGTTACACTATCATACTAAACTTCATTTAAGTGTGTTGAAAGTTGTAATGTTATTCTATGTATTAGTTTGTTGGCTGTATGAGACTAACAGTAAGCTAGATCAACATTAGAATATCATACTGATGATATTCTAACATTTCATCGTGTTGAGCTACATAACATTGATTAGTCTTATGTAGCTTACATTTGTTTACCTTGTCTAATAACGTGCAAGAGCGTCTCTGTCAAGTCAAAGTTGTCGCAAAACTCTCGCCATCTCGGAAACACCACGCTGATATTGATCCTCGTTTTATTTCTCTTTATGTCCCAAAGTTTGCTTGCTATGGTCCATAATGTTTGAACGAAACGACAACAGCGTGTCACTAGACGTTACGCAGCTGTCCGCGTTTGTTTCCATGGTTACTATGCAGTACAAGGAAACCAGGGATAACGCAGATATTACGTCATTGACAGGCGACAAGGGAGGGACGGGCACTATTTAAAATTGTGAATTTCTCTGAATTTACAAATTCTTGGAAACATTCAGGATAATGTAAGTACACAGCTGAACGAAATATATAACACTGTGCAAGTGGTTTTTGGATATTTTAATATAAAAAATCTTACATATTGTGCCTTTAAGTCTAGCTAAATACGTTTTGTACACTCTTAAGAAAAATGGTTCTAAACAGTACCAAATTAGGGTTCTTCGGCTTTTTGGTGCTAAATAGAACCAAGGTTCCATAAAGAACCATGCTTTGAAAGTGCTAAATAGGTCATTAATGGTGTTATAAATAACCTTTTTATTATAGTTTATTTTATATTATCTTTACAGTTGCAGTGTGTCTCTTCTATTAATGTAAAAAATAATTGTTTATTAAGGCCAAAATTAGCACCAAAAAATGGCAGTATGTGAGCCCTGTACAATGTTAAAAGGAAAATGTGATATATAAAATACTAATTTAAAAAAAAAAAAAAAAAAAAAACCTAACAATATATATCGATCATAAATTCAATATCTCTCTTAGTGGAAGAAGATAAGTATCCTTAACTGAATAGAGCTGCTCACACTTACATGTTCTGTTAAACTAAAAAGAGAGAAAGACATGACTGGTAGTAAACCAACTTGAAAGTTAACATTTATAGACATTTTAAGAAAGAAATAATTTACTTGTTAAGAGTGTGTCGGCAGTCTGTGTAATTGGATGGCTGCTGAGCTCCAGAAAATAAGTAATGAGGTGATTTACAGGCTAGTTACAGATTTGAAAAACAAAAAGGCGGGGAAAAAAAGAACCCTAAACTCTAACACAAAGAACCATTTCAGCATATAAAGAGTTCTTCAAGATGATACAGTTCTAAATAGAACTGTTACTACATGTTAAGAACCATCTTTTTTTAGAGTGTAGACACTGTATGAACATGGATGACAGGAAACAAATTTAGTGCGTATATCATAAACAGGAGCAGCTTCATTCCTGGACTGATGTGGCATTTCCTGGTTCTCTTGCTTGTGTAACTCTTCATGACTGGCATTACATTTCCATACCATAGTGTGCTGAGTGTCCACATTGCAGGAAAGAGACATCACAAGAGTGAGATCAGTTCCTGTAATCTCCCGGTGCGTCACTAAGAGTCAATGACAGACAGGGGACAGAATGTGTGTGTAACATGAGAATAAGACCGTCCCAACCTCTGTCCACAGAGGACTATATTCATCTGATGAGTGAATACAGCGCCAGAACTCAATGAACACATGCTATGACCATGCTTTTCCATATCAATCATATTTTGCTTGTTAATGAAGTTAATGAAATATTTTTAAATATTGATCTATAACCAGAGGTAGTTTTCAACAACTTTCCAGCTACATATTTCATCTCCTAAAATAAATAAATAAAATATAGCAGCATAGTAGTCTTTTTTCTGTGATAATTCATATTTAAACAATGTCTTTTGAAAGAGATTATGTGTGCAAAAGAGGATTACCAGTAAAGAACAGTTGCTGCCACATGCTTATAATCTCCTGTCTGGTCCCAGATCCTTAGTTTCCATTGAGAGACTTTTGATGTCTCTTAATAGGATCATGGAGGAACAACTGTCATGTTGATACAACGTGATCAAGCATTTGAGTATCAGCAACAGAACTCATTCAGATAATAACTAGAAGTTTTTATAAAAGATATTATAGTTGTCACATTTGACTTTAATTACTTTACAACAGATCCAGATAGATAGATAGATAGATAGATAGAGTCATGGAAATGTGAGTTGCTGGGGATTTCTTCGGTCTTCATATCCATGTTCCAGTGCTGTGATGTACTGTGTGTGTGGATGTTTTGATATGTGGGTGTGTGAGTGTCGGGTGTCCGTGTAGACAAAGTGCGGAGTGATTCTATCCGACAGAAATAGCAGCAGAGCTGTATAAAAGTCTTGACACACTCTCCAGCAGACAGACGACCAGGCAGCTCAAGAGACAGATAGACGAGTCCTCCCTCAACCAGGACAAGAAAAGAGAAAAAAGAAAAGAAAACTGTATCTTCAAGGCAGTATTGACTAAACTGACTGCAAAACAGTTAGATCATTGAATATAATTTAAGTTTTCAAGCCACTTACAAACAGAAGCTGAAGATGCCGGTGTGCACAGTCCTGGAGAAGAAAGGAGGCTGTGTGATTAGAGCCGAGCTCAGTTGCAGTGTGAAGGAGGAAAATCCAAATAAGAGAGAGAGTTACACAGCTGACTGGCGCAGCATTAATATGAAGACACAACCTGAGGATCGGTGAGTGCATAGATATTCATATTTGTGGCAAGATGGTTTTTTTTGTTTTTTGAACACTCAAAAACAGGTGTAAGAGGTACTAATTATGTACACTTTAGTTACTAATATGCACCCTTTAGGGGTAAATAAGGTCCAAAGTTGTACCTTTTGAAAGTGTACCACCCAAGTGACAGCTTTTGTACCTTTTTTCTAAGAGTGAAAGTCAAGGATTTGTATTAAAGTATTTTACTTGTTTAAAAATATATATTTTTAATAATATTAATTTTAATCTTAATTAGTATTTTTTTTATTGTTT
This sequence comes from Ctenopharyngodon idella, assembly GCF_019924925.1. Taxonomy (NCBI): domain Eukaryota; kingdom Metazoa; phylum Chordata; class Actinopteri; order Cypriniformes; family Xenocyprididae; genus Ctenopharyngodon; species Ctenopharyngodon idella. Next base: position 23,663,686 of record NC_067222.1, read on the forward strand.
TCCATTAAAACCTATATGGAAAATTATTTTTTTCCAGTGCAGCTTTCATAAACACACAATAAAATGTCAAACTCCCCTTTCATTCATAATTCTCCTTTTCTCTCTCTCTCTGCAGCCAGTCGATGCTGATGTCAGATGACTCTCGCAGAGAAACTTTGTCCCGTTATTGGCAGATCCGTCCTCTCAATCAAGCCTGTCCATCGGGTGTGCTCCGAGTAGGCACTGTGGACACAGGTGTAAGGGAGCACCAGCTCTTACCCTACAGGAACACTCTGCCCTTGCCTATCTTCAAGCCTGCTGAACTGGGCGTCCGCCTGGGCCGGGGAGCCCCACACACCCTGGAAGATCTGCCTCCTGCCCGGGTTGCCGACGGAGCCTGTCCAGAAAAGAGACCGGTGGAACAAATCATCAGGGACCTGCCGCCAGTCAAACCCATGCGAATGGAGTTTGCCAAAGCACCCAGAACCCTGGGGCGATCTATGTCCCAGGAGGCCCAGAGGGGCTGAAAAGCAGGAAGACAATCTGAGTCGAAGACTTTATGGACTTTATTAAATGCTGAGATAAAATGCAGGATGAGACAGAAGGATTGAGCATGTAGAAACAGGTTTTTAGGGATTGTCAATCAGAATGTTCAGTGAGTGAAACCTCAAATGATGAAATTATGTTCATGATGGGAAAAAGAAAGATGATGATCCTGATAATGATCTTGATAACGAGCATAATGGTTTTGTATAGTGAATTTGAGTTGTAAATAGTATTTGCTTGTTTTATATTGAGAATACGTTCAAAACAGCACTTTTTTGGGTTACCATAAATTGAATGGACATAGGAGCTTGTGTTGATGTTTGCTGCATGCCGTCAGGCTTGGTTATGCAAAAATTTAATGTTTAGTAAAAGAGAAAAACATTTATTTTTGTTAACTCAATTATTTGACTAATAAGAATTGCACTTTATTGTCAGTTGGTATTTGTTGTTGGATTTTTTGATAGTTGATATTTACCACAATCAATTCAATAAAATGTTATTAGTATAAAAATCAAGTTTTGTTTTGTGTTTGAATACAATTAGTGAGGAATTGGAAAGAAAGAAAGAAGAAATTATTATAATTATTTAATTATAATTACTATAAAAATATATAAAAATGAAGTTACATACTAGAACACCTTTAAATTACTTTCATACTTGTTTCTTTATTTAAATAAATAAATATGTCATTTGTTGGCATTATGCTGGATTTGGTAAATGAGCAAAATCAATGTCAGTAGGTGGCGCCAAGTCTTAATAAGTGAGTCAAAGAATCATCCATTCACTGATTAGTTCAAACCAGATGATTCATTCGGGACCAGATTGGAGCTTTAACTTTAATTTATACATTTCGAGAACTGTTTATTTCACACCTGCTTTATTAACCGATTCTGCGGGAGTTTTGGCAGGACCTTGATATCGCGGCTCCACTTCATCCTCACTACTGCGCAGACTCTGGTTCCAAGTTCATTACGCGCAGACTCGAGACTCAAGATGTCAGCACACTGGTGGCTTCACTTAATAGTGGAAGAGAGTGAAGGTGCGTCGTCCATCTTTTTTTACAGTCTATGTCAAAGTCCCTTTTCAATCGGCGGCCATCTTTGAAACCCTTCTCGGGCTTTAAATGGGGAAACATCAACTTCTCCAATGCTGTTCGCCAGGCTTTCGATTACATTTCATATTTGAAATCACCAGTGAAATCTGACAACTGTCTCATAAATTTTGTTTCTAAACGCTCGAATCATGACAACAAAAAAACAGCACTTTTCCGGCTGGATCAAGCTAATATGCATGCGCAGTCCTATGAGCCTCTGACTGTTTCTATAGGAACCGGAGCTTCTAATGGCCGCTGCAGTGACGCGATGACTTTACCAATCGGCGACTGGCTCTTATTTAGAAGGCGGGACTTATTCCACCAAAGCTAGATGGCTATAGCTAGCCTCTCTGAAAATGACCTACCAATACCTTTAATTGAGAATTCATGCCATGAGCCAAATTGAAATAAAAACTAAAATATAAAATAAAATAAAATATGCACTTATTATGACTTAAAAAAGGGAACTCATCTAGTCGGAGACCAAAAGGGCAGATGCTTAAACACCACTTGAGGTCTATCTGTGCACATGCTTGGTTATAATTGTGTATGTTCTGAAATTATTATTAATATTAGCAGTCCTCACAGGAACGTGTTGCGGGATGGGAAATACAGAGAGGGATGGAATGGAATGTACAGAGGCAGTCAGGCAAGAGTCAGAACAGACAGTGCTTTGACATCTCTGCTGCACTCATTAAGCCGCGGTCACACTAGACTTTGAACGCGCGAAATTTCATCGGATGCTGCAACGGTCGCGATATGACGTCACAGTCTGCAGCGTCTATTTTTTAAACATGAATTCAACATATAGCCTAAGATATAGTAATACATTCAAAATGTAAAAATCTGCTCGACTTTACTGCAAAAATATCATTCTTTTAATTCAGCCAAGAGGTGATGCGAAATTCGCAGGTCAGAGTTCACCAAACTTGAACTTTGGAACGCAGCGAAATGCGACATTTTTCGCACAAGCTTGCGTTTCCGGTTCGACGCATTCGTATGCGTTTGAATGGAAGTCAATGGAACGAAAAGTGCAGTGTGACCGCCCCTTTAGTTTGTTCTTTATAAAAAAAAAATTATATCAGCTACAGATAGGTATTGCACCATTATCAATCTGTTTGTTTTTGTTTTACATTAATATGCTTATGACAGAAAACGATGGTCTGCATTGATTTAACAGTGGAATTGTTAATACTACATTTTTATTGTAACAGATCCTGGCAATTCATACGGTGTGTTTTAAAAGGGTATTTTCACTTTAGAAAAAACAAGAGAACAATTTAATTCTGCAATAAATAAGATTGTTTTAAGGATGAAAAAAAAATCTAGTCTATAAGGAATCACATTAGAAGCATTTATTAGTAATTGAGCTCTGTACAGAGTGCTTCAGAAAGAACAGAAGGGTGAAGTGGTGCTGTGGTACATGCTGTCTGGTTCATCTCCCAGAACGCATTCAGTGACTTTGTGCCAAGAATGTCATCGCCAAGAGGACACTGTCTTGTTTGAAAGCATCTGTCTCTCTATTTCTTTCCATCTATCACTTCATTTATCTTTTTTCATTTCTCTGCCTCACACTAATTAAAATATATCCTTTTATTCCAGTCATAATCGTGATAATTTGTCTCCACTTGCGCTTTTGTCATGCTGTTAGATATTTATAGCTAAACAAACGGAGCCAAAGGACGAGAGACAAACATGAGAGGGAGGAGAGGTGCCGGTGGTGGTGATGGGGGGCTTCTGTACCCCTCCACTGATCCTTTAATCCTGCTTGCTCTCGTTCTTTCTCTTGTTGGTTTTTTCAGCTGCTGCAAATGTTGCCACACTCTTCCCCCCATTTCAGCTTTGGAAACTCAGCTTTGCAGTTCATATTTGGACATTACAAAGATTGCAAGATGATACTGTATGATAGTATGATATGATATTACATTAATTTGCAATGTATCTGTCATTTAACAAATTACACTTGCAAAATGTACAGATGGAATTACGAGATGCGAAAGTTCTGTTTTTCGGGACATAATTTTTGAGTTGCAATTATGAGAAATTCCAAATTCAAATTAAAAAAAGCAAAAAAGTTGCAGTTGTGCAATGTACAGTTTGCAAAGACTTTTCCCCCTTTTTTTAGCTGCTTGGCAGAAAGAGGCTGATGCCTCCAGGGCCTCACAACCATAATCCGTTCATGAATGCCTTTCAAGCTTTATAATAAACTAAATTATCAACATTAATTTGCCCAAGTCTATATAAGTCTTTATCTTTTGATTCTAGGAGATTGGAACATCACTGTTCATCTTATTTAATCATAAGCTTGAAGAGCATGTGTGTCCATGTGCTGTTTTGTCAGCTGATCTTATTTTGTCCCCTGTCTGTCTCCTGGAAGCTTATTGGTATGAAGTATCTTCACCATTATGTGCCAGTATCATTAATGTGCTTGAGCTCTCAGATAACCCGCATAACCGATTTGTGTTGTGAGTCATTGCATGGCAACACACACACACACACACACACACACACACACACACACAGATAAACGCTTATTTAGAGAGTGAGTGCTTTTCTTTTACGATGCTTTCTTTAAAAATGCATTTGAACAATCCTGAGTGCATGTGTATTTATTTAAAACAAGTTTTCCTTTCTTTTCAAGTGTTTGTAAGATCACAACACACAACGTGACTTGTGTTCCTTTAAATAAATGTTCCACGTGCTTAATACAACTAGGAGACTGTGTGTGTTTAATTGGTGTGGTGTGGAAGAATTATATTGCATAACAGGGCAGATCGGATAGAGATACGTCAGTCATCACTGCAACAGGCTGTACAGACACACACACAGCCCATAATCCACACCACTGCTCAACACTTCGAAATGTTAAGAGAGTGTGTATCTGTATACAGGACACAAGTGATGACAGTGCACAATTTTTGCAAGTAAAGGGCAAAAGATCACATTACAAAACACACACATTCTTCTAACATACACACAAGACTAATAATAATACGTATGACTAGCAGTTTAAAACAAAACCACTTGTGGATTTGTGAAAGAGAGAAAAAAAACACACACACACACCCCCTCTGGTGGTAAGAGTAGGTATTTCTTCTTGTCACATTAGTGGCAGTATTTAGACACACAACCCAAATCCAATTATTTTATCAATGTATTTTGAATTTATTTTTTTTATTTTAGTTTTTATTTTTTGTATTTTGTTTCTTTCTGTATTGCAGTAATGAGATTTTTGGGGAGATTAAAAAAACAGATTAAAAAACAGACCTGGATTGTTTGCTGAAACAAAATAATAATGGGAGTCTGTACTTTTATTATATCACCCCTCTTTAAAAAAAAATGGTAATGTTTTATTTATAATAACACTTTTACTTGAGGGAAAGAACCACAAGTTCTACCAGAAAGACTTAGGTGAACGTTTACATGGTATTTATTCCATAAAGTTTTAACACATGGTAGTGAGCTACAATTATTGATTCATGTTTAGTTGTATAGAAAAGTTCTTTGGCGTAGGCCCCGTCCTTAGTCCAAGTCCTGGGGATTCAGATTCAGCTGATCCTGCCTGAGATGAAGGCAGGGGCGGAGCCTACCCTCGATGGATAGACAGGGCCAACCTGGTGGTGGTGGGGAGGATGGAGGGAAACGTCAACGTCATCAACTGCGAACGAAAAACAGAGAATTCAGTGCTTATACTCCAGGTGTCAAGCAGTGATTTGACAGACCTATTATTATGAATGAATGATGTGGCATTAGAGTCTTCCTGGTAGAACCTGCTAAGAGTTATCATTTTTTAAATAGTGTCTCAAAAGGATTGTAAGAAATCCAAAATATGCATAATTTAAATTGATATTTAAAGCTATGATGTAAAACCTTTTTAGTTTTCTTTAACACATTGTAACATTTGGCATGAACTTTTATGTGAACCTTACTGCAGATCTGTTGCAAAGGAGCAATGATGTCTTTCTGGCAACATCAAAATAACATACCCACATCCTGAGCAATGTTTGTCAATTGTTTAAAATAGCGTTGATGTACTTAAAGTAACTTTTTTATCTAGTATTTTTACCTATTTTGACATTGCCAAATAATTCTGCTACAACATACATTAAAGTTATCATTGATTTAGCATCAATATATCCATTTTTTTAAATTTGCTTTACAATTAATCTACAGCAGCATCTTGCAATGAGGAGAGGATATCAAGACAGAGAAGTGCAAAGAAATAAATTGCCTTTTTATAATGCTCAATAAATAATGAACCTAAAACATGACAAATTACAGTGCCCTTCACTAATATTGGCACCCTTGGTAAATATGAGCAAAGGCAGCTGTAAAAATAAATCTGCATTGTTTATCCTTTTAGATCTTACATTCAAAAAATTCACAAAATTCAAACCTTTCATTGAAGTAAAACAACTGAAAGTGGGGGGAAATCTCATTCTGAAATGTTTTTCTCCAGTTCACGTTGGCCATAAATATTGGCACACAATTATTGCAATGTCATTTTTCCAAGATAACAGCTCTGAGTCTTATTCTGTAATACCTGATGAGTTTGGAGAACACATGAAAAGAGAAGAACATTCCTTCATACAGAATCTCTCCAGATTCCCAGATCCATGTTGGAGCTTCTTCTCTTCAGTTCACCCCACTCATTTTCTATAGGGTTCAGGACAGGGAACTGGGACGGCCATGGCAGAAGCTTCATTTTGTGTTCAGTGACACATTTTTTGTTGATTTTGTTTTGGATCATTGTCCTGATAGAAGATCCAGCCACGGTCCATTATAAGATTTCTAGCAGAAGCGGTCAGGTTTTGATTTTTTATATGTTGATTTTTGATAGAATTCATGATATCATGTACACTATATTGCCAAAAGTATTGGGACACCCCTCCAAATCATTGAATTCAGGTGTTCCAATCACTTCAATGGCCAAAGGTGTATAAAATCAAGCACCTAGGCATGCAGACTGCTTCTACAAATATTTGTGAAAGAATGGGTCGCTCTCAGGAGCTCAGTGAATTCAAGTGTGGTACCGTGATAGGTTGCCACCTGTGCAATAAGTCCATTCCTGAAATTTCCTTATTGCTAAATATTCCACGGTCAACTGTTAGTGGTATCATAACAAAGTGGAAGCAATTGGGAACAACAGCAACTCAGCCACGAAGTGGTAGGCCACGTAAAATCACAGAGCGGGGTCAGCGCATGCTGAGACGCACAGTGCACAGAAGTCACCAACTTTCTGCATAATCAATAGCAACAGACCTCAAAACTTCATGTGGTCTTCAGATTAGCTCAAGAACAGTGTGTAGAGAGCTTCATGGAATGGGTTTCCATGGCCGAGCAGCTGCATCCAAGCCTTACATCACCAAGTGCAATGCAAAGCGTTGCAAAAGATGCAGTGGTGTAAAGCACGCCGCCACTGGACTCTAGAGCAGTGAAGACGTGTTCTCTGGAGTGATGAATCACGCTTCTCTGTCTGGCAATCCGATGGACGAGTCCGGGTTTGGTGGTTGCCAGGAGAACGGTACTTGCCTGACTGCATTGTGCCAAGTGTAAAGTTTGGTGGAGGGGGATTATGGTGTGGGGCTGTTTTTCAGGGGTTGGGCTTGGGCCCTTAGTTCCAGTGAAAGGAACTCTTAATGCTTCAGCATACCAAGACATTTTGGACAATTTCATGCTCCCAACTTTGTGGGAACAGTTTGGGGATGGCCCCTTCCTGTTCCAACATGACTGCGCACCAGTGCACAAAGCAAGGTCCATAAAGACATGGATGAGCGAGTTTGGTGTGGAGGAACTTGACTGGCCTGCACAGAGTCCTGACCTCAACCCGATAAAACACCTTTGGGATGAATTAGAGCGGAGACTGCGAGCCAGGCCTTCTCACCAACATCACTGCCTGACCTCACAAATGCGCTTCTAGAAGAATGGTCAAAAATTCCCATAAACACACTCCTAAACCTTGTGGAAAGCCTTCCCAGAAGAGTTGAAGCTGTTATAGCTGCAAAGGGTGGGCCAACTCCATATTAAACCCTATGGATTAAGAATGGGATGCCATTAAAGTTCATGTGCACGTAAAGGCAGGCATCCCAAAACTTTTGCCAATATAGTGTATCTGAAAAAGATGTCCAGGACCTCCAGCAAAAAAAATAAACCCACAACATTAAAGATCCAGCAGTATATTTAACAGTGGGCATGGGGTACTTTTTATCCCTGTTTGCACCAAACCCATACCCATGGTTTTGATCCCAAAAATGTCATTTTTTAGATTCATCTGACCGAAGCTGGTACCTTTTGAAGTTCCAATCATGTCTGACAACTGAATATGCTGGAGTTTGTTTCTGGATGAGAGCAGAGGATTTTTCTTGAAACCCTCCCAAACAACTTGTGGGGATGTAGGGGCTGTTTGATCATTTTTTTTAGGCTTTAGACCCCAACACTTAACTAATCTCTGCAATTCTCCAGCTGTGATCCTTGGAGGGTCTTTGGCCACTCAAACTCTCATCCTCACTGTGCACAAGGACGATATAGACACTTTTCCTCTTCCAGGCAGATTTGTGACATCTTTTGATTGGTTGACTGGAACTTCTGAATTGTTGCCCTGATGGTGCATGGGGTTTTTCAATGCTTTAGCTATTTTCTTACAGCCATTTTCTATTTTGTGAAGCTCAACAATCTTTTGCTGCACATCAGAACTATATTCTTTGGTTTTTCTCATTGTGATGAATGATTAAGGGAATGTGGTCTTTGTGTTTCCTCATGTTTATACTCCAGTGGAACAGGAAGTCGTGGCTGGACATTCTCATGCTCCTAGTCACCCTGGTGTGCTACAAAAATTTATATATGAACGGAAATATACTTCAGAGATATTTTACTCATAAGAATTTCCAGGGGTGCCAATAATTGTGTCCAACATGTATTAGAGAGAAAAACATTTATTTCATAATTGTGATTTCCTCCCCAATTTCAATTGTTATACTTCAATGAAAGGTTATAATTTTTTTTTTAATTTTGAATAAAAGATCAAAAGGATAAACAATGCAGAATTATTTTCACAGCCATCTTTGCTCATATTTACCAAGGGTGCCAATATTTGTGGAGGGCACTGTATAGGCTCTTTGCTATATTATCCAGCCATTTTGATGGTTAACCCTCTGGTGCGCTTAATTTTTATTATTATTTTTTTTTTTTTTTTTTTTACTTTGTTAAGCCTGTTCTGGGTTGTTGTTGTTTTTAATTTAGTACCATAAAATCCCCTAAAAATACAAAATATTACATAAAAAACATTATCGAACTAAAATATTGTACAATTCATTGAAATTAAAAAAAAATCTGTTATTTTTTGGTCATTTTGCAAGGAACACCATGAGGGTTAATCTTGCCAATTGTTATAAACATCTGGTCTGCCTTGACACATTGATTTTCTATTACTATTTGTCTGTAATTCTATAGTGTCCGAATGAAGAATTTTGTGTGTGTGTGTGTGTGTGTGTGTGTGTGTGTGTGTGTGTGTGTGTGTGTGTGACACATTAAAGGGTTAGTTCACCCAAAAATGAAAATAATGTCATTTATTACTCACACTCATGCCGTTCCACACCCGTAAGACCTTCGTTCATCTTCGAAACACAAATGAAGATATTTTTGTTGAAATCCGATGGCTCCGTGAGGCCTACATAGGGAGCAATGACATTTCCTCTCTCAAGATCCATAAAGGTACTAAAAACATATTTAAATCAGTTCATGTGAGTACAGTGGTTCAATATTAATATTATAAAGCGACGCGAATATTTTTGGTGAGCCAAAAAAAACAAAATAACGACTTATATAGTGATGGCCGATTCAAAACACTGCTTCAGGAAGCTTCGGAGCATTATGAATCAGTGTGTCGAATCATGATTCGGATCGCGTCTCAAACCGCCAAACTGCTGAAATCATGTGACTTTGGCGCTCCGAACCGCTGATTCGACACGCTGATTCATTACGCTCCGAAGCTTCTTGAAGCAGTGTTTTGAAATCTGCCATCACTATATAAGTCATTATTTTGTTTTTTTTGGCGCACCAAAAATATTCTCGTCACTTTATAATATTAATATTGAACCACTGTACTCACATGAACTGATTTAAATATGTTTTTAGTACATTAATGGATCTTGAGAGAGGAAATGTCATTGCTCCCTATGCAGGCCTCACGAAGCCATCGGATTTAAACAAAAAAATCTCTATTTGCGTTCCGAAGATTACGAAGGTCTTACGGGTGTGGAACGGCATGAGGGTGAGTAATAAATTACATTATTTTCATTTTTGGGTGAACTAACCCTTTAAGACTCAACACATCTGTGATCATCACACCAAATCAGTTTGACAGACTGGTGACTGAAACACAAGTGTATCAGGCACAGATAAAGAGAGAATATAAAGTCAGACGAGAACAAGAGTAGAGAGCACAAAAAGAAATGGGGGAAGTGTATGAATGGAAATGAAAAGTAAGTAGAGGAATTCAATGAATTCAAAAAGAAATACTTTCATACCCTCATATTTGCTGGAGCTGAAGCGAAAGCATGAAGAAGAGTACAGAGTATTGAATGAACTCTCAAAACAAAAAGAGACAAATCTGAATGAAAAAGTGAAAGAAAGAAGTGCATAAAGGAGAGGCAGATAAAGTGACAGATCTGAATGGAAAAATGAGGCAACTGGAAGAGAGCTCATAAAAGTGAGGTACATGAGCTGCATAAGAAATATAAGGGAAAATCTGTGCATTTTTTAGACCCTGTAGACCCAAGTTCCCTGCTTGCATGTCGATTTTTTGTACTTGCGCTGTAATCAGTACACAGATCTACTTTTCTGTGTCATCTGTGTTGATCTATATAAGACCATGCCTGTCATAAGTATTCAGAATGTAAAATAAGAGAATGCAAAAGGTGTTTTTATGCAGTATCATTCTGTGTTCTTCAGAAGTTAATTGGTTGTTATTATGTGATGATTTGGATTTAATCGTCCACTATTCATCACTGCCATCCTTCTGCTGCATAAAACTCTGGAGGTTGGGGGTTTTGGGGCAGGTACAGAATTATGTTGAATTAATATGTAAAATTACGGTAACATTCATACACAAACTCACTCTTGTAAATATATATGTGATTGTGATATACAAGTAGAGAAAGTGTGTGTGTCTGTGAGTGTACCTGCAGGTGGGATGTCAGCACCAACAGCCTGTGTAGCACTGGGTGGAGGTGGGGGTGGTACGGCTTTCCTGAATTACATCACTCTGGTGAGTTCAAGTGTATTTGTACATGTAAATTGCTCAATCTCATGAAGGAATATATGGGTCAAGGGTCATATTTTACCACAAAATCAAAAGAAGAATGAAATTATATTATACATGAAGAACATATTTTAGAACTATCAATCATTTTTGCATTGTGACCTTATTTTTATGACGCTTAAATTAATTTCTCCCTGTGATGGAAAGACCTTGAATTTGTCTTCCATCACTATGTCCTGGTGAGCGCTTTGGTCTCTATCACACTCCTAAAAAACTTTAATGCAAGAAAAATCGCATTCTCATTGCTGTAATATAATGTCGAAAATCGTCTCAGGTTATGACTGTAACCCTGGTTCCCTTTCGAAGAGGAACTTCGACACTGCGTCTTGGAATTGACTCTATGGGGAACGCCATCAGCGTGACCGGTGAAAGCCAAGCATGGGTGGAGCTTCCCACAGCAGATACTTCACAATGCATGCATTCAACTCCCTCGAGAACCTCAAGATTTGACACTCCATGCAAACGCCTAGAGAGAAAATCGAGCAAGAGCAAAGTTCTTACCGCTAATGCTAGTGCCTTTCCAGCTCCCTCAAAAGTTGAATGCTCCAACTGACTCTTGTCTTACATGTGCATACAAACAAACGGCTGCTGAAGACAAAAAAACCTGATGACGTGTAAATTAGGCGCCCTTTTCTACTCACGGGTGCTCCGCTTTTGACGTCATGGACTGCCAACTGACAATGACTTTTGGCTTTTGTTTAACCGTGCCTGACGACGTTTCCCACTTCAAAAGGGAACGTCTCAGGTTATGACTGTAACCCTGGTTCTCTGAGAAGGGGAACTTCAAAGCTGCGTCAATACCAAGACACAGTGTCGAAAGGGAACATTCTGTCCCACAATGATTTAGTCTGTACTACAAATACTACCATGATGTATACTTATAATTGTACTTTACGATTGAAATAATACATTGTTTTGTTTTATTCACTCATTGTCTTAAAAATAGGCTTCATTTCTTTTTACAAAATATAATTTATATAACTTGGGGTGAAATATGACCCAGACATTTCTCAGCGGTTTTTGTAATATTCACTTAAAGGTTTTAATGTTATTTTAAATAGTAATTTGTATGCTGTATCTGTCTAACCTGTCCCTGCATTTTGTGTGAACTGGCTGTGCGTGTTGTGGTGGTTCCTGGATGTTCTGGAGAACAGGAGGTGGGGCATGGATCAGTTGCTGGGGTAAAGGCACCCAACCTGGGTAACAGAAGTCAGGCCCAGGTGGGTAATAATGGTGGTAAATGTCAGGTTCTTCCTCTAAAACCATATTGATTCTTGCAGTCTGCTGAAAAATGAATAGCACAAATGTATATACATTAGATGGTGAACATGGAAACATTCACATTTTACATGAAACAAGTATCTTTCTGCTTATTCACAGTGTTGTAAGTGTATGTGAACACATCACCTCAGGTGCGTGTGTGTAGTTGAAGGTGTTGAGTACAGACATGCTCATACTATTCATGATGATTTGATGCATCTGTGCATTCTGTATCATCATCAGTTCCACAAGGTCTAAAAACAAACATACAAACACAAAGAGACCAAAATGACCCTGACCTTGCATATAAAACAAACTCTTTATGATGTGTGAACTAATGATGTTTGAAGGTGCCATAATGAAAACACTCGTCAGGATATTCCTCAAAACATCATCAAAGAAAGTCATACAGGTTTGGAACGACATGGGGGTGAGTAAATGATTACAGAATTTTCATTTTAGGTGAACTTTTCCTTAAACCTCTCTCTTTCTCTTATCTTACCCTCTCTAATGTGTCCTGGACGCACAGGGGCAAAAGGTGACGCCACTGCTGCTGAGAACTGCTGCAAATTAGTGGTTGGTTGAGGAGCCTGTGAAGGACAAGGAGATGGTTACAGAGGAATGGACAGAGTCATTCTTTTGGGATCAGTCACGTATTGTTGTTAATTCAGTAAGTTGATGAAAACATTGTAAAACACAAAGAGAACTCACAGGTTGTTGGAGGATCTGTATGTTGGATGGGTCCTCTCGTAACTGCAGACTTTGTTTTTCATTTGAGACTGTCCACGGCATCATCATCGGCTCTTATCATAATATAGAGTTAAATGGATAAGAACATGGGGACACACAATATGAAGACGCTGTTGCAAATGACACACCTGTGTTGGTGTGTTTCCATGACACTGATACACAAACTGTCCTCTCTGAACTGCATTCATTATACCAGATAACAGAAGCCATGTAGATTTATAGTAAACTGTGGGACATGATTTCTTTGGTGTTCTTCTCACATTACATGTTTTATCTCAATCATGCTATTTACTCACATTAATGTCTCCTTGGTGACTAAGAACACTTAGTTTTAAAAATGACATTTTTTGGGAAAAACTTGTTGGTCAAGGTGGAAATTTTGCCACAAAGTAGTAATTCTTGTTAAGATTAATATAAATCACAAAATAAATACTGAAATGGTTGTGATTATCTGTTTTATTGGATTTGTCATTAGCTATACCATTTTATATAATTTTTTTATTTCTGGAATTGCATTACAGGATAAAACAATACAATCAGTATACATAAAAGACATTTGAAACATATTAAAAGTTAATTTTATTAAAATCAGGACAACATTTTTCGGTTTCAGCCTGTAACTGAAGAAACATCTAGAAGTAAAGCAAAGTGAAAGCAAAAAGTGAAATAATAAAAACTAAAGCAACCAAATATTTTCATTTGGTCATAAATCACATTCTCTTAAGAATTCAGTGACTCCATTGAGTGTTTTTAAATCTATGATGAAGACCCAGCTCTTCTCTGCTGCGTTTAACTGTCCTTAGCTACATGTGGTTTGCTTAGTGTTTTGTTGTGCTTTATGGTGTGTATGGGTATATGTTTTGTAATTTGGGGTCTGTAAAGCACTTTGGTCAACAACTTTTTTTGTTGTTTTTAAACGTACTATAAAGTTGATTGATTGATTGAATGATTGATTGAATGATTGATTGATTGAATGATTGATTGATTGAATGATTGAATGAATGAATGAATGAATGAATGAATGAATGAATGATTGATTGATTGATTGATTGATTGATTGAATGAATGAATTAATGATTAATTGATTGATTGATTGATTGATTGATCGATCAATCCTGCAGGTCATCTGCCACAACACAAGATGGCGCCCTTAACTGGTGAACCCAAATTAACCATAGATTGAAATCATTTGTTTTTAATTTCCAATTTTAGACGTTACCTGCAGGTATTTATTTACTGTGTATGTGCCGTTTAGATATTATGTACCAGTCCAAACAATTACCCTACATGCAATTTGCCTCTCAACTCATAACTCAAAACCTTTTCCTCATGTATTCTGTTGATTTAACACGGAACTGTATAAAATCAAGTGCAAGTTTTCAGAAAAATTATAGCCTATATCTGGGACCAGTGTGTGTGTGTGTGTGTGTGTGTGTGTGTGTGTGTGTGTGTGTGTTTTATTAAGGACAGAGACAAAATAGGCTATTAGTTTATTGCACACAGTTCTTCAAAACTTTATTTAGATACAGAAGTGGCTTCAGTGCATTTGTATTGCTTCATGTTAATTAAGGTTATCTAGTCATTCACAGTAAAGTGTAGTTTATACACTGCTGTTCAAAAGTTTGGTATCAGTAAGATTGTTTTAAAACGTTTATTTTATTTAAAATAATTGTTTCTGTGATGGTAAAGCTGAATTTTCAGCATCATTACTCCAGTCTTCAGTGTCACATGATCCTTCAGAAATCATTCTAATATGATGATTTGGTGCTCAAGAAACATTTATTATTACTATCAATACTGAAAACAGTCGTGCTGCTTAATATTATTGTGGAAAATGAGATTTTTTTTCAGGATTCACTGATGAATATATAGACACTGTACAAGTTTATAATTTTAAGCTCAACCAAAATCTTGTAATCAGCAAAACGTGAGAATTATGACTCTGTCTTTAAGAAAACAGATAGAAGGAGAAAATCAGAGGAATGATGGACGATGTGAGAGAAAGGGAAAATAAGAGGAGACTGGGTGAGCCTGAGCTGGATTCAAGGGAATTGAATGAGACAAATCCAGGCTGGTTGCTGCTTATCTGAGAGCTGATCCAAGACTGGTATTCAGACACTCTGGTGTACACGCCAGGAAACTTGGGTAGTCCACAGTCTCGACCAAAACTCACAATACCAGACTGAATCCACAGGGAGTCATTCTTATTGACCATTGGACCTCCAGAGTCTCCCTGCATAGATAAAAACTTAATGTTATTATCTCTTGACAGTTTATATACAGTAAGGAACTGTAAGCAGACAGTGAGTGATATCTGCACGAAACTGATATACCTGACACGAGTCTTTCCCACCCTCATTTACTCCAGCGCACAGCATGTTGCTTGTAATGACGCTTCCATAGGCTGTTTTACAATCACTGTTGCTCACAACTGGTATCTGCACCTCTTGCAGTGTGCTTGGAAGAGATGTGTCTATAACATAAATCAGTGGAAACTGTCATATTTTAATCATTTTCTTGTTATTCAAAGCTTTGAATCATTGACGTGTTTGATTGAACTCACCTGCAAAATTGAGTTTACCCCATCCAGTGATCCAACTCTTAGTACCTCCACCAAATACACTACCAGCAGCCGCCAGACAAACAGGCCTAATATAATTAGTGAACGTCACAGAAGAGGAGAGCCGGAGCAGGGCTATGTCATTGTTTTGGGTAGTTGTGCTATAGCTTGGATGGGTGATGACCTGAGTCACTGTCCTGGAGATCTCATTAGGGTTTGAGCCCGATTGTTGCTGGCGTCCCAGGTAGATTTTTATATTAGACGCGGTGGTGCTGCAAATAGAAAAACATATATCAGTTTTAATTCCTCTATCTATCTCCATATTCAGTGTAATATTATATCACTTCATACCTCTGGAAGCAGTGAGCTGCAGACAAAACCCAGTCTTTGTTGATTAGACTGCCGCCACAGAAATGACTTCCAGATGAAATTCGATGAAGGCTTGCTTGCCAGGGCCAAGACCCCGTATCTGCATTTTGTCCTCCGACAATCTTAGTGTTGAGGGGAGCTTGACCACACACTGAAGAAAGAAAAGAAGATTGCTGCAGTTAAATGACCTGAAATCAACATAAAATTATATATATATATATATATATATATATATATATATATATATAGTTATTGTGCAAGATTATTCATGATCCAATTAATTGAACATGCGTTTGGTTTGTATTAAGAGTGGAGAATCTTACCGTCTAACTGACAGAGTGAGCCTATAACAAGAAAAACAAAGAAATAATAAATATTTAGAGTCGCTAAACAGATTTGAAACTAAAAAAAATGAATTTTACTATTCTGTGTTCGTTTTCTTGACAGTGATTGTATCAGAACTGGTTGGCACAGAGATATGCGGATGCAGATGCTGTATGTGCTGACAGAGCTGATAAACTGGTTGTTTCAGCCTATTTTCTAGATTCCTTTTCAGTCAACATTGTCAAAGGATTAGATGACCTAAAACTAAAAATCTTTCACTGTAATTATTGTTCAAAACTGTATGACTGACTTCCGTCTGTGGAACACATATTTGGAATAATTTACAGCGTAACATCCCAGACGAGTTTTGTGAACTGAATCAAGTAATTTATTAAAAAGATCAGTAACGCTTTAGATTACAGCCCGGAAAGTACTGCATAATTACAATGAATTTATAGCTCTTTCTACTTGCCTTGAAACAATTTAATCAGTGCACTTTCTCACTAAATTGCTCCCAAACGTAAGATTGTTTTCTATCATAATGGTATAAGTACCTCTTAGTTCTAAAATACTTACAGTATAAATAATTTGTTATTTTCCTGGTTGTTACCCCTTTATTCCCAAGACTTTACATATTGTATCCCTATACTTACACGTACTTCCTTTATAGGTACACTATAATTATCGAAAGTTACGCTGTAAATTCATTGTAATTACGCAGTACTTTCCGGGCTGTAATCTAAAGCCTTACCGAACGTTCTCCAAATATTCAGTGTTGGTTCTGGGGATTCAAAAACTGTCCAGTTTTCTTGACGTTAGAGGAACGTGTTTTAAAAGGTATGATGTTCCTCAAACATTCTTTCAACTTTTAAAATTCAACATTCTAAGAACGTTGATTTGTAACATTCCAAGAACCTAAAAATGTCCAGTTTTCTTAATGTTAGTAAAATGTTATTTAAAGGTTAGTATGATGTTCATGAAAAATTCTGTCAAACATTCAAACACCTGCTGTGAACAAGCACTGAAAGAAAGAGAAATAAGAACACAAACTACAACTTTCTTCAGCCACAGCCTTAGATGAATTCAACTGAAAATAAAAACATTAAAACTCTTAATTAAAGTGGTGCTTGTTACACTCTTGTTTCGTGTAGTTACAGGGTAAGTAATTAAAAAACGCAAACAATCTGATATCACTCGGAAACCTTTATTTGAAAAACAACTTATTTCAAAACAGATTTAAAGTTACAACACTTCTTTTTCGTTTCTCTTGCTTGGCTACCTCCTCCTCTTGTTCCTCTTCTTCTTTTTCTTTCTTTCCACTGATGAATCTTAAGAGGGAATCCCATGTCATTTGCTATTCTATATTAAAAGAAAATACAGTACACCCGGAAATGTGCTCACCGTTTACTCATCTTTTACCCTCATACCATCTGAGATGTATACGACTTTCCTTCTTCAGATGAACACAAACAAAGGTTTTTAGAAAAACAAATAATCTCTGGGAATGCTTTATGCAAGCTCATGTGTTCCTAAGTCGAAGCATCAAACAGCATGCGTGCCGAGAAACTCACGCGGATGTCGGATGCCGTCAGTTTTTTTTTTTTAGTTTTTTTTTTTAATTAATGCCCACAACAAAATACACAGAATAACAGATAATGATAATAAGAAACAAACAAGACAGAATAACAAAGACGGCAGTTCTCGCGCGAGTTTCACATGAATCTACCACGAGAACGTCATGAAAGCTTCGCATTACTGTATTTTCTTTAAATACAGAATAGCAATGGGATTCCTTCTTAAGATTCATCAGTTGAGAAACAAGAGGAGGAGGAAGCCAAGCAAGAGAAACAACAACAACAACAACCAAAAATGACAAAACGTGTTACTTTCTGTCAGGACTTTAGAATTTGAAATGAAAAGTTGATTTTAAAAAAATGAATAAATGAATAATAAGTGTTGTAGACCTGTTTTGAAGTTGTTTTTCAAATATATGTTTCGGAGTCAGTGATATCAGATTGTTTGCGTTTTTTTTGTTTTTGTTTTTTACTTACCCTGTAACTACATGAAACAAGAGTGTAACAAGCACCACTTTAATTTACAGCCCGCAATGTCATACTTACCCTGTAACTACATGAAACAAAACCATATTTCCCCATGTATTAAAAAAGATTGCAATAGCTCTTTCTACTTGCCTTGAAACAACTTAATCAGTGCACTTTCTCTCTAAATTGCTCCCAAACGTAAGATTGTTTTCTATCATAATAGTATAAGTACCCCTTAGTTCTAAAATACTTACAGTATAAATAATTTGTTATTTTCCTGGTTGTTACCCCTTTATTCCCAAGACTTTACATATTGTTCCCCTATACTTACACGTAGCCTACTTACTTTATAGGTAGGCCTACACTAAAATTATCGAAAGTTACGCTGTAAATTCATTGTTATTATGCAGTACTTTCCGGGCTGTAATCTAAAGCGTTACCGAATGTTCGTATAACAAAATTCTGTTAGCTGGGATATTGAATAGATTTAGACAGTAAAAACAATTAATCATTCATGCTAAGAAAAAATAATGAATAAAACTGTGATGTTCGTAAATGATTCCATTTACTTTAAATATTGTCATGTTATTGCTCTATACGATTCTTAGCTTTTAACAAAGAGGTACCATTCGTTTAAGGTATTAATTTTAGGTGTTACAAAGAAAATAATAAAAGTGTTCTAGCTGTGACATATTATAGGCCGACATAATTTTAACAAAATTACAATTAAACAATGTTATTTTAAGATCTGGCCTGTTATTTATCTTACCTATTACGTTGAGAAGTATGACTCCTGCAACACACACAGCTTGACGCAATGTCATCCTCAGGTTCTTGTCTGTTTCCTTTACTGAGAACTGTCTAATGACATGTAAAGCATTCAAAGGGACCGTACGTTTATTTAACCTCTGGCACAACCTTGTTTTCTATAGCCTGCTGCCAGTGTTTTTTAGTACACACCCCGCTCACCTGCATACTTCTTTAATGGTTTTCATCTGAGTTTCAGAATGTCATTTTCCCACATACTTCCATTATCAATTTTATGCACTCGTATGACAATAGTTACTATTTTTATACACTCCTATGTCAATCACATATTATTAGGCCTACTTAATACATGTGCAATTGGAGCTAGTTGTCACACTTTTTACTCCAGCCAGTAGCCTATTGGTGGCAAGGTATAATGGAATTAGGCCTATAAAGCAGCTTGTTTCCGCCATGAAATAAAAAAATAAAAAGATAATTTTCTCTTACACTTTTTTCTCGCATCCTGGGAGTTTATAACTCGCAATTTTGACTTTATTCTTAGAATTGTGAGATATAAACTCTTATATTTTTTATTCCGTGGCGGAAACAGGCTTCCATAACTAGATTACTATGTGAGTGGTTGAGTGTATAGTGTGGATATTATGTTGCCACTAGATGGCATCAGTCTCTGGAAGGAAATCATTTTCCCTGCCCCAAATGGCGCGTGTGTGTTAAGTCCAAAAGACAGTAGGCTGTCCCGTTTGTCATTTTAGGTTTCAGAAGGGTGCTTGAGAACACCCCTTTCGCGGCCGATATGAGCTCTCAATGCGCACTTATCTCGAAGCGGCATTATTTTTGTGAGGAAAAGGAAAGTGAAGTGAAGGCCAAGTATGGTAACCCATACTCAGAATTTAGTCCTCTGCATTCAACTCATCCAAGTTAATGCACACACATTAGGAGCAGTGTGTAGTGAACACACACTGCAAGCCATGGATCGAACCCACATCCGACTCTCACAACTGCCCCCTAATGTTTACCTCTCAATGGGTAGAGAGATGGACCCCCTAATGGAGAGAGAATGTTTACAAACCATAAAAGAAATGTATGTTAATCAATATACAATCAACAATCAATATAGCAAAAAGTTTATGTAATTCATGCCTCAGCCTCTTATCTGCTACTGGGAAAGAATGAGATAAATAAAGTCACACTGTGAGATATAAAATCACAATTACAAGAAATCGTGGCGGAAATGGACATCTGTAGTTTTGTTAAACTGTGTGACTACAACATGATAACTGTTTAAAGATCATTTAATTTTCAATAACCACTATCTCTGATCACATTCCAAAGCACATATGCTTTAATTACAGATATTCAGACAGACTGAGTGTTATTGTAAATAATATATTAATACAAAAGTGGCTCCAGTGTATTTGCAGTGTAATA
Source organism: Ctenopharyngodon idella (assembly GCF_019924925.1). NCBI lineage: Eukaryota > Metazoa > Chordata > Actinopteri > Cypriniformes > Xenocyprididae > Ctenopharyngodon > Ctenopharyngodon idella. The sequence goes on from NC_067222.1 coordinate 23,684,124, forward strand.
CACCTAGTCAAAATAAATTCAGTAGTCTCTTATATAGTCTCTAAATATCAGTTCACATGCTTGCTGAACTTCATTAGTGCACAAACTTTAAATGTAAACAATGTACTCAATCATAAGAGTAGCTTTCCAAGATTAGTATATTTTTAAATGATAAAGAATAAATGACAGCATAAACATATACCTGCTCTCTTCGCCTATGAGAACTTGTACAGTACAATTGTCCTTTCAATCAAAGAACCCTGAGTATTGTCATTCAAATAATCTCTATGAAGAGAGAAATACGGAGCATATGAAAGGAATAATGGAGAATGTGAGAGAAATGGAAAATAAAAGCAGGTTAGGTGAGCTTCTGAATCCATCGGAAGTGAAGGAGACATATCCAGGCTGGTTAGTGAAGGAGACATATCCAGACTGGTTGCTGCCCATGATCAAAGAGTTGATCCAGTCCTGGTACTGAGACACTCGGGTGTATACACCAGGATAGTTGGGATCAGCACATCCTTGACCAAAACTCACAATGCCAGACTGAATCCACAGGGAGCCATTCTTAAAGACCATTGGACCTCCAGAGTCTCCCTGCACAGATAAACACTTAATATTTATATATCTGAAAAATATTTATCTGTGCATTTTTTTTTAAATTCATGTGCCCTTGTAATCTTTGATCAAAATAACTTCCCCTCCCACTTGCAGCGTCAACCCTTCTGTTCTCTAATGATGTGTTTAGGGACAACCTGTCACTCACATGACATCACATCACATGACAAACCACAGCCATCCAATCAATTCCCCATGGACAAAATCAAGTCCCACCCTACATTTCTTCTTGTTTGAGAAGCCGCTTCAAGAAAAGATTATCGCAACTTCCGTTTCATGGCAAATTTAACTGGTTTATGAAAAAAAATCCCATAGTGAAGTATCACAAACAGTTGTAGTGCACATGCATCAAACCTGCCAGTGCAGTGGAGCATTAAATGAGTTTAACCCTATGAATCTATAGGTTGCAGGGTTGCTAAATCAGTGGTATTCCCACTGAATTGGTCTACTTTAAAATGTTGCCGCAGGTTTTCCCCCGTGGGGTTAAAGGTTAGACATATTGCATACATTATATCCAACTGAAATGCTTGTATTGAGCTATTTTACACATTTTATATTCTAACAATGATAAAACTGTGCTAGATGATGAGTCAGACACTGCGTCCGAATAAGCCTACATATGTAGAATGTGAAAAATGCTACGGCAAAAGAGGAGTATGTCTGAATTTATATATTCAACAAACAGTAGGTGAAATGTATCAGATGACCTGCTACCTGGGTTAGGGTCATTGGGTCATTTTTTGTAATATGTAAATTAAAAAGGTTCAAATGAATGGTTGATGTCATACCTGACATGAATCTTTCCCTCCCTGATTCAACAATCCAGCACAAATCATATTGCTTGTGATGCCACCTCCATAAGCATTATTACAGTCACTGTTGCTCACAATTGGTATTATCACCTCCTGCAGTATGTTAGAAATCTGGTTGCCTGTGACAGATGAGAGGACCAATTTAATGTCATTTGACAGCCATTTACAGTAAATTGTTGAGCTTTACAGTATTTGCAAGTAAGTATTCACTCACTTCCAGACTGTAGCGTTCCCCATCCAGTGACCCAGCTCTCTGTACCTGCAGCAAATGTACTACCAGCAGCAGCCAGACAGACTGGGTTAATATAATCAGAGAAAGTCACGGAGGAAGAGAGCTGGAGCAGGGCTATGTCGTTGTCATCGCTAGGATTGTTATAGTTAGGATGGGTAATGACTTGACTCGCTGTCCTGTATTCCTCATAAGGGTTTGAGCCCGACTGGATCTGACGTCCTATGTAGACCTCAATGGTACCCAGGGAGGAACTGTAAATAGGTAAAGTCAGTTTTAATTCCACTGCGATCCATTTATAATTGTGTCTTGAGTTGTTTTAAAAGGGTTAGTTCAACCAAAAATGAAAATTCTGTTGTTACAAGACTTTCATTCATCTACGAAACACAAATGAAGATATTTTTAATGAAATCTGATATTTCTGTCCCTCCATCGAAAGCCTATTCACCCAAAACTCTGAAGCTTCAAAACGTTCATAAAGAGATTGTAAAACAAATCCATATGAATCTAGTGGTTTAATCCAAGTCTTCTGAAGAGGCAGATTTAATTTAGGCATTTATTCACATGTCAATATTAATCAGCAAACTTACATAGAGCACTCATATTTGGTAAAATGAAGCTCAAGCATGCTTTCTTGACGTGAACATCTCTCAAATTTCATTAAAAATATCTTCATTTGTGTTTTTTTTAAAGATGAATGAAAGTCTTATGGGTTTGGAACAACAAAAGAGTGAGTAATTGATGACAGAATTTTAATTTTTGGGTAAACTAACCCTTTGAGCTTCAAACTTGAATACCTCTGGAAGCAGTGAGCAGCAGACAAAACCCAGTCTTTATTAATCAGACTCCCGCCACAAAAATGGCCTCCAAAACTGACACTTTGAATGCTGACTTGCCACGGCCAGGACCCTGCTGCTGCATTTTCTCCTCCAACAATCTTGTTGTTGAGGGGAGCATGACCACATACTGATTACAGGAAAGAAAATGTTTGAATTCTAAATTAAAATGCCCTATAAGTAAACAAATGTAGAAAAAGAGTTTTATGGTCATTAAGACTATGACAACTTACCATCTAACTGGCAGAGAGAACCTGTCAGGGAGACAGAGACCAAATATTTGGTCACAAACTGGTTTCACTGTTTCACGTCTTAAGTGTTGGCACATACTATTGGAACAAATCAAGATGATACTTCCACATGAATTATAGCCATGTTGTCAAAAAGATTTCATTGTCAGGACATGAAAGTAGTAACTGAACATGCTAGTCCTGTGAGATAAGCCTGTTTCACACCATGCTATAGCAGTGTAACTACAGCAGTAGGCTCATGTGCTTTTACACTGACAGCATCTCTATACAGAAAATAGTCAATTTCTTGCTTACTAGATCGAGTATTTGTTTTTAAAAATGGCCATAAGATATAAAATGTTTATCAGAAGCTGGCGACAGAATTACTACAAATCCGGGCCGGTATTTATCAAGTTTCTCAAAGTGTAATGTACCAAAGGACAATTAATCTACACAGTGCGTATCTGAATTTTTTTTGCTTAAGTATTTTATGCTGCTTCATAAAAGCCTTTGTTGTCAAAGATTGTGTTAGTTTATGACTGTATTCTCTTTTTTTTTTTTTTTTTTTACTGTGTGCGGCAATATAGGCTCAGCACCGAACTCAACTACTATGCTGCTTATGAATGGTGTGAATACTCTTATCCTATTAACATAGAGTCTGAAATACACTGCCCTCCAAAAGTTTGGAAACACCCTAGAAAAGTGGGGTTTTGGACAATATTGGCATGAATCCTTTTTAATTTGTGATAATTTTGCACTGAAAAGGGACAACACAAACTATGAAAACATATTTTATTACATAAACAGTCTATACAAAAAAAAATAATTAAATTTTCGATTCATCAAAATATCCACCAATAGCATCTAAACTGGTGTCATGATCACCGTCTGTTCTTGGACTCTAATTCCCATAATCCTCCCTACCAGTCACATGCATACATTCCACACCAATCACCACACACACCTGTAGATCATCACCTGGACTATAAAAGAAAGAAAGAAAGAAAGAAAGAAAGAAAGACAGACAGACAGACAGACAGACAGACAGACAGACAGACAGACAGACAGACAGACAGACAGACAGACAGACAGACAGACAGACAGACAGACAGACAGACAGACAGACAGACAGACAGACAGACACCACCACCTCATTGCGAAGTCTTGTTTCACATTGTGTACATTTCTGAGCGTTTATATCTTTTTTCCTGTCTGTTTACCGTTTACGATTCCCTGCTGCCTGCCTTTGGACTGTTTGTTGTTATCTGGATTGTGAACGATATCTGCCTGCCCTGATCTACTGCCTGTATCCCGACCACGACTCTGCCTGTACCTTGCTGTTCTTGTTAGACCATGCCTGTACGACTACGCTCACCTTTCAATAAAGCTTTGCATATGGATCCCTGCCTGAGTCCAGCTCCGTTACAACTGGGTTCTAATTGGTTCATTGTATTCTAAACTTAATTGGCAATCAATTGTTGAAGCTATTAAGGTGTGCTGACCCAAAAATCTTTTACAAACCCGGGCCAAGTTTAAACCAGTAACCAGGCATCACAGCTGGCATAACAGCTTGACAATTATATATTGCCATTATTATGTAATCAAAATGAAAATTATTATTGCTGGTCTTCAATGATAATGTCAAGTCACTTTAATGTACTTAAATGATAAGGATTTATGCTGATATCGTCCAAAACCACACTTTGCCAGGGGTGTTTCCAAACTTTTGGAGGGCAGTCTAAATACATACTACTTACTCATTGCTTATGTGTGCAGCTAGTAGTGCTAGAAACAGGTCTTACAGCCACTTATAGGATTATTTTATTTATTGACATACTTGCACACATCTGACTACTTTTAGGCGTGTTTTTTTTTTTATTTTATTTTTTTTATGATGCTTGTATTTTTAATTGTGTAATGGTTTAGGTATGTTGTTGTTAATTTGTTAGACTGTTGGACATCAAATCACTGAGTATGACATACTGCGAGGAGGGAGTGAAACGAATGGTCAGTGTATGTGGATGTGGGCGCCTTGACTCCAAGACAAATTTCCTCTTGGGGACAATAAAGTGTACTGAACTGAAGTTTCAATAGCCTATGTAAATGAATAAAGTTGTGTTTGTGTGTTATTTAAAGACTTAATTTATGTTCTGTAGACCGGTCTGTTGCATTACGATTGCAAGTAGTATCAATAATGTCAAAAATGTGATGTGCAGTCAAATGTCCCAGTGTGTATGCTGTTTAAATGAGTGTTCGATCACCGACACTCTTGTTGTGCTTTGTGGAGCTTTTGACGTGTTTTATAGACTCGATATTGTTCTGCAGATATTGTTATAGCAGAGCCATGGGTGGAGTGTGAAGTCCAGCTCCCCCTCTCTGAATGTAATTTGGGCCAAATGTATGGCGGACCGGAAGGTTCAAAATTAGGACTAATGACTTGTCGTAAGAAGTCACTATGCTACGCAGCGACTCACTTTCTTTTTTAAATATTTTTTAAAGAAAGCTAAAAAAAAATCTTTTTACTGAAGCTAGCAGATGACTTTTCTGAAGTACTCTAGGTATTATGCACTCTCAGAATTATATATACCATTTAGATACTAATATACTCTTTTGGTACCAATATGTAGGCCTACCTTTGAGGTACTAATATGCACTTGTTAGGTAAAAAGGTGTACTTTTTGAAAGGGTACCTCCCCAGTGACAGCTTTTGTACCTTTTTTCTGAGAGCGTGTCATCTTAATTTTATCATTATCATAAAGTGGGTTTCATTTTAATCTTATTAGTTAGTATTTGGTATTTTTACTTTTTTTAATGTGAAGTACTTGGTGCCTGTTGTAAGCCCTAATGCTTTTTATTGTAAAGCACTTTGAGCTGCATTATGAAATGTGCTTTAAGTAAAGTTTATTATGACAACAAATGACTATAGTTAAGCAACATATGATACAGTTAAGCATCTTCACACACCAAGACCATTTTCACAAATATCAGCACATTTGAATACGTGAAATTGCATTTAATACAATTCAGTAAACACGTAATTAATATAAGTGACTTACACGTTTGATGCAATGTTGTCTGTTTTTGGCCAACGAAAATAGTTCCAAACAAATATCATACCAGAAATGTTGCGCATCTCCGAGCAGCAGCTTTGTTTCGACTGATTCAGTGATTCAATTACCCATTTAAGACATTCACTTGTTTTATTCTTGAATGAATCAGCCATTTGAGTGATTCAGTTAAATGATTTTCAGTTTTTTTAAGGGGCCATATACAAATATGTTGATTTAAGTAACACAAAACACTGACGGAGTATTGCTTCAGAACAAATGACACACAAAAATGTGTGCGACAAGTTATTAGTCCTATTTTTGGACCTTCCGGCCTGCCGTACTAATGGGTGGAGCTAGAATATCCAACCACACCCTACCCAAAATTCGAGTATGAGGTCTCTGCGGAACAAAAGTAATTGTTTCTGAATTTGTGGTTGTTTTGAAAATGGGTGGGTGTTTATAAATCATGCAATGAAAATGATCCCCTTCACCCAACCCCATATTACTGTCCTGCAGAGACCTGCACTTGGAAAATTCTATCCTTCCACCCATTAGAAGTACAGATAGGTGGAGCTCGATGTCATTTGACTCTGCAGTGACCACCACTTGGTTCTCATTTACTCAACCAACTTCATGAGGTGCATCCTGAGATGTTTTTTTTTTTAAGTAAAAAAATTTATTAAGCTCATCCATTAATACAGTAAGCCTATATAAATAAATACATTTTACATTTCGCTATCTTGGAATTATAAGGTACTATCTGCATTCTGAGCAGTTTTGAGATATTGAGCTTCAAAGTTTTTGCATTCCATATAGCAAAAATTATATGGGGAACAAGTTTCTTTCATACATGAAAATGACAGAGACCCTAAATGTATTCTAAATGAACAATATCAAAATCCTCTCAAATTTGTAAATGGGGATTTTTGGAATGGGTCAAATGCAGATAGAACCTTCTAATTCTAAAAAATCATTTTTCGCTTGGAATTATAAGGTTCTATCTTGCAAAACATTAACTGAAGCAATAATTTTCAAGAAACACAAAGAGTTTACTTATAATTTGTTTTAAAACATAAAATTAGCGTTGTAACAATGTGTCGACATGTTTGAGAAAGTTAAATTGAATGCTTTCTATGACATTTATTGCATATTTTAGGACAAATAATTATTTTCAAGTTAAGCATAAAAGGCAGTGCTAAATATTTTGTCCAGTGCAGATGTTCATTTTAGGTAGGAATGGTAGGTAATGAACCATTAGTAGTTTTTTTTTGGGGGGGGGGGGTTAGACAGAAAGCAGATATGTTAATACCAGGACTTTATTCCACAGAAAGTGGGACAGGTAAAAGCTTTTTCTCTAGAGACCAGTATGGATTGAAAAGGTAACCAGAAAGTTAAAAAGTTTGAAATAGTTTTACAGTTTTTCTCAGTCGCTTTGGTACATTTCTCAGATCAGAACTGAAATTCTCAAAACTACTCGTTCAACCACCACATCATCTAGTCACTTGTGCTCATCAAAAAAGCAGTTTCTCATTCTTTTGAACAAATTGCAAATTCTTTAGTACATTCAGGCAACTGATTATGTACAACTGTCTGCTATTTCCTACATTATCAATTGCTAATATCATGTTGCTCAAAATGTATTATATGTTTCTCTGTTGAATAGTCTTACCCCTCAAAACATTAGTTCACCGCACAAGTCATTAAATGCAAAATGGTTGACCTAGTTATCACAATGTGTATATACAAGTATATTATCTATACATTTCTATTAGACTTTTGTAAATGTGTCCTGAAGTGATGAATTTTGCAGGTGAATCCTGAATTTCACTAATGTATTCAGGGGAATGTAAAGCATTAGATCAACCAATGACCCAACCAGTTCTCTAAAACAGCTCAAAGATGCATGTCATAAATCTTCAACTGGAAAGCATATATAGACAGAGCACAACACAAGAGTTACAATTTCTGATAATGGAAGAACATCATGGAAACAAAAAGGGTCAACAGCTGGAAAGAAGAAGAGGAGTAAGGATGTGTGGTGGGAGGGTAGGGATGCAAAACAGAGGAAGAGATAAAGCAAAGGGGGCGTAGGCACGTTTCTGGTGAAATAAGGACCACTATTGTAAACAATGTTCTCAATCATGACCTTACAATGGCTTATGCGGGTCTAAAGGTGCAGCTGAATGTTTGGAGAAAAACCTTTTCCTCAATCATTCAAGTATTTCATAGACATAACAGGTATGTATTTCAGCAATGTGCACTGCACTCTAATATGGTATGCATGCTATAAACTTAATATTACCGTAGCATTTTTACACTTACAGGAGCATATTACACTTGCTTTACACTTACAGCATAGTAGGCTAAATGAACTTTATACAGATACATACTATATCACACACATACACATCAATACATATATACAGTGTATGTATATAGTCTTGTCTTTTTCATTTATCACAAGGACATTTTACAGTAATTTGTTGACAGATCAACAGTAAATACAAAACTGTGAATCCTGTCCAGTCTTTTGCAATCAATCTCCTATATACAGTAATGTGACCATTTGTACTGTTAAAATTGATATATGCCATACAGACAAAGTGCAGTCTTGTGCAGTTTCAATCACTGTCAGAAAAATTGTAGCCATAGTTTACATCTGAAATATTCATCACTGTTATATTGACAACATGGCTAAGCATTTTGACTATCTTGTTCGAGTACAATGACACAAGGACTTGTCATTCTGATGGCACTGATATGTTCATTGACATAAATACTTGCTTTTGAGAGGTGAAGGATTTTAAGCAGGTTACAGGCTTTTGCAGGTAATCCAATATGTTGTGCTGTTTGTACAAATTGTTTCGAGAAATGAACATACTGTTATGCAAATTTTAAGGATGATTCGAGAAATGTGCCAAAGCAACTGAGAAAAACTGTAATATTACAGCAGCATTTTTACACTTACAGGAGCATATTACACTTGCTTTTAGGGCTTGCATAGACTAGTCGAGTAGTCGAGAGATCGACTACTTCAACCACTAGTCGGCGCTGTCGGAAACAATCGACTACTCGAGTGTGCAATAACCGTAAATGAGTTCAAAATGCGAACGTCACCAACAGACACCACGCATCAGTTGTGTGGAAGTATTTCATCAAGGATGACAAAAATATCGTAATTTTTCTAACTCTGTAAGACTACTTTAAAATACATCAGCAGTAAGACAGCTATGCACAACTACCTACAATTGAAACATCCAACAACAAAGGCAAATGTTAGTGAGAGACGCACACCACGAAGCAAATGAGCATGGGTGAATTCTGTAAACAAATACGACTCTCTAAAAGCGGACGTTACGTCTGAAATGAAAGGCAAGAACGTCTCCCTCACTACTGATCTCTCGATGCGCTTGTATTTCTAAATGCAAACCAGCGATTCATGAGCTCGACCAAAGACTGCGTGTGGGGAGAGGACGAGCAGCGATGACTTGTCTTAGTCTATAAACTTTAAAGCCGGTTGAAGTAAGATTCTATTCGTTCTTGTAATTACTGTTGAAAACTTGGTAAATATAAAGTTATTATTATAAGTTTTTATTAAATTACTGTATGTATGCACATATAGCCTAGTTTGCATATACAATGCGAATGTTAGGAAATGTCGCGTGCAGCTATTTATTTGGCTTTACTCTGTTACATGAACATTAAAATATGTAATGTCATAATTATAATGTTTTGAGAGTTTACTTATGTAATTGTTGCATTAGGCTATGAATTAATAAACATTTATTAATAAGAACTATTTCATGTCTTTTCATTTACAGTAGCATGAACCACGAGTAGTCGAGTAACTCGAGTATTGTTTTGATAAGAAATCGACGAGCAGAAATCAGTAGTCGTGCAACCCCTACTTGCTTCACACTTACAGTATAGTAGGCTAAAATACAAATACATACTATATCACACACATACACATGACTACATATAAACAGTGTATGTATATAGTCTTGTCTTTTTTATTTATCACAAGGACATTTTACAGTAATTTGTTGACAGACCAACAGTAAATACAAAACTGAATCCTGTCCAGTCTTTTGCAATCAATCTCCCATATACAGTAATGTGTCCATTTGTACTGTTAAAATTGATATATGCCATACAGACAAAGTGATTGTGCAGTTTCAATCACTGTCATAAAAACTGTAGCCATAGTTTACATCTGAAATATTCATCACTGTTATATTGACAACATGGCTAAGCATTTTGTCTATCTTGTTCGAGAACAATGACACAAGGACTTGTCATTCTGATGGCACTGATATGTTCATTGACATAAATACTTGCTTTTGAGAGATGAACTAAGGATTTTGAGCAAGTTACAATCTTTTGCAGGTAATCCAATATGTTGTGCTGTTGGTACAAATTGTTTCGAGAAATGAACATACTGTTTTGTGAATTTTAGTAAGTTTTATTTATATAGCGCCTTTCCAGGGCTCAAGGACGCTTTTTTAAGGATTTAATTTTTTAAGGATGATTTAAGGAAATGTGCCAAAGCAACTGAGAAAAACTGTAAGTTTTATTTTAGTAGTTTTGATAGATAGATAGATAGATAGATAGATAGATAGATAGATAGATAGATAGATAGATAGATAGATAGATAGATAGACTGACTCTAAAAAATGCTGGGTTGTTTCAACCCAAATTTGGGTCAAATATGGAAAAACCCATACATTTGGGTTAATTTTTTAAATGAAATTTTTAACCCAGCAGTTGGTTTTGTCCATATTTGACCCAAATTTAGGTTGAAACAACCCAGCATTTTTTAGAGTGTAGCTTAAGTGAGTCTATATGGGCTTCTGGGTGTTTAAATTTGAATTTTGACAGTTGGAGTTTGAACAGACTTGGCTCATTGGTCCTCTTGCATTTGAAGTGGCTCATGCAGATAGAAACTTATAGAACCAAGTTAGAGTTCGACTTTATAGATAGAACCTTTTGTTTTCTAAATAAAAGTCCAAAAATGTACACAACTAAAAAAAAAAAAAAAAAAAAAAAAATCACACAATGTAAATAAGTTACAGAATAAGAATATGTGAATAACTCAATTTTGACAAAAATGTCAGATAGAACCATATAATTCCAAGGTGACGATTTGTAAAGAAATTCATATGAAAACCACAATGTATTTTATCTCCACAAACCATTTCAAACATTTAAGCATAAGCCTTTTAGATCAAAAGGTGTTTAAAATAATGACAAACGTAAATTCAGTCAAGTGGGTAATGTAACAGCCATTTCAGGTGTGTGTGTGTGTGTGAGTTACAAAGGTCCTTAGCAACAGGAATTCAATTGACTTGTCATTATTAAACCATTTAAACATTATTAAACTTACACTTAATTTTATAGACTTTAGTAAGATCTTACCTGCTATGTTGAGAAGTAAGGTTCCAACAACACTCAAAGCTGTGTTAAACTTCATACTTATGCTCTGGTCTGTGTTCTGACTGCTGTTACCTCTACTCTCAGCTCTCTAATGAGATGCAAAGCAGGTACTGTCGTGTTTATCAAGAGTTCTCAGCCCCCACCACCAAGAGACTCTGACTCATTGGAAGCCTTTGTTCTGTCAGTACAGTACACACCCCGGTCACCTAGGTATTTTTAAGGATGACTTATTGATTTTTAAGGATTACTTATTGATTTCAATTCAGTCGCTTTATACCAAGCGACACAATTTCAGACACCATTTCAGGTGTCTGAAATGGTGTAATGTGTTCATCTCAATGTTGACGCTTGCAATTTAGGACCAAAAAAAAAAGTATATTGAATGAGCATGCTACATTGTATATCTAAAATATGTTAAAAATACACAAAAGTCTTCCATTTTCATTACTTGGTGATCTTTTTGCTCTCAAACCTCCCTGTCTGCCTGTCTCTTATTAAAAACATTAGCCTACATAAACAATAAAGTTATCCAGTGATATTCGGATGGTAATTGTTTCTCATATAGACGTCTGTAAAAATAAATTTGCAATATGCATTCGGATGGCGATTTATTCACAGTGGAGGAGCGAGTTTTGTGGGAGCTGTGTTTAGTAGTAAAACAAACAATCTTACTGACCCCAGACTTTAGAAACAGTAATGTAGGCCCTATATTCATGCATAAAGAACATATTTAGCTTATGTTTCAAAGATAAAAGTTTTGCTGGTGAGTTCATTAGGGCAAAGATAATATATGAAAGAAGAACAGCTGAGTCATGAAGAGTAGCCTACTAAATATGTAAAAAAAAAAAATTTAAATCTTCTGTCTAAAAATGTGAGGTCACTGTGTGTCACACACACACACATATACATACATATATATATATATATATATATATATATATTTAGAGAGAGAGAGAGAGACTTACCTCCATCAATGTTTTGTAAAATAAGTATTGTTATCACTATTTTTCTGAGTGGCATTTAAATTTATAAAAATGTTAATGAAGATGACTGTTTGTCTTGCTCAGTGATCTAGTTTTACCAGTTTTATTTCAACAAACATGTTTTCAAAGAAAGCGTTCCCTCAAGCCCTGGGGGTTGATGTCATGTCACTGAATGTATTGTATTCATATGATGGGGCATTAGATTTTTTCCAAGCGTCACAATTTCCTTGTACCAGAATTCTGATTATTGATGTTCTCACAGTTCTGAGAAAAAAAAAGAAAAAAAACTTTTTTGTTTTTATTCTGTGGCACAAACAAGCTTCCATATATAGTCTGGAATAAACTACAGGTAAAGTGAAAAGACAACCATGGAAACAACACATACTCATTTAAAATGTCATTTATATACTGCTCTCTCATGTATGTTTGTATGAACTATTATTTTTTTGTTTATTCCTCAAATACATCAACGGTCTTTTTCTGAAAAGATCCTCTTTGCTAAATTCTATTATAGTCATAACTACACACAGAGGCATCATTCACTTCCCCATGTTATTTATTAGATGATTTATGAAAACACACACAGGTCTTTTCTCTGACAAGTCCATTCTCTTTCAAGGTGAAAAACCATCAGCTCATACACAGGGCTATATATTATCAGTGAATGTACTGTCACTTTTTTAAAGTTCAGTGGTAATGGAAATTTGAATATTGTTCACACCAGTGGTTCCCAAACACATTCCTGGAGGCCCTCCAACATTGCACATTATGCATGTCTCCTTAATCAAGCACACCTGAATCAGGTCATCAGCTCATTAGCAGAGACTCCAAGACCTGAAATGGGTGTGTCAGACAAAGGAGACATGGAAAATGTGCAGTGCTGGGGGGCCTCCAGGAATGTGGTTGGGAACCATTGATTTACATCATATTTATGAATCATGGAGTCAGTGCAGTGCATTTTCATGTCCCCATCATATATTTTGGATAAAATATTAAACTCAAAAGTTATAAAGACAGAAATCATATTATTTTAGTAACTGGTAATCAATTTAGGCAGCAAAAGATGGTTAAAAATTAACTTTACTTTGACACCCTCGTTGTCAGTTCAATGGTATATATTAGTGTAACATATAAGTGTAACAACATTAGTCATTCTACTGGTTTCAGTTTATTTGCCATGACAGATTGAACTCCATCAAAATACCCTTACAGTTTGTACACAGCAAAATCCCCAGTGTTAAATCAACACCTACAGTGTCAAATTTAACACCAGCCAAGTGTCTATATGTGTCCACACACTACACAGTGTTACATTTACATTTTTGAAAGTGTTAATTTTTTAACACTGATTTTCTGTTAATTCAACACTGTATATTGTTAAAAGTTTGCACAATTCAACACTTAACATTGTTGTTTTTACACCACACTGGTGTTAGTGTTAAATTACATTGTTAATGAGTAATACTATACTTTATTTTACACCAACACAAGTAGTGTGAATACAACAACATTAAAGGATTAGTTCACTTCAGAATTAAAATTTCCTGATAATTTATTCAGCCCAATGTCATCCAAGATTTTTCTCTTTCTTTCTTCAGTCGAAAAGAAATTAAGGTTTTTGAGGAAAACATTCCAGGATTTTTTCTCCATATAGTGGACTTCACTGGGGTTCAACGGGTTAAAGGTCCAAATTGCAGTTTCAATGCAGCTTCAAAGGGCTCTACATGATCCCGGACGGGTCTTATATATAGAAACGATTGGTCATTTTCTTAAAAAAAAAAAAAAAAAAAAAAAAAAATTATATACTTTTACGTAATCACGTTGGAAAGGTCACGCGTGACGTAGGCGGAAAAACTCCATCTCATTTTCTCCTCCAACTTCAAAATCATCCAACATCGTTGTTTTACCTTTTTTTGTAAAGGGTGTTTGACTTAATCTTTGCACGTTCGCTTTGTAAACACTTGCGCTTACGTCACGCGTGACCTTTCCAACGTGATTACGCAATGTGTGGTGCATCTCGGAGCAGTGCAAGACGAGCATTTGTGGTTAAAAAGTATATAATTTGTCATTTTTTTAGAAAATGGCTGATCGTTTCGCTAGATAAGGTTTTCATATTCCTCGTCTGGGATCGTGTAGAGCCCTTTCAAGCTGCATTAAAACTGCAGTTTGGACCTTCAACCCATTGTACCCACTAAAGTAGGGATGGGCATTTTTGGCAATTTTTCCATTTCGATCATCGATAGGTTTCAAAAACGGTTAATCGAGTACTTGGGGGGGGCAGGGTGTGTGCAGGGGGCGGGGCATGGCCATCATGGAGATAATGAAAATATCTCAAGACTGTTAGGAAAATGAATGTTAACAATAAAAATATGACATGAAAACGTAATTAGAACAGTGTTAGATTGATTATGAGGCAGCAATGTTATTACAGTTTTTCTCAGTTGCTTTGGCACATTTAAAATTCACAAAACAGTATGTTCATTTCTCGAAACAATTAGTACAAACAGCACAACATATTGGATTACCTGCAAAAGCCTGTAACCTGCTCAAAATCCTTAATTCATCTCTCAAAAGCAAGTACTTGTCAATGAACATATCAGTGCAAAACAGAAAAAGTGGCTGACTGCACACTGAATCCAAAAAGACTGAAGAGGTCTAGAAAATACAAAATTTATTTTATAAATTGCATGGTGCAATAAAGTGCAAGTGAGTTAAAAACAGAGGAGCATGAGCAGACGTTTCAACAGATTGCTATCCTCAGTGCTCAATATGCAACAATCACCCTCTTTCTAGAAAGACAAGCAATTCAAAGCCATCAGCTGAATCCAATTGTCACAATCATCAATTAACACCAATATCAATCAATTATCACAAGTGTCACTGCAAGAGAGTCTAAAAAGTAACAAACATGGCACAAACTGTATAAAATATACATTCAAAGTAATGAAAATAACAATAATGATGTTGCAGAAAACAATTACAGAAAACAAGAAAGTTCAAGTTCTTCATTCATGCCATCAGGAAATAAAGATTTAAGTTCAAAAATCCAAAAAGCCTCCCTTCAAGTTTTTCCGGACATTAAGACTTAAATGCTTCTATAAAAATGCTCCAGTAGATCAAAAAAATGCACATGTGTATAATGTTCGAGCTAAATTCAAACTTACTAGTACCTTCTGTCCATCTGTATCTAATTCATCTATTGATACATATTGTAGGCTAGTGGAAAGGGATATGACTAATTTATTTCATCTTCATCTCAGAACAAAAAATCCAATTTGACACTTTCTGAAAAAGAGGCTCTTGACAAACTGTGCCAAAATAAAGATATCGTAATCAAACCTGCAGATAAAGGAGGTGGATTGGTGATCCTGTCTTGATCTCTCTATAATCAGGAGGCTCTTCGTCAATTAGAAAATACCTCCTACTATCAAGTCTTACCATCAGATCCAACTGCCCAGTTTCAGAGGGAGATTAAGATGTTCCTTCAGGAAGCACATGCTCATCTATTGATCTCTGATAAAGAGATGCAATACTTGCTCAATTGTTCTCCAAGTAGGCCAGTTTTCTATATTCTACCCAACATAAAAGCTTGGTTAATCCACCAGGACAGCCTATAGTAGCCGGTAACAATAGTCTTACTGAACCACTCTCGAATTTTGTTGATTTTGTTCTGAGACCGTTAGTTACATCCCTTCCTAGTTATCTGAGAGATACAGCAGATTTCCTCCAATGTCTATCAACTATTCAAAATGTTGAGCAGGATGTTATACTGGCAACTATGGATGTGACTTCTTTATATACCAATATTCCACATCATGAAGGTCTATTGGCCTTAAAACATTTTCTTGATTTACGTGTTGAAGATGATGGCCTTCCGTCTAAATTTATCATTGAAATGGCTGAAATGGTTCTCACTAAAAATTATTTTTTTATTTGAAAACCGGTATTACTTGCAGATTGAGGGCACTGGCATGGGGACCACCATGGCTCCTGACTATGCCAATTTATATCTGGGCTTTTTGGAGGATAGATATGTCTTCAATAACAATCCTTTTTTTAACAATATCATTCTGTTTAAGAGATACATTGATGATTGTTTTATTTACAAAGGTTCTGCAAGTGATTTTGAAGCATTTGTTTCATATATGAATTGTTTAAGACCTTCGATTAAGTTCACACATAATGTTGGAATTACAAATGTCAATTTCTTGGAGACTTGTATATCAATTGTTGACAAACAAATCGTCTCTTCTCTTTATAGAAAAGATACAGATAAGAACAGTCTCCTTCATGCTACTAGTGCCCATCCTACTCCTTTAAAACGTGGGTTACCCTATAGTCAGTTTTTAAGACTTCATCGTATCTGCTCTAGGAAGGAGGATTTTGATGTTAAAGCCCAGAATCTATATACAGATTTTAAATCACGTGGATATCCCAATAAGTGGCTTGACACTGCACTTGAGAAGGTGCGTAGTTTACAGGAATGGGAAGAAAGTAACTCGATCGCAAATAAAAGTAAGAAAAGCTATTCATGTGTTTTTAAATCCACATTTAGCCCATTGATAATGATATTAGGAGTATTATTAAGTCACTGGCACATCATTCAAAGTGACATTTATACATCCTCGTACACAAAAAAATATATAAGATCAAACAATTGATAACTTGCAAGAATACATATGTGATTTATATTATCATTTGTTCATATTCTCTGTTATATGTTGGTAAAACCACATGCGCATTACGTACTAGAATGATTGAACATACAAGTGCAATTCGTAGACAGGATGATACGTCTCCTATTTATCGTCACTTCAATCTTGTTAAACATTCTTTGTCTGACATGAAATTCCTGGGAATCGAGAGGATCGTACCTCATAGAAGAGGCGGAGATAGAGACAAGAAATTGTTGCAAAGGGAGGCTTTTTGGATTTTTGAACTTAAATCTTTATTTCCTGATGGCATGAATGAAGAACTTGAACTTTCTTGTTTTCTGTAATTGTTTTCTGCAACATCATTATTGTTATTTTCATTACTTTGAATGTATATTTTATACAGTTTGTGCCATGTTTGTTACTTTTTAGACTCTCTTGCAGTGACACTTGTGATAATTGATTGATATTGGTGTTAATTGATGATTGTGACAATTGGATTCAGCTGATGGCTTTGAATTGCTTGCCGTTCTAGAAAGAGGGTGATTGTTTGTTGCATATTGAGCACTGAGGATAGCAATCTGCTGAAACGTCTGCTTATGCTCCTCTGTTTTTAACTCACTTGCACTTTATTGCACCATGCAATTTCTAAAATAAATTTTGTATTTTCTAGACCTCTTCAGTCTTTTTGGATTCAGTGTGCGGTCAGCCACTTTTTCTGTTTTGCTCAAATATTTTTTTTTTGGTTCTACGTACCTGAAGGAAAAGGAATTTTTTCAACTGAGAGCGCAACAATTTTCTCCGAATGAACATATCAGTGCCATCAGAATGACAAGTCTTTGCGTCATTGTTCTCGAACAAAATTCTTAGCCATGTTGTCAATATAACAGTGATGAATATTTCAGATGTAAACTATGGCTACAGTTTTTCTGACAGTGATTGAAACTGCACAAGACTGCACTTTGTCTGTATGGCATATATCAATTTTAACAGTACAAATGGTCACATTACTGTATATGGGATATTGATTGCAAAAGACTGGACAGGATTCACAGTTTTGTATTTACTGTTGGTCTGTCAACAAATTACTGTAAAATGTCCTTGTGATAAATGAAAAAGACAAGACTATATACATACACTATATATGTATTCATGTGTATGTGTGTGATATAGTATGTATCTGTATAAAGTTCATTTAGCCTACTATACTGTAAGTGTAAAGCAAGTGTAATATGCTCCTGTAAGTGTAAAAATGCTACTGTAATATTAAGTTTATAGCATGCATACCATATTAGAGTGCAGTGCACATTGCTGAAATACATACCTGTTATGTCTATGAAATACTTGAATGATTGAGGAAAAGGTTTTTCTCCAAACATTCAGCTGCACCTTTAGACCCGCATAAGCCATTGTAAGGTCATGATTGAGAACATTGTTTACAATAGTGGTCCTTATTTCACCAGAAACGTGCCTACGCCCCCTTTGCTTTATCTCTTCCT
Source organism: Ctenopharyngodon idella (assembly GCF_019924925.1). Taxonomy (NCBI): domain Eukaryota; kingdom Metazoa; phylum Chordata; class Actinopteri; order Cypriniformes; family Xenocyprididae; genus Ctenopharyngodon; species Ctenopharyngodon idella. The sequence goes on from NC_067222.1 coordinate 23,702,448, forward strand.
CTGTTTTGCATCCCTACCCTCCCACCACACATCCTTACTCCTCTTCTTCTTTCCAGCTGTTGACCCTTTTTGTTTCCATGATGTTCTTCCATTATCAGAAATTGTAACTCTTGTGTTGTGCTCTGTCTATATATGCTTTCCAGTTGAAGATTTATGACATGCATCTTTGAGCTGTTTTAGAGAACTGGTTGGGTCATTGGTTGATCTAATGCTTTACATTCCCCTGAATACATTAGTGAAATTCAGGATTCACCTGCAAAATTCATCACTTCAGGACACATTTACAAAAGTCTAATAGAAATGTATAGATAATATACTTGTATATACACATTGTGATAACTAGGTCAACCATTTTGCATTTAATGACTTGTGCAATGAACTAATGACTAGATGTTTTGAGGGGTAAGACTATTCAACAGAGAACCATATAATACATTTTGAGCAACATGATATTAGCAATTGATAATGTAGGAAATAGCAGACAGTTGTACATAATCAGTTGCCTGAATGTACTAAAGCATTTGCAATTTGTTCAAAAGAATGAGAAACTGCTTTTTTGATGTGCACAAGTGACTAGATGATGTGGTGGTTGAACAAGTAGTTTTGAGAATTTCAGTTCTGATCTGAGAAATGTACCAAAGCGACTGAGAAAAACTGTAATAAGGAAGCATCTAAAAAGAATAGCCGCCTGAGGTGAGTGACGCCAATAAACTGAAGCCCGTTCTATGACACATCCTATGCTATGATATTAATCAGATAACTTAGATACATAATATAGACGTAACATTACAACTTGTATCGGCACAAACGGATGCAAATGCCAGTGAACTTTAAGTTACGCGCTATAGCGAGAGTCAGAGAGAGAGAGAGAGAGAGAGAGAGAGAGAGAGAGAGAGAGAGAGAGCGCCGCGATGCGCTTTCACGACAGCGCGCTGAATCTGTGCTTTATTTTAATCACATTATTAAGTGATTCCATAAATCGCATGCGCGTTTTCGAAGCCATGCGAATTATGCCATTGAACAAATATGACGAAAAATGCACTGCTGCATTATTATAACATCAGTATTTTTATTTTTTAAAGAAACATCTAAAAGCAATATGACCGTCTCAAATAACTCAGTCAATATCGGGCATTGCATTTGAGCATGAAACTAAACACTGATATGCAGCGCATTCAGCATCTTAATAAATGTTGATATCCCGACCCAGCGCATCCTATAGTAGATTAATCAGATGTTTCTATTATTACAACTTTCATCTGCAAAAGGTTTGCGAATGAAAACGTGAGCTTGATCGAAAGTGTAACTCCGATTGTGCTTTAAAAAGTGTCACTAATATTTCAGCAATATTTTGGATTCAATTTGCACTTTCTGATCAACCAAAATGTTATTTTACAGTATGAAAATCACTGATGATTATTGCTAAATTAATTATGAATAGAATTTAAAGGATATTTTCAGCACAAGATAAAAGCTTGGCGCTGCACAGCTTGCATTGAACTGTATTTTCATCTATCTTGTCAAAGTAAAATGTCTCGGGTTACTTGTGTAACCCTGGTTCCCTGAACAGGGAACGAGACGCTGCGTCGAGACGCATTGGGATCGCTCCTGCGTGATTGCTTCATGAAGCACTTGTGAAATCGAACCAATGGTGTGACGGAACGTCAGAGGCAGGTGATGTCACAGACCAGGAAACTAAAAAGCATACCCAGAAAAAAGAACGCTAGCTTCTGATTGGATGAAGCAAGCATGCAGGGAGTATGGCAAGGCGACGCAGCGTCTCGTTTCCTATTCAGGGAACCAGGGTTACACAAGTAACACAAGACGTTCCCTTTCATGGGAACTTCAAGCTGCGTCGAGATGCATTGGGAACCTTATCCCAACTACGCCATAATGCGCATAAAGTGCCTGTCTGTTATCTTACGACGAGAGCACAGCAGACCCCGGAGTGGAGCCTAAGTCAAGGTTATAGAACCTGATGAATGTATGCTGAGAGGACCACCCAGCCGCATCACATATATCATGGAGGGGGACCCCCGAGATCAAAGCCTTTGAGGCAGCCATACCCCTGGTAGAATGTGCCCGGACAGCCAAAAGAGAAGGCTGTCCGGTAGATTCATAAGCAAGTGAAATAGCCTCAACCACCCACTTGCTCATTCTCTGCTTAGACGCAGGGCCAGGAGACCCGTAACAGACGAACAGCTGTACAGTTTTACGCCACAGGGCAGCTCTGTGGACATAAGTGTCTAGTGCCCTAAACGGGCAAAGCAGATTAAGTCTTTCCTGATCTGGAGTGGAAAATGGAGAAGGAGAAAAGGCCTGCAGTACAATCGGCCCTGGGATGTTGGTGGGGACCTTGGGTACATAACCAGGTCTAGGATGAAGAAAAACCTTGACCATACCAGGCGCAAATTCCAGACATGAAGGAGCAACCGAAAGTGCTTGAAGATCTCCAATTCTTTTGAGAGATGAAATAGCCAACAGGAAGGCAAAGGCTTTCCGAAACCTCCTCTAAAGGCTCAAAGGGGGCGGAAGCTAGCCCTTCCAACACGACAGCCAAGTCCCAGGCTGGAGTTTTTGTACATAGCGTAGGCCTAAGCCTCAGACTACCACGAAGAAAGCGTATGACCAGGGGATCTCTTCCTACAGAAGAGTCACCCAGAGGAGCATGATAGGCGGATATAGCCGCTACATAAACTTTTAAAGTGGAAGGAGATAAACCATCCGAGAACATTTCTTGGAGGAATTGCAGCACTAAGCTGACAGAACAATGGACAGGGTCCAACTAGCATTGTCTACACCAGGTAGAAAACAACTTCCATTTGTATGCATACAGCTTTCTTGTGGAAGAAGCTCTGGAGTGGAGTATGGTCTCCACAACCTCGATTGACAGACCGGATTCTATGAGCCTAGCCCCCTCAGAGGCCAGGCCCACCGTTTCCACAACTCCGGGCAGGGGTGAAGTGTCATGCCGCCCGCTTGAGACAGGAGGTCCTGTCTGATGGGGATCTCCATAGGAGAACCGTCGAGAAGAGACACAAGGTCCGCAAACCAGACTCGGGTTGGCCAGAAAGGGGCTACCAATATGAGATGGACCCTGTCCCGGCGAACCCTCTCCAGAACTCCTGGGAGCAGAGCAATCGGGGGAAATGTGTACAGACGTAGCCTCGGCCACATCTGTACCATGGCATCCAAATCCATAGGGGCTGGATGAGTAAGAGAAAACCACATTGAGCAGTGAGTTGTTCCTTTCGAAGCAAATAGGTCGACTTCCACTCGACCGAAGTTTTTCCATATGAGCTCCACCACCTCGGGGTGGAGTCTCCATTCCCCGGGCCTCGGCCCCTGCCTCGACAGGATGTCTGCCCCCACATTTTTATGCCCTGGGATGTAAGCCGCTCTCAGGTAGAGGAGCTTTCCCTGGGCCCACAGGAGGATCCGATGGGCCAAATTGCACAGGTGGCGAGACCTCAGACCCCCCTGATGGTTGATATAGGAGACTGGAAGAATCACACTCTTTTTGGCATTGAGTCTCAGCCCTAACCTTCTCATGTGAGACAGAACAACATCTCGATATTGAACTGCCATGCGCTCAGATTGAGCTAAAATCAACCAATCGTCGATATAATTCAATATGTGAATGCCCTGGAGTCTCAGAGGTGCATCCACGCATTTCGTGAAGGTGCGGGCTGAAAGTGCTAGGCCGAAAGGAAGAAGCCTGTATTGAAAAGCTTCACCCCCAAAAGCAAATCTGAGGAACTTCATGTGCTGAGGATGGATGGATACATGAAAGTGAGCGTCTTTCAGATCTATTGTCACAAACCAGTCCTCGGACCTGATCTGTGGGATGATCTGTTTGAGTATAAGCATCTTGAACTTGAGCTTCTAAACAGAGCGATTTAACACGAGTAAATCTAGAATAGGATGCAACCCTCCATCCTCCTTTGGAACAATGAAGTACCGGCTGTAAAACCCTGACAGCTTGCTGGGAGGAGAAACCCTTTCTATAGTTCCTTTTTGCAAGAGCGTCAGAACTTCCTGCTCCATTACCAGAGACTGCTCGGGGTCCACCACCGTAGGTGGTATCATGTAATGTGATATAATGTGATATAAGACCCTCTTTGGAGGGGGCTGCCCTTGAAGGTCCCGCGCCACTGGCGTCAGGACCTCTTTGAAGCCTTCTTGGTGATAATGACAGTACTCAGATCTGTCTTACCCCCTCAAAGGCTTCAGCTGTGTCGCCCATCCCTGTCCCCAAGCTTTCTGTGGGGGAGCACGGGTGGCGACACTGTGCTTTTGTTGCTCTTGATGTGCTGAGGAGCTGGCTGACGGCCGAGGCTGCTCCCGCTCAGCAACCTCGGGGGGTTGGGGAAGGAATCTTTGGAAGCCCCAAGATGTTTGAATAAGTCATTGTTTGAGGGCTGAAAACTCTGTATTGCACCGGTCTTTTCCACGACCTCCACACCTCGGTGTGGAGGTCGGGAAAGAACGGTAATCCCCGACGCTGAGGCTGTGTTTCTCTACTGCCCTGGTCACAACCTCCAGCAGCTCCTCATATGCTGGAGATTGGGATGGCGAGTCCTCATCTTCAGCATCGACACTCACCACATCCACCTCCTCAGAGCTGGATAGATGAAGCGCCGGTGCCTCTCTCCGGGCGAAAGAAACCGCAGCGTGTGCTTACGCCATCAGAGGAGAGACACTGGGTCTGGCAGGTGAGGGCAGAGAAAGGGCTGGGCCCGTCTCTAACCCCTCTGTCAGATCCATTTGTGAACCCCACGAATGAAGCCGCCGCTCTGCCTCAGCAGAAGCAGGACCCGATCCGCAGGGAACACTGGCCGCGGCGCCCTCTTTTTTTCTCATCAAAGAGCGCCCAGCAAGAACGGAGTGTTCTTAGTGAAAGCTGTTCGCAATGCACACAGACAGCTCCCTCGAGAGCTGCCTGGGCATGCTCCACTCCTAAACATACAACACACAACTCGTGTGCATCCCCACCCGTGATAAAACGAGGGCAGGGATGAACACACTTGACAAACTGCTGTTTGCTCGCCATTGTAGTGTCTTGATATATTATATATATATGCTTGGTGCAACAAAGAGACTCTTGTCCTCAGACGAAGAGATCGTTTCCTGTATAGCTGACAGACAACACCAAATAAGACACACGATAACACAGAGCGCTTGCTGAAGACACAGAAGCTAGCGTTCTTTGTTCTGGGTATGCTTTATAGTTCCTGGTCTGTGACGTCACCCGCCTCTGACGTTCCGTCACGCCATTGGTTCGATTTCACAAGTGCTTCATGACGCAATCACACAGGAGCGATCCCAATGCGTCTTGACGCAGCTCGAAGTTCATATAACCAATCAGGAGAAAAAAAAAAAATACATTTCGATCATTGTTTACATGATCAATCGTCTCTGTCACGGTCGAGTACTCGAGTACTCAAGTACTCGGTTGCTATTGCACATCCCTAGTTCCGGGGGGGAGAAATGGGAACGCGGGGCACCGCGATGCGACCGCAAAGGGGACAATTTTACAGAATACAGAAATCACTTCAGTGTTGTGAATGATTTTTATCACATCATTTGAGTTTATTACTTTCATCTCAAATAACGTTTCAACTACAAAAGTAAGCAAAACTTCAGAAAAAAAAAATGTTGTTTAAACCACTTTAATGTAGTCACTTGACAGTTAAAACAGACATGTTGATCAACTTTATCAATGAGGAAATGTTTTCTGAAAACACCAGAAATTGCTGAAGAAGCACCTCAACAAAAGTCAAGGGTCAAGAGCCCAACTAAAACAAACACTGATCACAATGATGGTGACTTCAAACAAAACATTTTTAATAAGACATCAATATCTAAACCTCTGTTAATTCTCAATAAGAACTGCTGTAGACGTCTGACAGGAATAATGTCAATCTGGTTAGTAATAAGTGAAGCTGGTAATGCTGTTTGTGGAGTTGTTTAATCAGATCTTCAGAGATTTAATGTTTTTATCTTCAGCTGATTTCATCTAAGGCTGTGGCTGAAGAAAGTTGTAGTTTGTGTTCTTATTTCTCTTTCTTTCAGTGCTTGTTCACAGCAGGTGTTTGAATGTTTGACAGAATGTTTCATGAACATCATATTAACCTTTAAATAACATTTTACTAACATTAAGGAAACTGGACATTTTTAGGTTCTTGGAATGTTACAAATCAACGTTCCTAGAATGTTGAATTTTAAAAGTTGAAAGAACATTTGAAGAGCGTCATACCTTTTAAAACACGTTCCTCTAACGTCAAGAAAACTGGACAGTTTTTGCGTTCCCAGAACCAACACTGAATTGGAGAATGTTCTTTTAACAAAATTCTGTTAGCTGGGATATTGAATAGATTTAGACATTAAAAACAATTAATCATTCATGCTAAGAAAAATAATGAATATAACTATGATGTTCATAAATGATTCCATTTACTTTAAATATTGTCATGTTATTGCTCTATACAATTCTTATTTTTTAACAAAGAGGTACCATTCGTTTAAGGTATTAATTTTAGGTGTTACAAAGAAAATAATAAAAGTGTTCTAGCTGTGATATATTATAGGCTGACATAATTTAAACAAAATCACAATTAAACAACATTATTTTAAGATCTGGCCTGTTATTTATCTTACCTTTTATGTTGAGAAGTATGACTCCTGCATGTGTAGAAAAAGGACACATATTATATGTAGCACTCTAGTTTACACATTTTGTGTCAATATATAGTTTTAAAATTAACACAACCTGTGTATTTGTTCACATCATCCAACACAGTCTGTGCAGCCAAGAACACCTGTAATGTGTTAATATTACACATTTACACACCTTAATTTCATCTTACACATGTTAATTTCAGAGGTGAAGACCAGACCTCCAAAACCAAGACCATTCAAGACAAGAGGTGTGGTCGAGACCAGACCTTCCAAGACCATTCAATCAAGATAATTAATTAATCATGTGACTATTGAACATTAGTGATGAACACCTGCTGTTAACAAACAGAATCACTGGAAGAACAGAAAAAAAGAGATGAGCAGAAACCCAAGAACTACAACTGAATTCAGTCACAGCCTTAAATGAAATTAACTGAAGATAAAATACATTAAATCTCTGAAGATCTCAGCAGAGGAGGATTAAACAACTCCACAAGCAGAGGTGTAAAGTCTAGAGGTCAGAAAGTAAAAGTCCTGCCATATGTTTATTCCACCCACACAGCAAAAACTCCAGTGTTAAATGAACACTGAAGCAGTGTTAAAGTTGAGATAATTAAGTGATTAATTGAGTGATGATTGACCATTATTGAAGATGTCTGATGTTAACAAGCAGAATCACCAAAGGAGAAAATTACAATTTGTAAGTCACCATCGTGGAGATCGGTGTTTGCTTTAGTTGGGCTCTTGACCCTTGACATTTTAATATTAGATTTTGTTTGAGCTGTTGTAACTGAGTTATAACAGCAAGACAAGCAAATATGAAAGATGATCAGGTGGTGTTGGTTATGTTTTCACATAATCATTATTTGACCTGAATCACTGAACTCATTTAGAGCCCAATCTCTGAGTTAGATTTACATTATTTATTACAGCGGCACTGTGATTGTACAGCAGAAGATTTAAAATAATCCAAATTATTTCTCAAAATTTGTTCTGATCAAAAAAAAAAATCTTTATTTTAGGCACATACAGACATCGAGAATCAGCGTATGAATCTCAACAACGGTGACAAGCAAAATATTCTGATAAACAGATCAACTCTGAACATTAGAAAACAAGCTACTAAAAAAAGTCACATGAAAACAGAAAAAAAATAAAATAGTGAGAATAAAGGAAATTACTATGACAATTCAGCTCATAATTTATTCATGCAGCAATGCATGATGGACAGTGGCGGTTCTACATTGAGTTACACCCTGGGCAAGACTCCCTTCGAGCCCCCAACAAAAAAACAAAAAACACAAAATGCTGCACAAACAGTTATGTTTTATTATAAGAACATAAGTGAAAGAGAAAATTATATTTCTCAATTGCACAAATCCTTCATTAAAACATTTGAATAATTGGAATAATTGGAGTAATAATTGGCAACATTTTAATAATAATATCTAATATTTCATAGGAATATTGATGTATAATTTATTTCCATATTCACTTGTTGTGTCTCCTAAAATGCCTGATAAACATGCTTTAAGTCCTGATGTCCTCTACAGTGAAATCAATGCTTTGTTCTGTAACAGAAAGTCATTTTTTGATTTGAAAAAATTTTGGGCTCTAAATGAGTTTGGTGATTCAGGTCAAATAATTATTATGTGAAAACATAACCAACACCACCTGATCATCTTTTCTCTTTGCTTGTCTCTTTGCTTGCTAACTCAGTTACAACAGCCCATAGAAAATCTACTATTAAAAGGTCAAGAGCCCAACTAAAGCAAAGCCTGATCTCCATGATGGTGACTTAAACATTTTGATTTTCTCCTTTGATTCTGCTTGTTAACAGCAGATCACCTTCCTGACACATTTACTGTGTTAAAATCATTAACACAATGAATGTGTCAAAATTAACACAATGAATGTGTCAAAATTAACACAAGTGTTGTCCCTAAACTCACACACTGATTTTAGCCAATTTGAAACGGCTTTAACACACTCGTATGGCAATAGTTACTATTTTTATACACTCGTATGGCAAGTTACTAATTTTATACATTCCTATGTCAGTCACATATTATTAGGCCTACTTAACACATGTGAAATTAGGGCTAGTTGTCACACTTTTTACTCCAGCCAGTAGCCTATTGGTGGCAAGGTATAATAGAATTAGGCCTATAAAGCAGCTTGTTTCCGCCACGAAATATAAAAAATAAAAAGATAATTTTCTCTTACACTTCTGACTTTTTTCTCGCATCCTGGGAGTTTATAACTCACGATTTTGAATTTATTCTTAGAATTGTGAGATATAAACTCTTATTTTATTTATTCCGTGGCGGAAATGAGCTTCCATAACTAGATTACTTTGTGAGTGGTTGAGTGTATAGTGTGGATATTATGTTGCCACTAGATGGCATGAGTCTCTGGAAGGAAATCATTTTCCCTGCCCCAAATGGCTCGTGCGTGTTAAGTCCAAAAGACAGGGTGTCCCGTTTGTCATTTTGGGTTTCAGAAGGGTGCTTGAGAACACCCCTTTCGCGGCCGATATGAGCTCTCAATGCGCACTTATCTTGAAGCGGCATTATTTTTGTGAGGAAAAGGAAAGTGAAGTGAAGGCCAAGTATGGTAACCCATACTCAGAATTTGTCCTCTGCATTCAACTCATCCAAGTTAATGCACACACATTAGGAGCAGTGTGTATGAACACACACTGCAAGCCATGGATCGAACCCACATCCGACTCTCACAACTGCTCCCTAATATTTACCCCTCAATGGGTAGAGAGATGGACCCCCTAATGGAGAGAGAATGTTTACAAACCATAAAAGAAATGTATGTTAATCAATATACTAACTTGCATGCGCATTAACAGTCTCATATAGCAAAAAGGTTATGTAATTCATGCCTCAGCCTCTTATCTGCTACTGGGAAAGAATGAGATAAATGACTTGACTGAACTTTGAAGTCACACTGTGAGATATAAAATCACAATTACAAGAAATCATGTGGCGGAAATGGACATCTATAGTTTTGTTAAACTGTGTGACTACAACTGTTTGAAAATTAAATTATCTTTAATAACCAATATCTCTGATCACATTCCAAAGCACACATGCTTTAATTACAGATATTCAGACAGACTGAGTGTTATTGTAAATAATATATTAATACAAAAGTGGCTCTAGTGCATTTGCAGTGAAATACAACTAGTCAAAATAAATTCAGTAGGCTCTTATATAGTCTCTAAATATCAGTTCTGACCCAAAGTGAAGAAAATAATTAGCTTCAAAGAATTATGTGTCTCAAAGGCCAAATATCATAAACTGCACCTTCATTATTCAAACATTCTGAGGGCACATGCTTGCTGAACTTTATTAATGCACAATCTTTAAATGTAAAAACTCAATCATAAGAGTAGCTTTCCAAGATTAGTATATTTTTAAATGATAAAGAATAAATGACAGCATAACCATATACCTGCTCTCTTCGCCTATGAGAACTTGTACAGTACAATTGTCCTTTTAATCAAAGAACCCTGAGTATTGTCATTCAAATAATCTCTATGAAGAGAGAAATACGGAGCATATGAAAGGAATAATGGAGAATGTGAGAGAAATTGAAAATAAAAGCAGGTTAGGTGAGCTTCTGAATCCATTGGAATTGAATTCGACAAATCCAGGCTGGTTGCTGGTTATCTTAGAGTTGATCCAATCCTGGTACCGAGACACTCGGGCGTACACACCAGGATATTTGGGGTCAGCACATCCTATACCAAAACTCACAATGCCAGACTGAATCCACACGGAGCCGTTCCTACTGACCATTGGACCTCCAGAGTCTCCCTGCACAGATAAACACTTAACATTTATATCTGAAAACATACAGTTAACTGTTAAAGTCACCAAGGAAACAAAATGAACAATTCTTATTTTTATGGAATATTGAAGTGTTTATTATAAATTATTTATTTGTGCATTTTTTTAAAATCATGCGCCCTTGTAGTCTTTAATCAAAATAACTTCCCCTCCCGCTTGCCGCGACATTTGTTCTCTTCTCTGATGAAGTGTTTACTGGCCTGGCATTTCACTCACATGAGATCACAGCATTAGCAAACCACAACAATCCAATTACTTAATGATGGACAAAATCAGGTCCCACCCTAAATTCTTGTTTGAGGAGCCGCTTCAAGAAAAGATTATCGCAACTTTCGTTTCATGCTGACTTTAACTGGTTTGTGAAAAAAAAATCCCATAGTGAAGTATCACAAACAGTTGTAGTGTGCATGCATCAAACCTGCCAGTGCAGTGGAGCATTAAATTAAAGTTTAACCATATGACTCTAGGTTGCAGGGTTACTAAATCAGAGGTTTTCATCTACTTTTAAAATGTTACCGCAGGGTTTAGATGTATTGCATAAATTATATTTGACTGAAATGTTTGTACTGAAATATTTTACACATTTTCTAACAATGATAAACCTGTGCAAGATGATGAGACAGATGCTGCTTCCGAATATGTAGAATGTTACAAATGCTACGGCAAAAGAGGAGTATGTCTGAATTTATAGTATTTGACAAACACAGTAGGTGAAAAGTACCTGGACGACCTACTACTTCTGTCGAGATTCTGGAGTGCACTTTCAACGAACTGTATACTATCACATAAAGCCACGTGATAGTTGTTTTGAATAGCAGTGAAGCGATGCAACTGAAACTAGTATAGGACGCTGTAATATGTCTGAATTACATTCATATATTGACTACATTTTGAGTTTTAAAGGGTTAGTTCACCCAAAAATGAAATCTGTCATTAAGTACTCACCCTCATGTCGTTCCACACCCGTAAGACCTTCATTCATCTTCAGAGCACAAATTAAGATATTTTTGATAAAATCCAATGGCTCAGTGAGGCCTCCATTGACGGCAAGATAATTTACACTTTCAAATGTCCAGAAAGATACTAAAGACATATTTAAAACGGTTCATGTGAGTACAGTGGTTCAACCTTAATGTTATGAAATGACGAGAATACCTTTTTTGCGCCAAAAAAAACAAAATAGCGACTTTATTCAACATCTAGTGATGGGCAATTTCAAAACACTGCTTCACGAGGCTTCGTTACGTCATAAGTGTTTCGAAATTTCAATGGTTTACCACTGGGTGGCGTGACTTTGGCAGTTTGATACATAGACATAATAGGCTTGTTTGAGATGCATCGGTTCTGCGCAGGCCGATCGCGTATGACATCAAAGTACCGCGAGAGCGTTTGGAGAGCATACAGCATCTCAAACAAGTCTAATATGTCTATGGTTTGACACACGCTCCGAACCACTGATTCGAAACAAAAGATTCGTAAAGCTTCAAAGCTTCATGAAGCAGTGTTTTGAAATCGCCCATCACTAGATATTGTTGAATAAAGTCGTTATTTTGTTTTTTTTGGTGCACAAAAATATTCTCGTCGCTTCATAACATTAAGGTTGAGCATAACATAACAGGGTGAGTAATTAATGACAGAATTTTCATTTTTGGGTGAACTAACCCTTTAATGTTTGGGTTACGGTCATTGGGTTATTTTTTGTAATATGTAAATTAAAAAGGTTCAAATAAATGGTTGATGTCATACCTGACATGCATCTTTCCCTCCCTGATTTAACAATCCAGCACAAATCATATTGCTTGTGATGCCACCTCCATAAGCATTATTACAGTCACTGTTGCTCACAATTGGTATCATCACCTCCTGCAGTATGTCAGGAGCCTGGGTGCCTGTGACATGGATGAGAGGAAAATTTCAATGTCATTTCATAGATATTTACAGTAAATTGTTGAGCTTTACAGTATTTGCAAGTAAATATTCACTCACCTCCAGATGTTAACGTGCCCCATCCAGTGACCCAGCTCTCTGTACCTGCACCAAATGTACTACCAGCAGCAGCCAGACAGACTGGCTTAATATAATCAGAGAAAGTCACGGAGGAAGAGAGCTGGAGCAGGGCTATGTCGTTGTCATCGCTAGGATTGTTATAGTTAGGATGGTTAATGACTTGACTCACTGTACTCTTTATCTTATTAGGGTCTGAGCCTGATTGGCTCCGAAGTCCTAGGTAGATCTCAAGGTCAGATATGGAGAAGCTGTAAATAGATAAAGTCAGTTTTAATTCTACTGTGATCAATTTATAATTGTGTCTTGAGTTGTATTTAAAGGGTTAGCTCCCCCGAAAATGAAAATTCTGTTGTTACAAGACTTTCATTCATCTTCGAAACACAAATGAAGATATTTCTAATGAAATCCAAGAGCTTTCTGTCACTCCATTGACAGCTTTCACCCAAAACTCTGAAGCTTCACAACGCTCATAAAGAGATCGTAAAACAAATGCATATAAATTGAGCGGTTTAATCTAAGTCTTCTGAAGAGACACTGTCACTTTATATAATGAACAGGCTTTTATTCATATCAATATTTCAAATTTCTATAAAAATGTCTTCATTTGTGTTGTAAAGTTAAAGTTCATTTTTGGGTAAACTAACCCCTTGAGTTTTAAACTTTATACCTCTGGAAGCAGTGAGCAGCAGACAAAACCCAGTCTTTATTAATCAGACTCCCGCCACAAAAATGGCCAGACTTGACATTTTGAATGCTGACTTGCCACGGCCACGACCCTGCCGCTGCATTTTCTCCTCCAACAATCTTGTTGTTGAGGGGAGCTTGACCACATACTGATTATAGGAAAGAAAATGTGTGAATTCTCCATTATAATGCCCTATAAATATACAAATGTGGAACAAGAGTTTTATGGTCATTAAGACTATGACAACTTACCATCTAACTGGCAGAGAGAACCTATAAGGAAGACAGAGACCAAATATTTAGATAAACACCCACAGAGCTGATAAACTGGTTTGTTTGTGTTACCTGCGACCTCACTGTTTCACCTTTTACATAAGTGTTGGTACATACCATTGGTATGAGTCAAGATAATACCTCAACATTAATTAAAACGGTGTTAAAATGATTCCATTGTCATGACATGAAAGTAGTATCTGAACATGTTAGTCCTGTGAGCTAAATTAGGCCTGTACCATACTAAGTAGCAGTGTAACTACAGGCTCATTTGCAGCATCTCAATACAGAAATTACAGTAATTTCTGGGTTACTGGATTGAGTATTTGTTTAAAAAATGGCCATAAGTTATAAAATGGTTATCAGGAGCTGGCGACTGAGAACTATACAATGCTGATTATCATAAAATATAATACATCTAATTTACACCCAAAGGAAAATTTATCAACACAGTGTGTCATGTTTGATTTTTATTTTTTTTACTATTAAAGTATTTTATCCTGCTTCATAAAAGCTTTTATTGTCAAAGATTCTGTTGGTTTATGATGTATTTTCATTACTATGCTGCACTGTAAACCCTAACACTCAAAAAAATTTATTGGTTTGAGTAGGACAAACATAAATTAAACAAATTAGTTCATTTAAATGAACTTTTATGAGTATTTAGCACTTTCTTTTTCTTTCAAGTTCACAGAACTGATATATTTTAAGTAAACTGAACTGTTTCTTTTTTCTTTTTTTTTGAGTTTTATGAACTTATTTCTTTTAATTTAGATGAAATTAAGTTTAACTGAAACTGCATGTGGCTTAGTTTGAAAGCAAGTATGTTAAATGCTTTATATTGTTGCACTCATTCAGCAAGTGTTATACTGTTATATGCTATTGTTAACATGTTAGCAACTTAGCATTTTCTGAATTAGCTTGTCATAGCTAGCTAAGTTTAATAAAATGTTTACAATGAGGTTTCATTAAAATTTTAATTTAAATGTATGAATTAGTGTACTCAAACATTTCAAGTTAAAGGTGCAATATGTAAGAATTTTGCAGTAAAATATCCAAAAACCACTAGACCAGTGTTATATATTTTGTTCACTTGAGTACTTACAATATCCCAAATGTTTACAACTATTTGTAAATCATGAGAAAATTGCAATTTTAACCAAGGCTCCGGGGCGTGTAAAGAGTCACCTGTCAATTGACCCTTCGCTGGGAGTTTGATTGACAAGCGATCTAACCAATCATAACGCAGAGTCTGCCATTTTGTCCGACAAAGCAGTCAGGAGTTAGAAGATTAACCTCAGTGGATTTCAACTTGAAAAATGGTGTGTAATTGCATCTTTCCACATTTTAAACAACATTCATTCTCATGTTCATTCATGTTTATTTGATGCTATAAATGAACTAGTACGAAGAGATGATTGGTTCATGAGCCGCTTGAACTGAGGCACTACAGTGATCTGTCACGACACATTAAAGAGCCACAAAACGGTTTTTATTGTTCGAATTTCTTAAAAAAAATTACATAATTTGAAAGCTGGGACTTTGTTTAATATCATAAGTAACCTGCTCTGTCTTGTCTGTCCACGTGTTGTCAGTGTCCTCTTTGCTCCGCGATGTATTTTCACTGCACGTGGTGTGACAGCGCCATGTCTTGTTGGACAAAGCAACAGTATCTAAGGGGGACGGGTCTTCGCGAAGGGTCAATTGCGTCATACCGTACTTTGCTTTGTGACCGGAAGCCCCTTGGTGCGGCCGCCAAAGCACACGAAGAGCTGGTCCGACTGCTGAAAAGGCGCAGATCGCTCGATGTAAGTCCTCAATGCCCTAACGGGGCAGGGTAAGTCCAGCTCACGCTCGTCCCCTGAGGGAAGTAGCACAGAGAGGGTAATTACCTGCGCTCTGAATGTGGTCGAGAGCACCTTAGGAACGTAGCCATGCCTGGGTTTCAGGACGACCTTCGAGTCATTAAGCCCAAATTCGAGGCACGCAGGTCTCACGGAGAGGGCTTGCAGATCACTCACACGCTGTACCGGTGCTAGAGTCAATAGCAGAGCGGTCTTAGGCGATGGGGACCGATGCTAGTCCCTCCAGAGTGGGGACACCAGGCGAACTTTTCTGTTTGTCTTCCCTGATTCGTCTGATGACCTGAGGGATCAGAGCGACCGGGGGAAAAGCATAGAGGAGGAGGCTGGGCCAGTCGTGGGCCAGCGCATCCCTGTCCTTTGAAAAGAAGATTGGGCAGTGAGAGTTGTCTTCTGAGGCGAAGAGGTCAACGTCTGCCTTCCCGAAGAACACCCAGATTCTGAGAACTGTCCAGGGGTGGAGTGTCCACTCGTCTGAGGGGACATTGCTCCGAGACAGCATGTCTGCTCCCAGGTTCATTTTGCCCGGTATGTGCGATGTACTCAGCGATCGCAGGTTGCCCATTCCAAAAGCTGCTTTGCCAGCGCATAGAGGCGTCTGGACGAAAGAACGCCATGGTGATTTATGTAGGACACCACCGTCATGCTGTCCGATAGGACTAAGACGTGGTGTCCCCTCAGGACCGATAGGAAGGTATGGAGGGCCCGACAAACTGCTAGCATCTCTAGGCAGTTGATGTGCAGCTGGCTCTCCTCGCTCGACCATGAGCCGAAGGGCTGGTCTGCCCTCACACAGAGCGCCCCAACCCATGTTGGACACATCCGTCGAGACCACCATCATTCTGGATACCCCCCCTAGGGAAACCCCACAGCTGAACCACTGAGGGTCCTTCCAGGGGTTCAGAGCTGTTAAACAGGCCTGATTCACCCTGACATGAAAGCGGCCGTACCGCCAAGCGTGAGGTGGGACCCAAAGGTTTAGCCAGCGCTGCAGAGGCCGCATTCATAGGGGGCCAAGCTGTAGAACTGGGGAGGTGGAAGCCATCAGCGCTAGCATCCTCTAGAAACGCTTCAGAGGAAACGGGCTCTGGTTCCGATAGAAGCCACGAGCTGCTGAATGGCCAGAGAGCGCTCTGGTGAGACTGTCGCCCTCATTTGGGCTGGGTCAAAAACAGCTCCCAGGAATTACATACATTGGCTGGGGAGCAGTGAGCTCTTGGCAAAATTGACCCTGAGTCCCAGGCACTCCAAGTGGCTGAAGAGCACGGATCTGTGGTATGCTAGCTCGTCCTGAGACTGGGCCAATATGAGCCAGTCGTCGAGGTGATTCAAAACACAGATTCAAATCTGCTTCAGAGGGAAAAGAGCCGCGTCCATACACTTCGTAAAAGTCCGCAGAGCTAGGGACAGCCAGAGGAGAAGGATTGTATATTGGTAAGCCACTCGTGTGAGAGCGTCCATCTTCCATGGAGGCGGCTTGCGGGGCGGTGCCGGCAAGCAACGCACTTGGAATTCAGCATTTACCACAAACAATGAAACAATGTTATTAGAAGAAATATATTCCATGAGTCTCACCTGATAGTTATAGGGGAGCTAGTCATGGCATAGAGGTGTCAGTGGAGCATTCTAGCTGAGCACTGTCAGTGTGGTAAAATACCTTGGTGCAGGAAAAGTGAGACACGCGGAAACAGACCGGAAGTGCTCACTTAGTCCTGTTCACTTGGTCCTGTATCCTTTTGTTTTCCATCTCAGTAGATTGGGAAAAACAGAGGAAAACAAAGGAAGGAGCGGTGCCGGCGACTGTGGCATAATAAAAGTTCCGCTGCTCGTGAGGCGTGTGTTGCGCAATCGCTCCGGCGGCCTCGTTCAGCTCCCACAACACTCGGTCCTGCTCTGCTTCATACTACAGTAATGTTAATAATCGCATCCATGAACATGATTTCTTCCCGAGTCCTATCCCAATTGTTTTCCAGCGGCTGTGAGGTAAAGACCACATGTCCCAAGATTCCGCGCTCAAACTTGGCGTCATCAAGCTACGCCTTTGTTTTGAATAGGCCTCTAGCGACCTCTAGCGGACATAAAATATTACATATTGCACCTTTAAGAACAATTAAAATGTATACTAGTACAAAATAAAAATCTGCCAGTTCTGTTGTGAATGTGAATACTGTATCCTGTTAACATAGGTGCTTAAATTACATACACATTTACTCACTGCTTACGTGTACAGAGACAGGTCTTACAGCCACTTTTAAGGATTTTTTTAATTTATTGGCATACTTGCAAACATCAACTTGCCAGTGGTTAACACTCTGATTTTTTATGATGCTTGTTTTTTTTTGTGTGTTATGGCATGTTGTGTTATACTGTTGGATGTAAAGTCATTGAGTATGACATTGCGTGGTAGGAGGCATTGAAACGATTGGTCAGTATATGTGTGCATGTGGGGACAGTCTACAAATGTCCCCTTGTGGGCAATAAAGTGCACTGAACTGAACTAAAGTTTCAATAATGTAAATGAGTAAAGTGGTTTTACTAATACTGATAATGATAAACTTTATTAATCCGAAGAAGAAATTTACATGCCACAGCAGCGCAACAATAAATAAATAAATATCATAAACAGTGGCAACACTTATTCTCCAGTATAATTTCACAAAGCATTATGATTATAAACCAAGTAATCCTAGAATATAGTCTATCATCTTGTATAATGCTGGTTGTACAATCTAAAGGCCTTCCTAAAACACTCCTTAGTGGGGTTGAATTAATCTTGAGCTATAAGTACTCACAAGAGCTCAAATTGGTTCATGAAGGGGATGACAATCATGATTTATCATTAAAAAAAAAAACAGTTTCCCAATCATTCTATCCTGCATTATCTCCTGGGTAACACACTCCCCACAACAGAACCTGCCTTCTTTTTAAGTTTCCCCAACACGTGATAGAATACAAGAACACAGATGAAACTAGGTAGTCATAGAAGGTCTTGGTACATGACACCTCGAAAGATCTCAGTCGCCTTAACAAATGAATACGACTTTGACCCATCTTTGTATCATATATTGTCAGTATCTGGGTGTCAAATATACACCCAGATACTTATAACTTGTTACAATCTCAATTTCTGACTCTTGTATATTCACTGGTACCACTTGCTGAGGTATTTCCTTTGTCTTATAGCATTTATTCTGAGACTGTTTATCTCACACCTGTCATAGTCTGTGTTTAGTTTCATTTCCATGGACTTAATTAGTTGGTTTGTCTTCAGTCACATGTTTCCTTTGTTCTAGTTTCCTGCCAATCGTTAGTTGTCATGAACACTCATTAGCTTTTCGTCATTGTCTCATCATCACTATGTAAGTTTCTCTGGAGTTCTCATTCATTGTCCGGTATTGTTTGTGTAAAGACAGTGTTACGTTTCCTTCTTGTCATTGGCTTATCTGAGTTTGTTTTATTAAAGAACCTTTTTGTTTGTAGAAACCAGTTTAAACCTTTCATTTTCTTCATCTGAACCTCAGCGTGACAACACCAGTCCACGAAACTCTTTAATAGCTCCCTATATTCACTCTCATAACATGACATTTTTGTGTGTGTGTGTTATAACTTTGCTTTTGAACCTTGGACTCTAACTTATCTACATTAAAATAATTATGCTTTAATTTAATACTATCATATTTCATAGATTTTAAGCAAATAGGCATTCAATTCAGCTACACCCTTAATAAAAATAAATGAAGGTTCTTTAATGGCAGTAACATCCATGAAAACTTTACATTGCACAAGAGGCTCTTTTTGGTGGAAAAAAGATTCATTAAAATGTTATTCGCATTAAGAAATAAATGGTTCTTTCAAGAACTGTTCACTAAAACGTTTTTGGGGGGAAGGCATTGCGAAATTTAAACAGCAAACATAAGTTAACAACACAACGAAAATGGTCCTATGTGCGTGCATAGATAGATAGATTATCGGTGCATTCCAAACGGGATATCGCCCTCCGAAGGGCACTTCAGAGTGAAAACAATCATGGCTGGGGGTCGTTCCAAATCGAAGTGCTCAAAACCGGCCACTTCAAAGGGCCCTTCGGAATAAAGGATTTAAGGGTACAACTGATGGACACTTCGGGCCCCCATGATCCTTTGCACAGGGAAGCTGTTTGGCGTCACAGAATGGGGTCCGTTTGATTTTACCTATAGTATTTTTCAGTTATTTTTCTATACTACTGTAATATTTTTACGAGTTAGATTTGGTACATTATTATGGTCAAAACGACATTGTACTTCAACAAAAAAAGCTACCTTTATCAGTCCATTCAGATGTTTTAAATACAATACACAATTTACAATATGGTGCGATAAACCAATACTAAATAAATAAACTAACCTTAATCAAAAGGCACAGCTTGCACAATCTACTCATCGTTCAGAACGTGTTTTTTTGGGGGGGTGTCTACCAGCGTAGCCTACAAAATGTGCGACGAAAGCGCCTCCTTGATTGTCTCGTTAAGATGGCGCAGAAGTGCGTTCCAAACATTAGCTGTGTCTCATTTCGAAGGCTGCGTCCTCTGGAGGTCGCATCCGTCATTGAGGCTGTATCATTTCAGAAAAGTAAGTAGGACTCTCCGAATGAGACCTTCGAATGCGTCCTTCTTTCACAGGAATTCGGAGGATGCATGAGGTGTATCCTTCGATGCTGCAGATAGCCCACAATTCTTTGCGTCACTGTTAACAACCGTCATTTATTTGAAAAATAAAATAAAAAATAGCGTCCGCGGCAGATGTACATGTACAGTACAAGTAAAGATGTGGTGTTTAATTGTAAGTAATTTCAAGCTTGTTTTTGTTTTGAACTTTGTTCTTCTTAATATCCCCCTCTTTTGTCTCTGCAACAGATATATGTTGTACATACACTACAGCTCCTCAAGCATTACCTAAAATAAAACAAGTGAATATATTTTCTTTTCAAATTACTTTCCAAATTTATAAATAATTTTCATTAACTTATCTGTTGTGAGAGCTCAATGATGCTGCCGCGAACGTGTTGGCATAACAACGTGATACTGCTGTTTGTCCTATAAAGGACGTCTCGTTTAATTCTGGTTAAGGACACTCCGTAATACCACATCCTTCACAGGATGCCTCCTCAGGAGGATGCAGCCTTCGAAATTAAATGAAATGAGACACAGCTATAGGTTCCAAAAGAAAGGAAGGAACGGGAGCATTTTCGTTGTGTTGTGACTTCTGTTGTTGTGGCTTGATTCCGCGGTGAATCCGAACTTATCGGCTATATTTGCTTTTTCAAATTTTCGTCTATTGTGCACTACTGCCACCGTAAAAAACCTCGTTTGAAACCTTTATTTATTAGAGTATGAAAAATAATCTTGATCGTTTATAGCTAGTTTTAAATGAAATATCTATAATTCAGATATCATTCAAATATCAATCATTACAGTTATTATTCTTAGGCTACTAGTAGCCTAAAATAGAAGTATAAAAGGATAGTTGAATGTTTGGGCGTTACTCATTCTTTATCATCACTGCTTTCCACATTTTAAAACAATTTAGTTTCTTCAAAGTTGCTATCCTTTGTCTATATTCCAGTTCATATTTAAACTCATCCATTAAAATAGAATAGTATATAAATACATTTACATTTGTAAAGAAATTAATATGAAAACCACAACCCTTAAGCATAAAGCTTTAGATCAAAAGGTGTTTACGATCATGACAAACCTAAATTCAGTCAAGTAGTGTAAAAGCCATTTCAGGTATTGGTGTGTGTGTGTGTTTGTGTGTGTGTGTGTGTGTGTGTTACAGAGGTCCTTCATTTCAGTTAAATTGTCTTGTCATTATTATTTAAACATTAAACTTGCACTTAATTTTATAGACTTTAGTAAGATCTTACCTGCTATGTTGAGAAGTAAGGTTCCAACAACACTCAAAGCTGTGTTAAACTTCATACTTATGCTCTGGTCTGTGTTCTGACTGCTGTTACCTCTACTCTCAGCTCTCTAATGAGATGTAAATCAGCTATTGTGTGTTCATCAAGAGTTCTCAGCCCCCACCACCATGAGTATCTGACTCAACTTTTTTCAGGTGCTTTTATTATACAGCACACACCCCGGTCACCTTTACAGGTGTTTTTATGGATCACTTATTGAGTGCCTTTCAGTTCAAAGTCACTTTACACGTTTACACATTATAGCATTTCAAGTGTCTCTAATTTTATTTCCATGTTGTCACTTGAGATTTAGGACCAAAAAAAAACAACAACAAAACAACAAAATAGCATACTCGATGAGCATGCTACATTGTATATCTACAACACATATTGTAATACACAAAAGTCTTTAATTTTCTTTATTTGGTCTATCTTTTTTGCTTTCATCAACCTCTCTGTTTGCCTCTGCCTCTTAATGGACATATTAAATAAACAATAAAGTTATCAAGTGAGTCTAAGACTCAGTCTCTTATTTTAATCATGATTTTAAAATTAATTTGTGCTGGTATCATACAGAAAGATACAACACCGTCTCTTCACCAAGGCTGAATTTATATGATCAATAATAATACAGTAATATTGTGAAATATTATTACAATTTTAATATCTCTTCAAGTGTAAGTTTATTCCTGTGGTGTCAAAGCTGAATTTTCAGCATGATTACTGCAGTTTTCAGTGTCACATGATCCTTCAGAAATCATTCTGATGATGATTTGCTGCTCAAGAAACTATTTTCAATGTTGAAAACAGTTGTGCTGCTTAATATTTTGTGGGAACCATGATACGCTTTTTTTTTTTTTTCAGAATTTTTTAATAAAGTTTAAAAGAACAGCATTTATTTGGAATAGAAATCTTGTCTTTACTGTCACTTTTTATCAGTTTAGTAGTAAAACAAAAAATCTTACTGACCCCATGCAGACTTTAGAAACGGTAATGTATATTCATGCATAGAAAACATATTTGTGTTGAGTTTCAAAGATAAAAGTTTGGCTGGTGAGTTCATTAGGGCAAAGAGAATATATGAAAGAAGAACAGCGGAGTCATGAACAGTATAAATAAATAAAAAATAAATACTTTTATTTTGCTATAATTTATTTACTTTTTTACTGTTTTATTGCTTGTTCAGTGATCTAGTTTTATTACGATGGACAACCCAGAATGTTCTTTTTCGAAGGAAAACATTCCCTTAAGCCCTGGGAGATGATGTCATGTCATTAAATATGTATGTGAGAGGTGATAAACTGTACAATCAACTGCACATGTCATTTTTCCTGTCACGATCACTGTCTGTTCCTGTCAGTTCCTGGACTCCACTTCCCATAATCCTCCCTTCCAATCACATGCACCAATCACCAATTGCCACACACACCTGCAGATCATTACCTGGACTATTTAAGACACACACACACACACACACACACACACACACTCACACTCACACTCACTCACTCACTCACTCACTCATCCACCCACCCACCCTTTGCGAAGTCTTGATTTGCCGTGGTGATCATTACTAAGCGGTTTCTTGTGGACTGTTTCCTGGTTTCTGTTTGGATTGTTTATTCTTTGTGATTCTCTGCTGCCTGCCCTGAACCTTGCCTGTGTACTGGACTGTGTTTGTTTGCCGCCTGCCCTGATCTCTGCCTGTGACCCGATACTGTTTGTCTGCCGCCTGCCTCGACCACTGCCTGTCCTTGTTTATGTTCCTGCCTTTGCCCCTGTCTACCTGTGTAAATACTGTTCTTAATAAAGCTTGCAAATGGATCCCCGCTCTGCCGACCCATCGTTACATTTCCAAAGAATGTCACTATTTTATTGTACCAGAATTTTGATTATTGCTAAGAAATTATAAATGATATCTCACAATTCTGGGGAAAAAAGGCAAAATTGTGAGATACTGTGATAAAAAAGTCAGAATAGTGAAAAAGTGGTAGTTACCTTTTTTGTTTTTTATTCTGTGGCAGAAACAAGCTTCTGGAATAAACACTACACCACTGTAAAGTGAAAAGACAACCATGGAAACAACGCGTGCTCATTTAATGTCATATATACATACATATATACATATACCTCTTTTGAGGTAAACAACCATCAGCTCATACACAGGGCAATATAGTATCAAATGCCTTGAGATCATTTACAAGCTCCTCCTGTGAAGTTCTGGGCTGATCCCTCACCTTTCTCATGACCATCCTTTCCTCATAAGGCGAGATCTTGCATGGAGCACCAGACAGAGGGCAAATGATGGTTATTTTGTATTTCTACCATTTCCAAATAATCGCACCAACAGTTGTCTCACTCTCAACAAGCTTCTTGCTGATGGTCTTGTAGCCCATTTCAGCCTTGTGCAGGTCTACAATCTTGTCCTTGATGTCCTTTAACAGCTCTCTGGTCTTGCCCATGGTGATGGAGAGGTTGGAATGGAAGATACAGATTCTGTGGACTGATTTCTTTTATACTCATAACAAGATGACCTTAGGACTTTCTTAAAGTGACAGGACTAATCTGTGTTCCACTTGAGCATATAACCAATCTGTGGGAGCCAGAATTCTTGCTGGTTGGTAGGGGATCAAATACTTATTTGACTCACTGAAATGCAAGTCATTTTATAACCTTTATATAATGTATTTTTTTCTGGATTTTTTGTTGATATTCTGTCTCTGTCAAAATAAACCTACCATAAAATTATAGGCCCTTAATTTCTTTGTAAGTGGTCAAACTTACAAAATCAGCAGGGGATCAAATAATTGTTTTCCCAAAGATGGAAATTAGTTATAAGTAGTTACACATTAGTTA
Source organism: Ctenopharyngodon idella (assembly GCF_019924925.1). Taxonomy (NCBI): domain Eukaryota; kingdom Metazoa; phylum Chordata; class Actinopteri; order Cypriniformes; family Xenocyprididae; genus Ctenopharyngodon; species Ctenopharyngodon idella. Next base: position 23,726,617 of record NC_067222.1, read on the forward strand.
TCAGTAACTGGTAATCAATTTAGGCAGCAATAGATGGTTAAAAAATAACTTCATGTTGACACCCTCATTACAGACACCCTCATAACATATCAGTTACCAACATTAGTCATACTGGCTTCAGTTCATTTGCCATGAGGGATATTCATATTCAGTAATATTATCATTTTAACTGCACTGACACTACTGGATGAGAACAAAATGTAGGCCTAACTAATTTAAGCTAATGACACTATCATTGACACTGTTATTGAACCGAACTGAATAATGACACTATATAGGCTACAGTAAAAAAGGTTTTGGGTTATTTTATTAACCCAACCGTTGGGTTACACATATTGGGTTACCATGTTGGGTTATTTACCAAAAATGTTGGGTCATTTTTAACATCGTTGGGTTATTTTTAATTAATAACCCATCTGTTGGGTTAAATACGGATCCCGTGACGACGGTTCAAATTTTAACGGTCCAGTGACAGTCAACAGAAAGAAGCTGCTGCAACCTGATATTATGAGGGTAAGTCATGTAGTTTTCGTGTATATAACTTTTATAACATTAGGTATTGTGTACTGAAACATTACATATATTCTAAAACTGAATTTAATATTTTTAAGTCGTAATTTTCTAGTCAGTTTTAATGTTCTCCGGTAAGTGAGATCGACTGGAAATGATTAACGTTAGCTATCCCAGTCAGCTCGCTAGCAGTGATAAAGTAAACATACTAGCGAAACTGCTTATTTGTTTAAATGTATTACCTTACAATGGTAACTAATAATATTGTCTTGTGAAATATATATCGCTAAACCAAGGAAGACTAGGTCTCAGCAATCACTATCCAACATTACGCATGTTTTACGGTCTTTGTGATAATCTTTCATAATATGACAGCTAAATTTGAGCTTCAAGCTTGTACTTTTTTGTACAGGTGTGATTAGAAATGAGCACTTCTTATTTGAGCCGTGGCGCACGGACCGTTTATCAGCTCGGCCTACGAAGCGCGAGCTCGGTCCTCGATTCTCGGTCATGCGGCACCCCAACAGAGCTGTTTGAATTATTATTCAATTATTCCCAAAAGCTTCTACGCAAACTTGAGAAACGTTGTGCAACCAATGAAGTTTAGTTTAGTTTTATGAGTAGTTTATGAGTAGTTAACGACAGTTACAATGTGTTTTTTATCGATAAATAACCTAGATTTACTGTTTATTAGGTTTACTGTAGTAACACTAACTGCAAATCTGGTATTTGCAGAAATGTGGTATATTCATAATGCATGTTATATATAGTAATGCATGTAAATGTATTACAGGAGTATCTGAAGCATCTTTATACTGTTGTTTCTTATGAAACTATGTCAGTTTTTGCATTTTTGTGGTACTAAATGTGTTTATACTTGTGATTTAGACAAATGGAATAATCTGTGAAGCAAAGACTACAACAACCTGCTATTTAATGGAAACATTTGAAGGTAATCTATATAAATAAATGACAACTTTTTTAAAGACTAATTTACTTTACTGAAAATATTTCACTTTTCTGCTTTATTGTAACACAGAGCAAGGAGTGGATGAAAGTTTTATGCTGCTGGATGACAGTGGTTCTCAACTGTGGTCCTAGAGTATCCCCAGCAATACACATTTTGGATGATTTCCTTATCTGACACCCTTTTCCGGCCTTGGAGTCTCTCTACTAACAAGCTGGTAAATTGAATCAGGATTAGAGAGACAAAATGTGAAGTGCTAGGGCTACTACAGAGCCAGGTTGTTTGGGAAACACTAGGGTACAGTTTATTACTCTTGTTTGGTTTTTTTTCTCAGTTGTCTTTATTCGTTTTAATACATTATGTTTTAATTTAAACAGTATCCAAGTTGTTTGATGACTGACAACGATTTAGTATCAAAAAAAATGCAAGAAGTCCTCACAGCCAAGCTAATGTGTTCATTAGACATACAACACCTCAACAAACTGCATGGATTTGATCCTTTGGAACAAAAACTGGAATGGTGAGTTTAATGATGTTCAGAATAGTGAAGGGTTGTTTTATTTTGGGAAAAAATGTATTGGCCATGTCTAAGTGCATGTGAAATTTGTCCACACACACGTGGTATAAATTAAAGTTTTTAAAGATGGTCATGGAGAAACTGCCTACTGTCCTGCCATCATCGCCATGCCTCACAAATGGGAAAATGGTGCTGAAATGAAGCGCAGCTTAACTGACATTCAGCCTGTAAGTAAAAGCAACACTGCAAAATTAGCTTTGATAAATTACACTGCTCTGTAAACATATGGATCCATTTCTCCTTTCCTTTAGTGATTCTGCTTGTTCATAGGTTAGTTCACCCAAAAATGAAAATTCTGTCATTAATTTCTCATTCACTCATCTTTGGAACACAGATCAAATTCTTTTTAAAGAAATCAGAGAAATTTCTGTCCCTCTATTGACAGCATCCTTCATATCTCTGAAAAGTCTTTAGTTTTATCATATTTATAAAAGATAGATATTCTGTACTGAGTCTTTCCACAAAAGCCAAGCTCCTGGAGGCGTGCCTGCCGTGGGCAGAACTAAAGAGTCATGAGCGCGCAGCTTTTGCGTAGAGATCGTCTGCAAGCTGCAACATCATTATAAATAAAAAGGGAACAAAAACTTTCGTGTCGTTTACATTATATGCACTTGAGTGGCGATTGCCAATAAAACACAGACATTTGATGCAGTTTTACTCACCGCCTGCGATCTGGGACTTGTTTACAAAGCATTCATCACCGAAATCAAACATACATGCTTCATACAACTCGTGTTTTGAAACTTTGGTCATGTTTAGCATGAGAATGCAAATCTTTAGCTGTGTAAATAAGTCAGAATTTAATTTAATGACTTTTTTTTTTTTTTTTTGAGGTGAACTAACCCTTTAACAGCAGTTGTAATTCAGTGACCATATTTTAATTTAGTACAGCACTGCTTCAGTGTAACTTTTACTTAATTTAACACTGCTTATGTTGTCACAGTGCATGCCAACTGAACTTTATTTATTTTTTGAAGGTTGGCACTAATATGGCGCATTACCTGAGCAGTGAGACAAGTTGGGATCCACATGACTTGATGCCTTGAGGACAAAGAGAACTGCCAAGTTTTTTTTTTTTTTTTTTTTTTTAATAACATTATTTTTTCATTGTGGCACTGAACAGAAGATCTTATTTTAAACTATGCATGTATATTTTAATTTTTATTTTTTTATTTATTTTTTTAACATATATGAAATACTGTTCAAAGCCTTCTGCTCCCATTTAGGAGGTTTTGTAGCATGCAAACTTTAATATACAGTAGTAGTACATTTGAAGTGGATCAAAAAAGTTCATCAAAGTTGTCCTAAAAACTAAGTTGTCCTAAGAAGAAGGTTTTAGGGACAACTTTGATCCACTTCAAATGTTGACTAGTTGAAAGTGTTGAAAGGTTTTGATCCACTTCAAATGTTGACTAGTGTATTAAGAGGGGTTCCCTCAACACTTTGCTGCCTCCTTAAGAACTTTGATCATCATCATTAGGTCCAACATATTTGTGGTTTTATTACTTAAGGTATGTTTACAACACATCAATGCATGCAATCTACAGTGTTGACTTTTCATTAAAGATATGTTTATTTATTGAAGAATTTAATGTTATGAATTTATGTGTACTCGTAGTTTTTCATTTAGTGTTCATTTTGTATTTGTGTGTTCTGTATGTACATTTTATGTATGTTTTGAGTTTACTCTACATGGTTGTGAAGGTTTTAAATATAGCTTTTAATTGTGTACTGTTTGTACAAATTTATAGGTTTGAATTTAATATTTGTACTGTACACTTGTGTAGGTTTAAATGTAGTGTTCATTTTGAATTTTTGTGTGTTCTGTATACATATTTTATTTATGTTTTGAGTTTATGCTGTACATGTTTGTGTAGGTTTTGAATGTGTATTGTTTGTACAAATTTGCATAGGTTTTGAATTGATGTATGTACACTTACGATATTTACATTAAATGACTCCACAATATTTCATTTGTAATTTAAAATATATTTGTTAAAACATATTATTTTATACAAATAAACAATCTAGAAAACAAAGTATGTTTTATATATTATAATAATGTCATGAATAAAAGTAAATAGTTAACCCAACTGTTGGGTTATTTTTAACCCAATTGGCTTTTAACCCAACCATTGGGTTAAAAATAACCCACAGTTGGGAAGGTGCTATGTTAACCCATAGTTGGGTTATTTTTAGCCCAACATTTTTTAGTGAGAAGACACACTACAGTTGAATTTGTTTCATAATGTATGATCTTTTGCAGCATTTGAAGTGAACTGAAACAAGATTAAGCTGAATAATGACACGTTGTCTTCTGTAGAGCTTTATTCATGTGAAGCTGCTTTTAAACGATCTGTATTGTAAAGCGATATATAAATAAATGAGAATTGACTTTTTTCTGCAATCTTGAGCCAGAATCTCTTATACTATACATACATTTAACAATTCTTGCAACTACTTTAAAGTTTTCTGGAACTAGATATCCATTTTAATACATTTTAACACTAGCTTTTCCCATAGTTGATGACACTATAAAATTGTTATATTTTGTTTAGGAAATTTCATTTGCATGAATCAAAAATGACAGCCATAAAATTATGTTTTAGATTAGCATTATTTTTGTAGGCCTATAGTTTTAAAAATGTTTTATGACAAGCTGACATGTACCAATGACAGGTAGGAATACATCTCTTCTATTGAAAAGCGTACTCTGTTTAATGTGTTATAATTAATGCCAAACCTTAAAGTTGTGCAATGTATCCATCGGTTGTCATTATGTATGTACAGCATATCACTGTAAACTTTGCCCTTATCAAGATGGCAGATTCCCAACGCCACTCTTCACCGGAAACATACGGCACAGCATTTTGACCTTCCTTCCGGTTGGCTCCCGCCCCACGTAGCCATTTTGCGTTTCCTGGACAAAAAAGGGGGTTAGATAGAAAGACAATCAGACACAGAATAAAATTGGTCTTCAAATCATATCGAGAATCAAAAGTGCGGATGTAACTGTGCAATATGATAGGCGCAGGAGCGGGCGAGCAGGTACACCAGCCGCGGCCCGTATTCAAAGTGGAAACAGTTGGCTAGCTGGCTAACGAACCGTTAGCGAGAGAGTGAGATAAAGACTTCATAGGCACTAAAGAGTTTTAGGACATTCATATATATAACTTATGTTCTTCTGCACGTTAGAAGGCGGACGTTGGTAGAAAAATGGACCGTGTATTGATTTGAAACGTCGCAGCGGGCAAAAAACTGCAAACGCTACGGTTATTTGCGGAGGAAGCCGGATAACTGTTTATTCACAAGGAATAAAGAGGAGGATCGCAGCACGCCACGGTAAGACAAACTGCATTTTAAGCACTTTTGAGTTTGAAATCTAATAGTGATTTGTGAGACATTTATAGCTGGATAAGACTCAGACTTTTCTGTTGACAGACGCTCATCTTGAGTCTGTCATGAACTAGCCGGACATCTTCCATCATAACAATATATAATCAAGGGTTTGTATTACATGCATAACACTAGTTTGTGCATGTGTCTCAAGACCTAGTGAGCTGCCTAACTAAAAAAAGCATCAGTGACACTATTTTTCCTCTATTTCCCCAAAATGCATTTCTCTGGGTTTTTTTAGAGACAGCCGGGATGTTTCTCTATTGTTTAGTTTCCCCCTTTCCAGCAGAACACCGGAAACTGATTGTGCCCCCATCCCTAATTAGCATTTATACAATAGTATGCAACTCTTTATGCATTTTAACCACACTTGACAATTCATTCAGCTCCGAGGCCAACAAAAGTGCTCCACACTACACAAAGTCCACAGGAAAGGTTTTAGTGGTGTGAAAGGTGTGCTTAAACTACACAAACACATTATAGACTTAAGTGCACTCAGTGACTGGAAGGAAGAACATTACTGGGTACCATTTAAGTACAATAATACCACATTAGGGCAAGTGTAATCAATACATGATATTTTGTCATCCAATGTTAGTAGACTGTAACTAGGAGGAGGGGTCAAAAACCTCATCAATACTTTGTAAAGCTGTAGTTCCCAATGCTGGTTGCAGCACATTGTGGATGACACACCCAGTTCAGCTCTTGGAGCATCTACTTGTGAGCTGAACATATAAATCAAGTGGGGTTAAAGGGTTAGTCCACCCAAAAAATGAAAATTCTGCCATCATTTACTCACCCGCCTCATGTCGTTCCAAACCTATATGACTTTTGTACGTCTTTGAAACACAAATGAATATATCTTTTTAATTAAACCTTTCTGTCCTTCCTTTCAAAGTCTGTTAAACCAAAACTTTGACAATTCAAAAAGTTCATAAAACATTGTAAATGTAATCCATATGAATCAAGCCATTTAATCCTAATTTTATATAAAATTGATTAATGTTTTTATGAACTTTGAGTCATCAAAGGTTTGTTTATGTGGACTTTCAACGGAGCATCAGAAATCTCTGATTGCTTTAAAGATATCTTCACTTGTGTTTCAGAGAAAACGAAAGTCTTATGGGTTTAAAACAACACGAGGGTGAGTAATTCGACAGAATTTTCATTTTTGGGTGAACTAACTCTTTAAATAAGAGACATCCAAAATGTGCAGTATGATCATCAGGATTAAGACCTACTGTTGTAAAGAGTCTGTTTATGGGTTGGTTAGCAGCTGTGGGTTTCCCTTAGATCTTGAGTGAACATTTTTTTTTCTTTAAACAGGAAATGCGAAGTAGACTTTTCCATCCCATAGACCCCCAACACCCTGTAATCATGCTGTTGAAGCTCTGGTGGTCATCCACAGAGCTCAGATGACGTGCTTTTCCTTGATGTGTTTTCTAGTCTTCATTACAGCAACCAGAAAGTTTTCTGTGCTGCTAAAAGCTTTGAAACTCAGATGAACTTATGAGTACAGTTGCTTGTCTCCTGCGGTGTGATTGAGTCACCGTCTGTCTTATTGTGCAGGGGTGTCTGGTTGAAACCTTATATTTTAATCTGAGCATCTCTTTTTCTAGAGTTGTTTTCTGAGCTGACTGTCCCAACACGTTTGTCAGGAACTGCCGTGTCTATCATTGTGTTGTTGACCATGTCAAATATATTTTAAGTTGCTGGCATGAACTGAAAATTCACCTTGTCTGTTTTCTAAATGCTTGTCATTTATTATGATGATTGTGAACAATTCACAATCATCCAAAAAAAAAAAAAAAAAAATTAAATTGACCTTGTAATGTTTAGTCAAAATATCATAATAACTGGACCTGGAAGCGAAAAATAACAGACTTCTCTCTGGTGATATATGCAGGATTTCTCCAATCATTTAGTCAACTTAAAATCTCTTGCAAGCTTGTTCATCTGCCTCCACTTTTGAGTGCAACACCCACATCTTAAATTCCAATCAACAGCTGATGCATAGAACCAGCTCCACGCCCTTCATTTCTTTTTTTTCTTTTTTTCCCCCCGATAATCCATTACACTCAAAAGGTACATCACAATACCAAAGAAAAGATTTGTTGTTACTTCTGTTCCATCACGACTGTAAAGACAATGTAAAATAAATAAACACTATTTGCTTTCTTAAAGGTGGGGTATGTATTTTTTCAACTACACTGTTTGGAAGTTAGTTGGGCCGACAGCAATGACAAACGTCTAACCAATCAGCATTAGGAGGCGTATAACGGTCGAGGAGAGAGAAAGAGCAAGCGGGAGATTTGAAAATAAGAGAAAAAACTGCAGAACGAGAGATGGGACACAATACAAAAGAATATCACTGGAATGAAGGTTTATGACTGGGCAAGCGCTTTAGGACCAAGTTTATATTAGAAAAACTTTCCAGCGCTGGAGAGAGCTAAGTGGGAAGGCCTGAAAACTGCTTTGATTCCTTCACATGTGAGTAACACGGTTTTGATTGTCTGGAGCTGCTGTGCTGTTTGCGACTAACAACGAACACTTTGTATTTACTCTTGTGTACTCTACATTCATTTTTTGTGCTTCTTTGTCGTTCGTTCATCAACTGCGCTTTATTTTTCATGAAGCATTTTGTTGCGCGTCAACTGTGATAAACAGACATCCACTCGCATTGCGTGTGTAACAGTGGCCAGATAGTGGAAGTTTTGCAGTTAAACTACTGCACACTGACGACTGCTAGAGAATGAGGTGTTTAGCGTCATTGGTAGTGCATTCGCCTCGCATGCCAGCAGTGATCGGGCCGGGGTTCGAGACCAACTCGGAGCAGGGTGGTTAGGTCTGGAGTGTGAGTTTTGGAGGCGGAGTAATGAAGAGAGGGTGGGTTTGTTTGGGTTGATTTCAAATATCAACAATGTCCAACAGCGTTGTTCAAAATCTACTTACCGCACCTTTAATGCATGTTATTCCTTTTACAAACAATGTTGTCTTGGTAATATTTTGCATAAGGAAACAAATTTCCTTTTTCTGCTGATGTCAAAAATCCTTTAATTTTTGACCTCTCCTCCAACAGTCTGACTCCATTGTCAGTTCCCAATGGATCAAATCAAGTCCCGCCCACTTTTTCCCCATTTAATATTGCATTTCATTCAGAAACTTATCGATTTACCGAAGTAAAATAGGTTTCAAACTGCATTTAATGTTGACTTTATGGACCTCACCCATGTCTTAAATTGAATGTCCATGTGGTTTCTGTTCATTTAGATGTCTTTAAATGTGTTGAGTGTAAAGTCCCGGATATATTCACTGCAAAGTTTTTCTCACTTTTTCGTTCTTCGCGTTGGGTTAAAAAGAAGTTTGAAATATTTGAGCAGCAATATACTGTTAGCAAACATCCTGGCGCCGCCCATGGTACTGAGAGAGGCTTTAGATGAATAAGTAAATATGTACTGTGCGCTTTCCTTTCAATAAAGTAAACGCACAACAAAAATGACAGCGATGGGGGGGAAAAAAAACAGTAAAGCATCCAATCATAGAGATGTGGATGTTTGCACGAGCTCTGCAATTCGGCACTCCAGTAAAGTCACATTGTGTTTATTTATATATGACTTTATACAATAGATTGTTTAAAAGCAAGCAGCTTTACAGTATTAAACATGAAAAACAGTGTCAGTGTCTTTTTCAATTAGAATTACAACTTCATTTTCTAGTATAAAGCGGTTCTCAGCGTGGTCATGTTTTTACTCACGAACGCCCGACCTCGATGGACTGAACAGAAGAAATGAAGTGGAGAACATTTCCATGTAAAGAAGGCGGAGCCTCAAAGGCACACCTACCTGTTACATCATCACCACAGACCAGTGGTAGTTCGATGGTGTTTACAGGCCAGAGCGAACTTTTCCGAACTCCTGAAATGAAGACAAAACGAACTTCGTTTTTGGCCTCATTTTGTTCAAAATGACATCTCACCAGTTTGTTCTTCAATTTCGCTTGAAGTATATCAGGGTCTTCTTAAATCTTCAGGCCTTGACCTCAGACTGACAGCCTATTGTGATGTCAGTTTAGTTTACAGTGTTTCAGATATAATTTTTGGTGATTTGACAGATATTTTATTAACAGTTTAGTGTTTTGTGATTTTTAAAGTTCTGCAACAGACTCAATGAAGTCAGGGGTGGTGATAAAGTGCATAGAATTGGTTGAATTGTATTTGTACTCTTATAAAAGCTTGAGCCTCAGGAGCCAGTGAGAACATCAAGATAACAATACAAGAATCTCAAAAAATTGCAACCACCTGACTCCACCTGTCTGATAAGCAAGATAATGTGTCTCCAATGTGTCTGTGTTTGAGTGTTTTTTTATTACAGTTTAGATGGGCTGCATCAACTAGCCAGTAAAGATTCAGATCAGATTTCAGTATTGATTATCGTCACCAGAGCATAGGAGATCAAATGAATGGGTTCATCTGGCCAGGTTTCTGTCGTCTGCTTTGACTTTGCTGGTGGTGTTCTGTTCAGTGCTATTAATTTCTGTATGTACATATAGGTGTTTTTATAAAAACATTTAATAGCATTATATTTACATGAAGAGAAATTTACAGTAACTTGTTGCTATTAATTATTCTGGCTTTTTTTTTTTTTTTTTTAAACCTTTAATTTGCAAATTGTTTATTGGAACATTTCTCAAGATCTTGAATAATGTGATTCAGCTTTTTTAAAAGTAATAATCAAATAACTAACCAACAGATGAATCTGTAATCAAAATAGTTAATTGCTGCACAGTTTAACCCAATGTTGTTTTTCGCTCCCTCACAAACTTTCTACTAAACCACCTCAATCAGCCTAAAGCCTAAATAGATATTTACATTTCCACTGTGAATTTGAAATGCATATGCAAATTAGAAAGTCCTTCAGGATGTTCTTTACGTTTTGATCAGTGTGTACATTTTGGATTATGTGTTTGGATGTGAGTAAACCAGATGTGTGATGCATTGAATGTGATGGTTGGGTTTTCTCTGGTTGGCAATTCAAATAGTGTGAACAAACAGAATTGGATGCATTAATTATAAGAAGATGAAAAAAGGAACCAAACATCTGATTTTGAAACTCCATCCAACCAGGGCAGATTACAGCATCTTCTTTATTAATGCGCTGCACAGAGTCTCACAACTTCTAACTGGGTCACAGTCTTCTGAGTCTTTTATAGTGTGCTGCAGATGCCAGATTGTGGCATATAAGTCAAGCCAGAGAAGAGAAGAGATGAGAGGAGTTCACAAGTTTAGAGTGACATTTTGAATATTTTCACATTTGGTTCAGTTTCTGAAAGCCACTTTCACCCCAACCAAACAAACCTTTTTTTAAAAAATGGCATTTGCTCCCAATTTGGTGATTTATTGTTATTTTATTTTTTAAAAAAAATCTCTATTTTTATCTCTTGGTATTGTATGCATTCATGTTGTTTTTTTGTTTTTTTTTCTCTCCCCCCCCCCCTTGGTTATCTGTAGTTTGGTTGGATTTAAACTGTGCTAGGTGTTATCAGGTGCACACGGGGTCCATATTTAACTTTTTGCTAGGTAAAAGGTAGGTAGGTAGTTGCTTAACTGTTTCCCTGTTCATGTTTGTGCAAGCAACACCTGATAAACAAGTCTTTTTTTTTTTTTTTTTTTCTCTCTCTCATTTGTTGACTTGGTGCGAGGAATATAGTGTTTTGGAGTTGGCGAATTTTTGCACTGAGATAATCATTAGGTGACTCATGATTTGGAACAGATGTTGTCTTATAAGACAATATATGTTTCAATCACTCATGTCACTGAGGCTACATCGTTGTCACTATTTTTCTTAATGCCACAAGGTGACTATTTACTCATCTAAAGCTATTTTTATTGGCTCTGAGATTTTTTTTATTCAAATCAGGGCTGTGAACCAGTTTAAGGAACGAAAAAAAAAAAAAAAAAGAACAAATTTAACAGTAACAAAAACTAAAATGAAATCACGTTTAATTGTTCTGTACAGAAACGCTTATTTGAAATTGCCATTAGCCAGTTAGTGTTATTTTATCGTTCTCTTTAATATTTTATTTTGGAAAAGTCAACTCCTCATGAATTCGAATAGTACAGCATATGCCAATGTGACGTAGACGGATCCAACATGAGTGAAATGCCCGCGCTCAGTCAGCTGTCAAGTCGTCATAGGCAAGACATTTTAATTGTCACTGCCACAACAAGCTTTGTCTTGAATAACCACAAAGAAGCACCCAAAGGCAGTACAGAGGGATATTTAGCATGAAGTTAAAACATGTTTAGAGACTTGTTTAGTGACATGAAGTAAAGCACTTTTTAGATGGGTCATGACTAAGAAAATCTTGTCAGTCAGTACTTCTATGTCAAGTCATCTAATAAGTCAAGAGTACAAGGCAGTATTAGTCTGTCCAGTGGTTCAATAAACAGGTCAATATTTTTTTCTTTATAGGTTGTCTATGCTTTGTAATCAATGCAAGTAATTCTGTTGTGGTTTTACAATGTTGTGCATTAAATGTTAAAGCTTAATTATCTTATGTCTTTTGTGAGTGAAATGTTGCACAAGTCTGATTATAAATTTGTATAAAGTATAGGCTAAATTAAAATAACATTATTAACAGGTATTTTTTTCTAATTAAACCATTTTCAGAATGGTATTGTTTAATAAGGACCGCAAGAACAGAAACGTTAGAATACTGATTCTACTCGGAGTTAATGGTTGATCCAGACTGATGTCTTAATGAATGAATAGATAGCCTGTTGAGAAGTTCCCTGACTCAGTGCCTTGTTTTTGTGCTGTTGCAGATGAACATAATACAACAGGATTGCTTATTCAGCATACATGCATAGTTACTAGTTCTCTCTCTTTATTTTTCTCTGTCTCAGGAGCCAGCCATGCCTGCCAGTGTGCGTACTGGGACCCTGAAGGACTCAGAGGTGTCTGAGCTCTTCTACAGAGATGATCCTGAGAAGCTCTTCACTGATCTCCGGGAAATCGGTCATGGCAGCTTTGGAGCTGTGTACTTTGTGAGCAAACAATGGCAATATTTATCCATGGATGTGTATGTACTAGGGATGTGCGCTTCGACTAATTTTACAGTCGTTTAAACAGACGTTTTGTAACCGAGTAGTCAACTGGTCTAAAGTAAGAAACCCCCTAAAGACTTGTGCGTATATATGATCCATTTGAAACAATGAATAAAACAGTCAAATCCCATAATTAATGCTGCTAAAAATGGGTCATAAATATGCAGTATGCTTGCCTTGCATTATGACTTTTCAGGAAGCCTTCTCCCTTAAAAAACTGAGTGGGAACATGTCTGTTGCTGTCATCTCGGAGATAAGATATTTTTTTTCAGAGTTGAAGTGAATGACGCGATGGGCATTTGCTTGCTTCGGCTATCACACATATGTGCATGTGCTGAATATGGTTGCGCATGGCTCCAGTGGAATTATTCCAGTTTGACTTGTTACAGCTTCCAGAAAACTTTTCTGTTTTTTTTCTAATTCGAAATTCTCCACGCCTTGCTTGTCTTTCGAGTAGTCATTTCTGACCTCGCCATGGCTGGCAGGAAGAAAAGGCATAGGAGATCTGAGGTAAAATTAATGAGTACCTCTTAAGGTATTATTTTCCCCAGTGTTTTATTTTAATGTGTTATTTAAAATGCCTTCAAATATGCATGTAGCAAAGTTCAAAGCTCAGGGAACAAGGGAGGACCGGCGAACTGTAAACGTAAGTTTTATTTACAAAGTAAATAAAACGAAAGTAAACGGCAGGTGCATCATGGCCGATATACATAAACAACACGCAACTTAAATGTCCCAGGCCTGGTCCTCTTGTCCTCCACTGTCCGATGCGGCGCACACTTCCGCGCAGGTGACGTTCATTTAACACTCGCGCCACCGGCCTTGCTCCATTTTCACGGCTCTGGGCCGCGTTCTGCTCATCACAGTAACATTAAAATGACAGTAAACTGAACGATAAAATCTTGTGTTTTTTTTTTTTTTTTTGTCTCCATGTAATCGGCTATTGTTTTCAGTGTCGACTAGTATCAGCTGTACCGTTTAGTCGACTTGTCTTGCACATCCCTAGTATGTATGTGTGTTATAAGGCTCTATATGACCATATTTTTTTACTCAGGCTCATGATGTGCGTTCAAATGAAGTGGTTGCCATCAAGAAGATGTCGTTCAGTGGCAAGCAGTCCAATGAGGTCAGAATCAAAATACAACTTGTATCTCAACAGTATTGAAGACACAGTTCAAACTTATTCACGGAAACAAACCACATTTTTGCTACTGTTTGGTGTGTTCTCTCTCTTGGCCCACAGAAATGGCAGGACATCATAAAGGAGGTGAAGTTCTTGCAGAAGCTCAGACACCCCAATACCATCGAATACAAAGGGTGCTACCTCAGAGAGCACACAGCATGGGTAAGCGCATATGCATATGCCTGTGAGCGATGTGTTTGTCTGACGTGTGCTAATGTTGTCTGTCTCTCCTGTTAGCTGGTGATGGAATACTGTCTAGGATCAGCCTCTGATCTTTTAGAGGGTGAGTAGTTCGTGTTTACCCTTCCTCACGTCCTCCCTTCTTTTTAAATAAAGCTGTTATGCTCTTCCTCAGCTGCCCTGTCTGACATTAGAGGTGTCCATTTGTTTTTGCTGTGCTGTATTTGTTCACAGGGAAACATGCAGGTGTAAATATTGTAATCATCAGATTTCTGTTATTTTCCCACGGTGAGGTATTTTCTTTTTTCTTTTTCTCCCACAGTGCATAAAAAGCCTCTGCAGGAGGTGGAAATAGCTGCTATTACCCACGGTGCACTTCAGGGCCTCGCCTACCTTCACTCTCATAACATGATACACAGGTGAGACCACTGACCCTTTCCTTGAATTTCTGTTCTTACACCTACTCACTTTGAGATTTTCATTGGGCTGTTCTTTTGTAAGTCCTTTGTAAGTTTTTTTACTCCGTTGTCATTATATATTTATTTTCAGCAATAAAAGCTGCACAGATCCTTATTTCATTTTATTTCTTTTCTTTTTCCAGAGATGTGAAGGCAGGGAATATTCTGCTAACTGAGCCTGGTCAGGTGAAGCTTGGAGATTTTGGCTCTGCCTCAATCGTTTCTCCTGCCAACTCTTTTGTGGGTACACCTTACTGGTAAGTTGTAAATACATTTATTATTTGGTTAAAGGCACAATATGTAAGTTTAACTACTAGATGACGCCGTGAATGAGTGGAATCATGGGAGTTGTCGTCTTCACCTCCACAGCCAATGGAAAGCATTCGGACTCAGCAATCATGTTCATGGATGAGCTAATGTATTGAAGTTTTATTAACGTAACTGTAGTTTGAAGCAGGGCGGGCCAAGAGGAGAATGGAACGAGCAAATTCTAATGAGACACCTGCTTGACACCGTTCTTATAGGGTTAGTTCACCCAAAAATGAAAGTTATGTCATTTATCACTCACCCTCATGTCGTTCCACACCCATAAGACCTTTGTTCATCTTCAGAACACAAATTAAGATATTTTTGATAAAATCCGATGGCTCAGTAAGGCCTCCATTGACAGCAAGATCATTTCCTTTTTCAGTGCCCAGAAAGGTTCTAAAAACATTTTTAAAACAGTTCATGTGACTACAGTGGTTCAACCTTAATATTATAAAGTGATGAGAATACTTTTTGTGCGCCAAAAAAAAACAAAATACCAACTTTATTCAACAATATCTAGTGATGGGCGATTTCAAAACACTGCTTTATTAAGCTTTGAAGCTTTTTACGAATCATTTGTTTCAAATCTGTGGTTCAGAGCATCAAAATCACGTGATTTCAGTAAATGAGGCTTGTTACGTCATAAGTGTTTCAAAATTTCAGTGGTTCATGTGACTTTGGCAGTTTGATACGCGCTCCGAACCACTGATTCAAAACAAAAGAATCGTAAAGTTTCGAAGCTTCATGAAGCAGTGTTTTGAAATCGGCCATCACTAGATATTGTTGAATAAAGTTGCTATTTCGTTTTTTGGCACACAAAACGTATTCTCGTCGCTTTATAATATTAAGGTTGAACCACTGTAGTCACATGAACTGTCTACTGTTTTAAATACGTCTTTAGTACCTTTCTGGGCATTGAAAAAGGAAATGATTTTGCTGGCAATGCAGGCCTCACTGAGCCATCGGATTTCATCAAAAATATCTTAATTTGTGTTCCGAATATGAACGAAGGTCTTACGGGTCTGGAACGACATGAGGGTGAGTAATTAATGACAGAATTTTTATTTTTGGGTGAACTAACCCTTTAAGTCCCATGCTATATATAAGACTATATTAGCATTCACACCTGCAAACACATAGTTACGTCATCTGCCACTTTATAGGGTTGAACTTAAGTTGGGGTGGATTCTGATTGGCTGTCAATGTTTTTTTATTTTTTTTTTTATTCACTCATTAGCTGGAGGAAAAAAAAAATCATTCCATCGATATTGTTCCACTGTGTCATTATCGTTATACTTGTGGTGTGGATTTCTGTATTCTCATAGAATTATAATGATTATTAAAACTTAATAGTTATATTATCCGTGGTGTGGCTTTTTTTTTTTTTTTTTTTTTTAATTATACTAATATTCCCCAATATTACCGTTTTTACTGTATTTTAAATTGGTCACCCCAAACTTTTGAACATTAGTTAACATTGTAAACACATTATGTAAAATTACTGTTTATTACCAAAACATTTTAATATGAGATGAACACCTCACAGAGATTTCCATTAACTTTTTGATTGACAACAAATGAATCTTAGAATCAGAGTAGAGTTTTTAACTGAATCAGTGAACTAATTTAGTTACTTTAGTTTGCATAGATGAATTGAACCTTCCACCTCTAACACAATTTTTGCTGCTAAAATGTAAACCTCAGATACTATTCAAATGTTTTAAAACTCATACTTGCAAGTCATGTCAGGGATTGCCAAACAAGTCTAATAACACAACCTTTAGGAAACATAATTGCCAAATAAAAAGCACATTAAATATTGCAACATTCACAATGTTGGCCATAATATCTGCCTTTTGTCCTTAAATGGTCTATGTAAACTGAGAGGAACCTGTATTGTGAATATTAAAGTGTGTCTGTGCAGTAGATTGTGCTTTTATTTCTTTCAAGGGAGCATAGAAAGTAGTGTTTACCATGATCCATCCCCTCTCGTGTTTAGGATGGCCCCAGAAGTGATCCTAGCCATGGACGAGGGGCAGTACGACGGGAAGGTGGACGTCTGGTCTCTCGGCATCACCTGCATCGAACTAGGTTTGTGATGTGTTGAAACTGATCCATGACTTCCCACCTCCCACTGACCCCTGAAACTTCAGGCCATCTCGGGTATTAAGAGGGTTTATTTAGGCCAGCGTGTTTTGGTGCTTGCGAGTCTGTGTTGTGTCTACGTCTCTTGCTAGGGAAAGGGATTTGGGTTTTAGTGTCTAAGCTGCTTTGGGTTGTAAGCTAACTTCTACTCCTCTTTCTCTTGGTCTCACCCACTCTTTGCGTCTCCCTCTAACTCCTAGTGCTTTCATTTATTCACTCATACCTCTTGGTCTCTGTTTGTAGCACTAATTCTGGTCTCTCATCTTTTTATTCTGACTTAATTCTCTTTTTGTGTCTGTGTGCTTGCACTGGTTTTATATTTCTGTTTGTCTCTCTCTAGCTGAAAGGAAGCCGCCCTTGTTCAATATGAATGCTATGAGTGCCTTATACCACATTGCGCAAAACGAAAGCCCTGTCCTGGCGTCAAACCATTGGTGAGAACTTTGGTCTACATTTTTTTTCTCCTGTTATTTCATTGTCTTATCTTAACTGTTTGGTTTTGTCTTTCTATCTCTCTTGCATTTGCAATCAATTTATTTGTTTTTCTGTTTTGCAATGTATGGGCCCATTTTATTAACTGCTAGGTAAATAACTCCAATTGTAATAATAGAATTTAGTAGTGTTAAATAACAGCAGCAACATAATATGAATTTATGATTAATCGAGAGGGAATGTTCTCTTACTCTAAGAAGATAATGTTAGGTCAAGATGAAACCTCTCTCTCTCTCTCTCTCTCTCTCTCTCTCTCTCTCTCTCTCTGCCTCTCTCTCTGCCTCTGTCTCTCTCTCTCTCTGCTGAGACACTTATTCAGAGCTTGTGGATGCCATGAGGAGGAGATCAACATGACAAGAAGTCATGTATTTGTGTCTGTCACATATGAGTTTTTTTTTTTTTTTTTTTTTTTTTTTTTTTTTTTTTTTAGGCACTGTCAGTTTCAATGCTCTCTCATTTATAGTCAAGTCTAAAAGCAGCCGTCAGCCAAAGTAAAACTATATGATGTGTTTGATTACTAGCCTAAGAAAAATAAATCCACATAATCAATTACTTTTGTACAACTCTGTTTAAGTTGCTTACTGGAAGTCTTTCACAAAGACTTTCAAAATGGCCAGTGTCCATTGACTCCATTCATCAGTTTAAAATGTTTGATACTGAATTTTAAATGACTGCTTTTATATTTATTGCATTGTCATGTTTTTCTGCATGCTTGTCTTTTTATGTTTTCTGTGTATGTGCGTGTGTGTTAAACTTGTTCTTTTCTCTTTCCCCCTTTAAAATGCAGGTCGGACTACTTCCGTAACTTTGTGGACTCTTGTCTTCAAAAGATCCCTCAGGACAGGCCTACCTCAGATGTGCTGCTCAATGTGAGGCTTGAAAACACACTTCCTTGTTCTAGCTAGGCCTGTAATTACATAATCGTCTTTTTTGTGATAAGTTTGAAATAACTGCTATTATTGTGCACTTTATATTCCACTGGAATGTAGAAATGTCTTGTGATGAAATGTCAAAAACTGAAAATAATTTCATGGCAAGACCTATGAGAAATTGCAAGTCTTTGTCAAATGGGGTAGAGCGTTTTTGGATTTTTTTTTTTATAGGTTTTTTATTTTAAATAAAATAAAAAAAGGGTTTTATTTTAAATAAAATTCAACCACTAGCTACTAGGCACCCGTACTTACCATCCATCCCAGAATATTCAGGCATGCTATGTTTGGTGTATTTTCACTGTTGGAGTAAAAAGTATAAGAAAAGTAATGTTCAAGGGTTTAAAGGATTATTTCACTTCAGAATTAAAATTTCTTGATAATTTACTCACCCCCATGTCATCCAAAATATTTGTCTGTCTGTCTTCATATAATGGACTTCAACGTCTACCAACAGGTTGAATGTCCAAATTGCAGTTTCAGTGCAGCTTCGAAGCGCTCTACACGATCCCAGCCGAGGATTAAGAGTCTAATCTAGTGAAACGGTCTGTCATTTCCCAAAAAAATAAAATTATAAACTTTAACCACAAATGCTCATCTTGCACTAGCTCTGCGATGTGCATTAGGTAATCAAGTTGGAAAGGACACGCTTGACGAAGGCGGCAGTACTGACCCAGCAGCAGAGTAGGGTAGGGCGAAGAACTTTGTAAACACTAGGTCAGTACTTCCACCTATGTCACGTGTGATTAAAAAGTATATAAATATTTTATTATTTTTAGAAAATGACCGATCGTTTTGCTAGATAAAACACTTATTCCTTGTCTGGGATCGTGTAGAGCCCTTTGAAGCTGCATTGAAACTGCAGTTTGGACCTTCAACCCGTTGGTAGCCACTGAAGTCCACTATATGGCGAAAAATCCTGGAATGTTTTCCTTAAAAACCTTAATTTCTTTTTTAATGAAGATAGAAAGACATAAACATCTTAGATGACGTGGGAGTGAGTAAATTATCAGGAAATTTTAATTCGGAAGTGAATAATCTTTTAAGCTGTATGTGGATTAAGCTTGTACTACAGGTGACAAAAAGGACTATTAAATCATTAATGGCAATTATTTGTATGACATGTAACCGGTTATTCCGTGTAATTCTAGCTCATCCATGTTTACAAACACTGAGATTGGGTCATGAAGTTCATCTAAACATATAGCTCTGTGGTTCACACAGTGTATTCTCTTTGCAGCATCATTTCCTATGTCGAGAGCGCCCCCATTCTGTAGTGATGGATCTGATCACGCGCACCAAAGACGCTGTGCGAGAGTTGGACAACCTGCAGTACAGGAAGATGAAGAAGATCCTGTTTCAGGAAACCCACAACGGCCCCACACAGGAAGGAGGAGAGGAGGAAGAGGTACATCCAGAGGCTTGTCAACCTTTGTCTTTCTCTTCTTTGATCCTTCTATCTAGTTCAGCCCATTTTCTGCTCTTTTGTTATATTGTTCTACACCACAGAAAATAGGAAAAGATCATTAAAAGTTTTCTTTTGTGTGTGTGTGTGTGTGTGTGTAGGAAGCAGAGCAGTACCTCCTGCAGACAGGCACTGTGAACAGTATGGAGAGCTCTCAGTCTGTGCCCTCCATGTCCATCAGCGCCAGCTCCCAGAGTTCCTCAGTCAACAGCCTGGCCGATGGCTCGGACGACAGTGCTGAGATGGCCATGATGCAGGAGGGAGAACAGACTGTCACCTCTAACAGCTCCATTATACACCGCCCCACTGTACGTAATTAAAGCCAGAGAGCACACAATCTTCAAAAACTGTCCTTTCCTCAACTAATTTGTTGTTGTTCATTAGGCACGTGATAATATTTACGACGACCCCTATCAGCCGGAGATGGAGTCACAGCAGCAGCCGTCGTCGGCCGCTCGGAGGAGGGTGCACAGAAACCGAGACCATTTTGCTACCATCCGAACAGCTTCTCTGGTGAGCACCTGACTGACCCGCAGCTCAGAGTCCATATTTTTAATTTAGATCTGAAGTTAGGATAGACAACCTACTCTCTCCCTTTCTTTCCAGGTGACCCGTCAGATTCAGGAGCATGAACAGGGCTCAGCTCTGAGGGAGCAGATGTCCGGGTACAAGCGCATGAGGAGGCAGCACCAGAAACAGCTGCTGGCTCTGGAGAACAAACTCAAGTCCGAGATGGATGAGCATCAGCTCAGACTGGACAAAGAGCTGGAGACCCAGAGAAACAACTTTGGCAGTGAAGCAGACAAGCTGAGTAAGAAACATCAGGCCATCCTGGAAAAAGAGGTGAGGGGTTTATGAAAAATGATAATAATAATAATGATATTAGATGTTTTGTGATCCCTCCTTGTCTTGCGATGTGCAAGAATGGGATTTTTAAGAAAAAGATGCTTAAATATCATCTCCGATTTAAATTTCACTGTTTAATTTGTTTGTGTATTAAATTGTTTTATTAAAAGTGTAAATACTAAGAGTTTAAAAAAAAGATAAATAATATACACTGCAGGTTTGGTAAGATTTTTTTTGTGTGTTTTTGAAAAAAAGTCTCATTCTCAACAAGGCTGCATTTATTTGATCAAAAATACAATAAAACCGTAATATTGTATTAATAAAATGTATTATTTAAAATTTTATATATATATTTTTTTTTTTCTTTCTGTAATAGCAAAGCTGAATTTTCAGCATCATTACTCCAGTCTTCAGTGTCACATAATCCTTCAGAAATTATTCTGATATGCTGATTTCATTTTCAAATTACATATATCTTTTTATGTTTTGGTGGAAACGATACATTTTTTAGGAGTCTTTGAATTTTTTTGGCATTAAAAATCAAAACTATCACTTTTGATCATTTTAATGCATCCCTGTTAAATAAAATTCATTTGTTTTTAAAAATATGTTTTTTATACATATTTATCTGGTGTTTTTTTTTTTCCTTCCAGATTAAAGCTGCACAGACAGAAGAGAAGAAATTTCAGCAGCACATTTTGAACCAGCAGAAGAAAGAACTCAACAGCCTGCTGGATACCCAGAAACGGCAGTACAGGCAACGCAAGGAGCAGCTAAAGGAGGTACACAAAGAGTCCATTCTTCTCAGAGCTTCATGTTTATGAATTCAGAGTAACTGTACTTGATAAAGCATTAAATTATAAAAGCATCTTTTGATTTGTATCATATTCATCCACCCCATTACCTATCTTTAAAGGTTACCTATTATGCAAAATTCACTATTATACAGTGTTTGAACACACATGCGTGTCCACAGTGTGTGCAAGCAACGAGCCTATAATGGTAAAAATCCACCCACTCCTTTTTTTTATAATCCCCATAAATCATAAATAGTCTCTCCAAATGAGTGATTTCCTCTTACTTGTATGTAAGAGCCCTGCCCATGAGTGGTTGATTATCTGCCTTGTTGGCAAAGATAACGCCCTGAGTGAGCTGCAGCAGTCCGCCATTTTTGTTTCCTCGCTATAGCAGCTGTAGATATACAATATCTGCGCCAAAAAACATTACAAATGTTCTGTTGTTGGATGTACAAACGAACATAAGAGTCTTCATAGACTCTCTGCATCTGAGCCACTGAGGACACCATGGTTTAATTTCATTTATAAAGGAAATGTGCAGAAGAAAGTCGGTAAAGTGTTATATATTTGTGCAAATCATTTTACGCCGGACAGCTTCACAAACGAGGGTCAGTTCAACTCTGGATTTGGAAAAAAGATTAACATGACGGCACATGCTAGTCGATGAGTTGAATCAACTCCACAGCAACTACATAAATTTATCCACTAACCGTTCAGAAATGTCCAGTCTCTCCATCAGTTTCCAACTCCGGTTTGAACAATGTAAGGCTGAACACCGTTTCTGACAATTGTCATTTTGGCTGCTTGAAATTCTCCAGCTTTGTTGTTGTTGAGCAACCGAAGCACGAGCTGTTAAAGTTCTGCCCTCTTCTGGAAAGGGGGCCAGGAGCAGCAGCTCATTTGCATTTTTTGCTCACACTTAAATAGAGGCACATTTGATAAGCTTTAAAGGATAAGTTCACTTTCAAATGAAAATTAGCCCAAGCTTTACTCAGCCTCAAGCCATCCTAGGTGTATATGACTTTCTTCTTTCTGATGAACACAATCAGAGATATATTAATAAGTAAGTCTTCGTAAGTTGAACACGGAAGGCGGTGTGGCGGAAGCTAGATATGTTACTTCATAACTTGCTAAATATGGATATTTTTTTACGCAAACGCATCGCTTCGCTTCGGAAGGACTTTATTAAACCCCGGAGCTGTGTGGAGTATGTTTATGATGGATGAATGTGGATGGAGACACTTTCTTCAACTCAGACTCATTGGTATCCCTCACTGCCATTTATAAAGCTCAGGATATTTTTAAATATATCTCCGATTGTGTTCATCAGAAAGAAGAAAGTCATATACACCTAGGATGGCTTGAGGGTGAGTAAAGCTTGGGGTCATTTTCATTTGAAAGTGAACTAATCCTTTAATAAATGGTCTGTGGGGTATTTTGAGACACATTCTGGGGACACCAGAGACTTATATTACATCTTATGAAAAGGGGCATAATAAGTCCCCTTTAACTTGCTTTTGCCACCCTGAAAATCCTTCCCCGTGGCAACAGGAGCTGAGTGAGAACCAGTCCACGCCAAAGCGAGAGAAGCAGGAATGGCTGCTGAGGCAGAAGGAGTGTCTGCAGCAGATCCAGGCTGAGGAAGAGGCCTCTCTATTACGGCGACAACGGCAGTATTACGAGCTGCAGTGCAGACAGTATAAGAGGAAAATGCTGCTCGCGCGACACAATCTGGAGCAGGACCTGCTTAGAGAGGTGAGACGGACATGTGTTAGTGAGTGCTTTTCCCTTTCATTTTTACTTTCTACCTCACTTTTTTGCCTTTTCATCTATTATTCCCTTTCTTTGCATAATCCATTCTTTTTTTGTCTTTATTTGTCCCTGTAGGACTTGAATAAGCGTCAAACCCAGAAGGATCTGGAGTGCGCTATGTTGTTGAGACATCATGAGTCCACACAGGAGCTGGAGTTCAGGCAGCTGGCACTGGTTCAGCGTACTCGGGCTGACCTGATCCGAACGCAGCACCAGAGTGAACTGGCCAACCAAATGGAGTATAATAAGCGGCGGGAGCAGGAACTCCGTCAGAAACATGCTGTGGAGGTCCGCCAGCAACCTAAAAGCTTAAAGGTGGGGATAATTTTTTTACATGCTTAGTGAGGTACTCACTAGGTTTGGACAAACTGTAGTGTCATATAATTCTAATTTGATTGAGTAAATTTTTAAGAATTTATTTAATAAGAATAATGGAACAAAAAAAAATCCTAGGTTAAAACACCCCTGAAAATCAATTTTAGGGGCCAAATATTTTCCCTTATGGGAAAGTTATTTTATTACAGTGATAGATGGCAATAAATATAAAAATACTCTTCATCTCTGTCTTTATTGTTCAAAGTGTTATTTCAAAGTGTACACTTGAATTGATACTGGTCTGCACTTCACATCAATGTAGCCTAAATGCAGTCCCTCTGTGCTGTCCTGTGCGTCGTGCAGCTATGCCACACAGATTTTGATAGTTGAACAGCTAAATAAATCAGGCAGTGTTTCAAATATGTTGGCTAGGAGTAGTTGTGGTTGCAGATGTGAAGAAAAATTAATATTTATGAGATAAAATAATATTTCACGGCACACGTAGATGTCTACAAAGAAGAAAGCTTTGTCTAGGCTCTGCCCTGGTACAGTTTGTCAAGCCATTTGTTAGTGTGGTTGTTTGATGAGAAAGAGATGAAATGGAGTTGCAATAAACACTTTAAGAATTCATAGAACTGTAGCAGCGGATGACTATTATTCTGTTGCACGGAACTGAGGAACAAATGATGACAGCACGGTTTGATATTTGGTTGACCAATCAGTGGAAAGGGCAGTTTTATTCCCGCACATGTAGAGATCTAATATTCAAGCTGTTTATCCGTTTTAGTTTCATTGTGTTTCCATTTGGCGAATTAGAACAAAGTGTGATGAAAACAAATTATCCGAAGGTACACAGACCCACCAGGTGAATGTGAGATGTTTGTTTGGATGTTGACTTTCAAAGAGTGCTCAAATATTTTTTTTGTTTGTTTGTTTTTTTCGTTCTATCAGACGAAAGAGCTCCAGATCAAACGTCAGTTCCAAGACACGTGTAAGATTCAGACACGGCAATACAAAGCCCTGCGGAACCACCTGCTGGAGACCACGCCCAAATCAGAGCATAAAACCGTACTGAAGAGACTCAAAGAGGAACAAACTCGTAAACTGGCCATCTTGGCCGAACAGTACGACCATTCCATCAAAGACATGCTGTCCACACAGGCTGTGAGTAAGGCAAGGAGAGACCATTTTTTTAATGCTTTGTTTCTCTTTTATTGGTGAATACTTGCAAAATGATTTGCAGTAACCAGAATAATATATGTATAAATTCACATGCATGGGTCAGTCTCACAAAACCGGACAAGAACATGTCCAAATCATGTTTCACCCCAAAATCAAAAGAATAATTTTTAGTTTTTTTCTCAGTTGCTTTTTCTAATACGTTTTTTATCAGCATAAAATAAAGGCAGTTATTAAATGGCATTAATAAATACATAATGTAAAACCTCCAAATTAGACCTAAATCTTTTCATTGGCTGCTTCTCTACTGATATTGCACCTTTTCGTTTTCACAAAAGTTGCGATTGGATGAAACGCAGGAGGATGAGTACCGAGCACTGCGCATGCAGCTGCAGCAGGAATTGGAGCTGCTGAACGCCTATCAGAGCAAAATAAAGATGCACACAGACACACAACACGAGAGAGAGGCCAAAGACCTGGAGCAGAGGGTGTCTATACGGAGAGCTCTCCTTGAGCAGAGGGTGAGAGAGAGCGAAATGGAGTGAATATTAGTGAATGAATGGTTTATGATGGCTCTGTTCTAAAATCTAATGAGCTGCCTTAATATGTGACCCTGGACCACAAAACCAGTCATAAGTCACACGGGTATATTTGTAGCAATAGCCAACAATACATTGTGTGGGTCAAAATTATCGATTTTTCTTTTATGCCAAAAATCATTAGGATATTAAGTAAAGATCATGTTCCATGAAGATATTTTGTAAATTTCCTACCGTAAATATATTAAAAATATATTTTTTTCAGTAGATATGCGTTGCTAAGGACTTTATTTGGACAACTTTAAACAAAACAGGATTTTCTCAATATTTTGTTTTTTTTGCACCCTCAGATTCCAGATTTTCAAATAGTTGTATCTTGGCCAAATATTGTCCTATCCTAACAAACCATACATTAATGGAAAGATAATTTATTCAGTTTTCAGATTTTTGATGTATTAATCTCAATTTCAGTCTTAATAGGGTCACATTTTTACACTACCTTTCAATAGTTACATATATATATATATATATATATATATATTTTTTTTTTTTTTTTTTATTATTTTCAGGAAGGATGCATTATATTGATCAAAAGTGACAGTAAAGGTATTTATAATGCTACAAAAAAATCCCATTTCCCAAGTTTTCATCATTGATAATAAGAAATGTTTCTTGAGCACCAAATCAGCATATTAGAATGATTTCTGAAGGATCATGTGACACTGAAGACTGGAGAAATTATGCTGAAAATTCAGCTTTGACGTCAGAGGAATAAATTACATTTTAAATACTAAATATTATTAAAATAGAAATTAAAATTTAAAACACATTAAAATAAAGTATAAGTGAGTTATTTCAAAAACAGTTGTATCACATTGACGTCTAAAGCAGCATCCTAACTGAAAATTGACCTTTTAAGTGACTGTTTTGAAATGCTTTACATAGGCAACAAGTCCTTATTCAAATAGTGCAAAGGCATCAATTAATTTCAGTAAGCTGACACTATGATACTATAATGAGCATCAAAAGGCATCCAATGTCTCTTCTAATTTTCTCTCTTTGTCACCCTTTTGTCTTTCTTCAGATTGAGGAGGAGATGTTGTCTCTGCAGAATGAGCGTTCTGAGCGAATCCGGGCTCTGCTTGAGCACCAAGCTCGAGAAATCGAGTCCTTTGACTCGGAGAGCATGCGTCTGGGCTTTAGTAACATGGCACTGAGCGGAATCCCTGCTGAGGCTTACAATCAGGGTTACCCCAACCCTCCTTCCTCCGGCCCCGGGGGCTGGCCATCCCGTCCCGTGCCTCGCTCAGGCAGCCAGTGGAGCCACGGTGTCCAAAACTCAGCGGCGCCGCCCTCCTGGCGAAGTCAGAACAGTACAGCCGGGTTCAGCCGAGGGGAGCAAATCTCCAGCCGGGAGAGAGATCGAGAGAGGGATTTAGATGGAATGGGTGCCCGTGGCTTTCCGAGCTCTCGCTCCTCCGCCTCGTCTGCGTCATCATCATCCTCGCATCATCACCTCCGCTACATGCCGCAGCATTACCACCACCAGAGTACGCCACACCTGTACCGCGACAGCCGAGAGAGGGAGTGGGGAGGTGGTGGTGGAGGAGGAGGAGGAGGAGGTGGTCACCACTCTTCTTCTTCCTCCTCTCATGGCCATTCGCATCACATTTCTTCCCATGCCTCTTCCCAATCCCTTGCTCTCCTCCCTCCACCTCCTCCTCCTCCACCCATCTCTCTTTCATCATCTTCTCCCCCGTCCTCCTCCTCCTCTTCTTCATCTCAGAGTGGCTACGGTGGAAGGGGCGAGAGCTTAGCTGTGAGGGGCCCCAGCCTTATGGCTCTGAGAAACAGTCCAGGACCCCTTCGGAGAACCGCCTCGGGCGGAGGTGCTGGTGGGTCGGGCGGGGATGGAGGTTTGAGCCGGAGTACATCAGTGACGTCGCACATTTCCAACGGATCCCACCTCTCCTACTCATAGAAATCAGGCAGGAAGTTCAGAATGTTTTGTGGGCTTTAGCAGGGGAGAAAAGGCCTTCACATAGCTCGCTTAAGAGTTAAACGGAGGCGAGGAGGAGAAACAGTATTTAGATGGGCACACCTTTACTTAAAAGAAGATAGATCTCAGGGTTTCTGATGGGTTAGTGATTTGGGAGGGCTCAGGGTTTAGATCGGGAACAGAAAAGATTAGATGTACTGTTACAGGAGCAGAAAGCTATACTGTTGAGTGTGTGGGAGGGAAAGGATGAAAATAACACAAGTGGTGCCAATGCTGTAGATTGGGCTCATCCTCGACTGGTCCATTTTAGTTTTATTTTATTTTAAACGGTCAGACAGACCCATTGAATTCTGCTCTTTCATGTCCAGGTATTTTCTTGCACGTCTAAAGGTTTAAGATTTGAACTTTTTACAGATATTATTTTATGCTTAATCCTGGATCATATTAAGCTGAATTCATTTAGTGCAATTTATTTCAAGAGGGTTTTATTTTTTAAAGAATAGTTTGCCAAAAAATGAAAAATCTTATCATTATTTAGTCTCTCTCTTGTCATTACAAAATCTACATACTGTTATTTTTTTCATAGAACACGAAGGAGAATTTTTGGAGGATCTTTAAGCAGCCCTTTTCTAGAGTTCTCACAAAATCCAAATTAAAAAAAAAAAAAAAAAAGGTAGTTTTTTTTTTACTTTTGTGCCATATTGAGTCTTCTCAAGCCATTTGAGTGCTTTGTTTGAAAAGACCAAAACTTGGGTCTGAAAATTAATAATACTTTCATGCATTAACGACAAAACAGCTTTTCATGCGTCAGAACCAAACGTAGTTCGCTTTATCTTTTTTTTTTTTTTTTTAGAGCTATGAACTTGTTATATGGAAAAAAGCTGCTTTAAAGGTAAAGTTTGCCTAGAAAATGAAAAATACTCACCTGCATTTCGCTCCAAACCTTTATGACTGTTCTTCTGTGAAACATAATAGAAGATATTTTGCGAAATGTCTCAGTGTTTCTGTCTATACATAGAAAGTAAGTGTTAAAAAAAGTCAGGTTTGACATGACAGAAAATTTCATTTTTAGGTGAACTACCTCTGTAAGCTTTAATATCGCAGACAAATGACAAAATAACACAACACAGGTTTGAAATGACATGAGGGTGAGTGAATAATGGCAGAATTATTCATTGACTCTGAGCGTCCCTTGAGTTTGAGCCAGAGGATCTGAGCCAGAGGATGAGTCCTACTTTTCTATTTTACTGCTAACGAGAGCAGAGCGAGCGAGTCGGATGCAATAGAAGGTGCTGTAGCATGTGCAGAAACTTGTTTCAGGGAGATGAGGCGTAAACTGAGGAACTAAAAAGGTGATTAAACTGATTTTTGTGTAATTATGTAGATAGTAACTAAAACAATACTAAAAGAACATCTATCAGTGATGGGTTTTAAACTGTACATTTCTATTCGAGTCAAGGACGGGAGGCAGTTTTTTTTTTTTTTTTTTTTTTTTTTTAATGATTTTTGTATTCTGTATTCTTTTGTTTATTTTTTTTAAACAATGCCACATGTCATACTGCCATCTAGAGGCTCAGCTGACCTAAAGCAACTCCGCCCACTGTCCTTATAAGGGCAAGCTGCCATTTAAGTTGCAGTTGGTTTAAACTGGGCTGTAATTCAGTGTCTGTTTTTAACGTAGGCTTGATAAGATTACTTTTAAAAAGAGATTGAACCTGGCTAGGTGAATAAGCCATCTCCTTGACTCTATAATGCACACTGTGTAAATATAATGTACATGTCCATAAGAGAATTGGGTTACAAGTTTCTGTGCACAAGACTGATGTACAGAGACCATTTGTATACATACATACACAACAGACGTTTATATGACTGAGTATATATATGTGTATAATACATCACCTGTGGAAGGTTTGACGGGGAAAGTCGTCTGATTGTTTCCTGTTCAACACTTTTGATCTATATTGTACTTATACAACATGTGTATATACAAGCACTAACTCTTATTTAGGGTAATAATAATTTTGCTATGTGAATTGGAAAGTGGGACATAAAAAATAGATACTGTCATTATTATTACACCTACTACTGCCGCTGTAATATTTGTGTTGTACACTAATTTTTCTTTTTGCAATTTTTCTTTTTCTTTTTTAAGACTTTTTTTTAATCAATGCTTACCACTAGGTGGGAAATGTTGGCAGTGTCACAGTGAGAATTTTGAGTCTCGTTTTAGATTTAAAAATAAGTAAAAAAGGACTACCTATCCCAGCATTCCTTGTTACATCTCAGGGTAGGAGTCTATTGTGCAGTGCGTCGTCAGGAAGGTAGTATTTTAGAGCCAGTATTAAACTTGTACAGAACATTTTAAGAGATTTTAGCTGTATAGAACATTTCTAGACGACTGTAAAGTGTCTCAAACACCCCCCTCTGATCCAGCAGGCTTTTCTCCCTCCATCTTATTTTCTGGAATGCATTACTTTTGTTTTTGCATACTAACATTTTATGTACAAGGCAACACAAGATGTTTACATTGACAACCAAAATCTCCAGCATACCCTTAAGAACGTGGTGAATGATGAAGCTAGATTTTGCCAGTAATGTTTTTTTTTTTTTTCCCCTTTGGGAAAACCGAAATCTTCTGTGCTCCCACACTGCCAGCCCTCTTTAGACACCAGCGTTCACTCGGACTCTCCCTCGGCCTCCTGAACCAAGGAGACGTGCAGTACCTCACTTCCCGGTGCCTGGCCAATCACTTCTCGCTCCGTTTTCAGTGTTCACTTCATTCCCTTATGTCCTTCCTTACTTGGTTACTAAGATCTATGGACAGAAGAGGAAAAAATCAATCCTCAGCCCATCTGTAACTCTGGGCTATCATGTAATGTGTTTACAGCAACACATGCTGGATTCTTATTAGTGTATCCTCTTTTAGGGGGTGTTTCAGTATCTGGTGGTAGAAACTTGAGGTAAATGTATGAAATTACTGTCATCATCCTGCAGTGTTCGAAGGACTGGAGCTATAATGCAACTGCGGTTGCAGATGTGTGGAAAAGTGTGTGCAGCCTGTGCTGAAATGTATTGCAAAGTTGAGATGTTTGAAAGGCTGATGGAGAGCATGGTTGTTCAGGGAGCTCAGAAAAAAGGCCAAATTACATTCAGGTGAAATGATTACAGGAGATCTCTTTAACACATGGGCTATAGAACTTGTACAGAAAATGATTAAGTCATTAAAAAGGATACAAACAAAATGAGCTTTCCTGTGTGATATGTCTAGGAATAACACTCAATTTGTTTCCAGCGCTTCTAGCCTGTTTTCTGAATGGCGAGAATGCGGATCTGCCATGGTGCTGCTGAAGGTAAAGAAAAGACAGTTTCCATAGAGACAGAGGCGATACTAAGTGGAAATTACTGGTTGCTGATAAAAAAAGCACATGTTTGTTCTGGTGTAGGGCTTTTTTTAGCCCTAGTCAGAAAATTACTTCCATTTATGGGATGTTTTGCGGTAATCTGTATTTTTCTGGTGTGTTCTCATATAAAGGGTTTTGTGATTACATTTTTGTCAAAATAATAATAAAAATAGCTAAACAGAAGCAGTTGGTGCAAGATAATTCTCAGGTTGGAAATTCTTGAATATGTGGCTTAAAAGATTGTGGAGATGTTCAACATTGTAGGAATGTTCATTTTTAGTTTAATTTTATTGCTGTTCCTTTTATTGTTCCTCTTTTGCAGGGAGGTTTTTGTGTGATTAACCTAACTTAAAATAAGAATTTATACATAATATTCTCTAATGTTTTTAATTTTATAACTAATCTAACCTTCCCAGAACGTCACAGGGAGCCGTTTTATGTAAAAACATTAAGAACTTGAATTTTTATTAATCATAAACTACATTTTGTAAAATTAAACAAGTCTAAAAATACAGCATTGGATTAAATGTAGACTTTATTTGATTCTAACTTATTCTAATAAATCCCTTATTACAAAATGCCCATATCCTTATTTATTTAGTGATGGCCGACTGACCTTTACATATGCAGATAGATAAATAGATAAAGATAATTTTAGAAAGTCAAAACAGCACAGTACTACTGTGTAAATTTATAATGTGTCTGGAAAAACTTAATGTTTTACTAAATATATGTTTTCATTGCAGTTATACCAACGCCTGGGTTGAAAGCAGTTATTTCACAGTCACGGTGCTGTCAGTGACACACAGCTGATTTGGGGTCAGCCGTGTCACGTGATGCTTTGGGTGACACCGAGGATGGAGCGAGTGCCAATTAAAGGGGAGGATTCCTTTGACGACGTACGCGCGTACAGGAAACGTTACGTCACGCGCCACGCTCAGCTACAGAAGAGGGAAATAGAAACCCAGAAGAGAAATTTCAGGGAGCTCCGTCCAAAAAGAAACGCTCGTTGCCATGGCCGAAGAAAATATCTTCCTGTTCGTCCCGAATTTGATCGGTGAGTCAGTTAAATGAGCGAGTTAACGAACGCGGATCGTCAGCGCGCGACAGAGTTCTGCGCACATTACACCGCGGCTGCCTGACAAATAATAGTTATTTCGTTAAAAGCATACGTATATAAAGGACACAGAGGTTTTGTTTAAAGAAGCGTAAAGTCTGTACGACTGTACTAGCGTGCTGTCTGCATGATTGTTGTGTTTTACAACGGCTGGTTTGATTTCCTGCGGATGTTTGACATGCTGCTATGTAACGTCAGTCTGGCACTGTAATCCACTATAGTGAAACTCTTTTAATATAGCATTCATTCATTATTATTGCCAATGTAGTATAAAAGATTTGTCTGCATGAAGTCTGCATGAAATACAAATTCACCTTATTTTATAAATGCATGTTATAGATCGTATTGTGAACAATTTAATCCGTGCATTTTTCTTTTTTTTTTTTATGTGACTTAGTAATGTTTAGTCTAAAAGTCATAACTGGACCTTTCACTGAAACGACAGACTTCTCTGTGGTGAAGTATGCAGGACTTATCCAATTATTTAGTCTGCTTAAAGTGCCCCTATTATGCTTTTTCGGATATTACCATCTGACCAATAAGAACAGAGGAGTCTCTTTAGAGAGACTGAATCCTTTCAGACACTGAGAAAAGAGGTGATGCTGCATTTTGATTAATGCATTTTTTTTTTTTATACCTTGGATGCATTTAAATCTGTTGTAAGAAACCTCCAAAACAAAATTAGGAACCTTTAAAATAGCATAATATGGGCACTTTAAACTGCCCCTTCAAACTTGAATATATCTACCTCCACTTTTGAGTGCAATGCCCACGTCTCAAAATAACTTCCCCTCCCTCTTGCAGTGACACACATCATTTCTTTTGATGTGTTTTTTGGCATGAGGGCGGGACGATTTGTCACTTACATTATATCACAGCAATAGCAAACCACAACCATCCAATCAGTCCCCATCCTACATTTTTGTTGTTGTTTGAGAAGCCTATACATCACAATAGGAAGGAAAAGACTATAGCAACTTCTGTTTCATGCCAACTTTAATTCATAATACCCGTGTGTGCATGTACACTCCCCGTTCATATACTTTCTTTGAATCTTTTTAATGCTTTCAATAGGGTATGCCCGTATTGTACTGGCTCTGGTATCCTTCTACTTGATGCCCTGCTGCCCGGGTCCGGCTGTGTTTTGTTACCTACTGAGTGCCCTGTTGGATGCCTTCGATGGACATGCAGCCCGCGCTCTTAATCAAGGTAGTGATCTGCAGCTCTGGTGCTGTACATTATTCCTCTTTCTGTGCTTTGCTCACTCCTTGGACCCATCCCTGCCCTTTTCTTAGGTACAAAGTTTGGTGCCATGCTGGACATGTTAACTGACCGTTGTGCCACAATGTGTTTGCTGGTGAATCTGGCACTGCTGTACCCGTCCTACACTTTCCTGTTTCAGCTCAGCATGTGTCTGGACGTGGCCAGCCACTGGCTGCACCTGCACAGGTGCGTCCATCTTTTTATCCAATAAAGTGCCGCAGGCATGAATCCTAAAAAATTTTGCATTTTTGAACTTATGGTTCCACTGTCCCAAGGTCAGTGGGTTTTTAGGTGAAAAGTTTGAAATAAGGTCTGTGGTTGACACAAGCTCAAGATATTTTCATGTTTTATACGACATAAAATACGTCAGTAATACCACACACATGATTTTCTTTAAAGTTTTTACATGTCTTGAAAAAGGTAGTTGCTAACAAGTTGCTAAATTGGACTAAAGAGGTTGTCGGGGACATTATATGTTATGCTGAACAGGAAAACACATTTACTCAATAGTCTGCTTTTACAGCCTCGTTGTGTTTATAATCACATTCTTGCAGACTTTACTAACTCAAACTTTTCAGCTTGTAGATTTTAAATAAAAACTGAAAGAGTTGTCAGACACGTTGTGGTGACATTTGTTTATATTTTAACGTTAGCTTTTTACTGTATTTAGGTTTCAAAATGGAGCGGAACGAGGGTGATGCTAACTTCTGGGTTAGCCTACAAAATACATAATTTCTGCAGAACTCTATGGTCTTGTATACACTCAGCTAAATTCAGTTGTCAGTTCACCTTTTAGTGGTTAATTCTGTTCTGTACACAGACAAGTCAGTAATTTAAGGGAGTGATAACCGCATTTACACAATTCTACACCAAATTGAACTATTTGTTAAAGGGTCAGTTCACCCAAAAATGAAATTTCTGTCATTAATTACTCACCCTCATTTCGTTCCAAACCCGTAAGACCTTTGTTTATTTTCGGAACACAAATAAAGATATTTTTTAAGAAATCCAAGGGTTTCTGAACCACACATAGGCAGCAACGACATTGCACCTTTTGAGGTCCGGAAAGGTGCTAAAGACATCATTAAAAGGTGGTTCAACCTTAATGTTATGAAGTGACAAGAATACTTTTTGCGTGCAAAAACAAAACAAAAATAACGACTTTATTCAACAATTTTTTCTTTTCCCTGTCAGTCTCCTACGCTGTTGACATAGTGAACACAGTGCAGCACTTCCTGGCTTTACGTCAGGAATGCAGACTCATTATTAGCGAGTCGGTGTTCTGGCGTAAAGCCAGGAAGTGCTGCACTGTGTTCACTATGTCAACAGCGTAGGAGACTGACAGGGAAAAGAAAAAATTGTTGAATAAAGTCGTTATTTTTGTTTTGTTTTTGCATACATAGTCATTTTGTCTAGACTGGCACTGTTTGCTTGTGCAACATGGGACACAACTGCAACCCCCACACATAGCTCTCTGACGCACGCTCCACTTGTCTAATTGCTAATGTGCAGTGAAATGGCTAAATTAAATGTGCCCCCATTACCAATACACATCTACTGACAAACAATTGCAATTTTATTGTTTAAAAAGTTTTGAACTAGAATTGAAACCACAATCTCTGACATTTATTGGAGGAATTATACCTCTAGACCCCCAGTATTAAAAAGCTAGATATACATTGTAACAATTTATATTAATCTTTGTTAAAATCAGTAATTTATTAGATTACAAAATGCATATCAGAATATTGGTGAATGTTCATTCAAAAAGTCAGAAATGACAAAGAAAATTCTCTTCTCTTAAAGTACCAAATGAATCTCCACTGACCCCTAGAATTCAGTTTTATTATTTAATTTATTTGTGCATTTTATAGTAAATGTACCTGCATAAATCATTGCTAAAGTCGCCAAGAAGTGGAAATGGAAACCTTATCTATTTTGTAAATGCATTTTAATGATCTTACTGTGAATGATTCATCCATGCATACGTTTCCTTTTTTGAACTTGCAATTCGTAAGAAAATACTTTGTTTAGTTACTAAAATCAATATCTAACACTAATAGATTATTTAATGCATTTCAGAATATGAATGTAGATACAAATAGTCAGAATTATCAAAAAACCTTCATGGATCGTTAGAATCCAGTTTTATTATATATTATTACATTATATTATATACAGTATTTAATTGAAGCACATCTGTGACCTACATAAATCATGTTAATAATATGTCTGTCTTTTCTGTCCTGCTCTTTTCTTCCAGTTCCATGATGAAGGGAGCCACCAGTCACAAGACCATTGACCTCTCTGGCAACCCCATCTTACGACTCTACTACACATCCAGGGTAACAGGCTCACTCACGCTCATTCATTCACACAGTCAGGAACTCCCATCAGAAGCTTAATCAGTTGAGTATGCATATCTAGTGAAGAAGTTCACATGTACCGTCTGTTCTGACATCAGTGTTTTTCCGCAGCCTGTGCTGTTTTTCATGTGTATGGGGAATGAACTCTTCTTCTGTCTGCTTTACATAATGTACTACATTGAGGAGCCCCAGGGTGAGTATCAGCAGGCTCTTGCTGACTGTCTTGCTTTATAATTTCACTATTGTCCCACTTTTTTTGCCTTTTGCCAGTTTTATTCATTGAAGTGGTGTTCAGTTCACTACAGCAACGTTAGACACAGACGTCATTTTACTAAAATACTCCTTGCATCATGTGTCTTTGAACGACTTCTCTCTCTCTCTGTCCAGTGTGGCTGCAATGGCTGCTGGGAGTTTGCGGAGTGGTCTGTCTGCTGAAGTCTGGCATAAGTCTCCTCCACCTCATCACCGCCTCCCGCAACATGGCTGCTATCGACGTGGCTGACCGCGAGAGAGAGCGGAGCAAAGCACAATGAGAGACGAGATAATACAAAAACCAAGAAAACAGAGATGAAGGCAGAGCGAAGAAGATGAGCAGAAAACGCGCTATGAGAACATCGGCCAGTATAGATGAGGATGAGATAATGGAAATCAATCATGGGACCTTGCAAAGCCTTGCTGAGCATTTATATTTATTTGAATATAGATTATCAATGGTATGACACTAGGGGAAATACCTTACACATTTTATCCATATTCCTATAGTTGTGCTTTTCATTGCTGTTGATGAAACTAGTTGCACTATGAGTGTACCATGTCATCTTTGGGGTGTCATCATAATATTATTATTTTATGGCTGTTTTTATTTGTTATTTGAATAATCATGCATACTTTTATTAGAACTGGGATTAGAATAGCTCAGCTGTTTTAAAAACAACATTTCCACACATGCATACACATAAAAAACCGGCACATTCCACACTTAAACTGAAAGCCACTTGAGTGTTACTGTATTTGGTGTTTGATTATTATTGAACTGTCTGTATATGAGCCTGTCTTTTATTAGACTCTTATGTTTCGTTGCAGGTCTATCAAACAGAACATTTACCTGTATTCGAAGAGTGTGAAGCCATTATTATATTACACAAGTGGCTCTGGCATAATTTTCGTCCATAGCCTTCTGAATGTATTATTGGGTTGTGTTAGGAATAGACATACTGTTTTAGAGCTGTTATATAAATTATAAGAATTATGAGAGTTATATGATTGTGGAGAAATGTCCTTTTGTACTGTAACAGGTGATTTGACAATAAAGTTATCCTGACACCAAGATGGAGCTGTTATTTCTTTATTTTTCTTATTACAACAGCCCCGCAGGTGTTACTGATGATATTCCCGTCAGCAGACAAACACAAAATGCTCCCCTGTTAGTGTACGCGGTTTCAAGAACATTTAATTAATTTGATAACCCATATTATGTGATTTTTTTTTTTTTTTTTTTTTTTTGGTTTATTTTCGTGACTACAACAATGTATGAAAACAAGACAGCCTTGTGCTGTTGGTGTAATGTTGTAGAGAAGTTATGTGAACGTTAAAAGAACGTTCTCTGAACCATCACGCACAAAATAAACGTTTATTTCCGTTAAAAAAAAATGCGTCAAAGCGTTGATCTGGGAAGGTTGTGAGAGAAAAAATATCACGCTGGGAAACAAAAAATGTTCGTTGGGAGTGAGTCTGATATATGTGTTTAATCCTACTGGGCGCTTACAATTATTATCGGCAGTGATCTGGAGCCGCTTATTATTTACCGCGGCTGCGTCTGCGTGCGTCTTTACCTTTAAGGACCTGCGACATTTTCCCCCATACGAACATACAGTTGTCTACCACCGGTAATCTTTGTGTTGTAGACTTAGGTTTTGGGAAAGAATGCGCTGAGGGGTTCTTTTAACTGATCTCGATGTTTATGGTGTAATTTGCGTCGGCAGATCAACCGCCGGAGGGGCGCGAGAGGACGACACCGCGCTCACGCTCGAGAGCATCGCGTGGAGGAGGGGACGAAGACACAGAGGGGGTGTTCACTCAAAATATACTATCCCTTTAAAACAAGGGGGACACGGCGGTGGGGGAGAGATAGCGGGGCAGAGAAGACGGGATAAAAAAAGAAAAGGAAGAAAGAGCGAGGGTGGGAGGGTGAGAGTATTGCAGGAAAAAAAGGAAAAAAATGTCATCCTCTCGATTGAAATGCCGAGGCGGAGCCATGGACGACGACCGGTGAAGCGCTCGCCAGACACGAATGAGATTTAACGCAACGCCGAGGCTCTCGCAGATGCCGCTCGGGGCCTGGATGGAGAATCTTATAATAAAAAAATTGATGGAATTATTTTTTACCAACGCCATGCTACAGCTGAAAGCAAATGAAACATTAAACTGCCATTTTAATGATATTATTTTTGCATGAGTTATTGCACAGCGGTCTAATTAACAAGAAAACATAAAATGCAGAAATTCATTATTATTTATTATATTTTAAGCATGATAGGCCACTGTTATGTGACCATGCGGTGTTAATAACAGGGACTGGACTCTGACTGACAGCTGTCATTTCTTAATATTTTTAAATATTTTGAAATAAGGTAATGTGTATAATAATTTATGTCAGAGTAATATGCATTCTTTCACTTTTTAAATTTCAATAACGTTATTTTACATATGATAGCTTTACATTTACAAAGCATATATACATTTGATATAATAGTGAAAGAAGTCTCTCATTGTGGGGGGAAATCGACTAGTTCATTTCACACGGCATCTGTACTCTTCTACACGTCATGATGGATGCAGCTTGGAGCAATTTTCTCTTTCAGGTAAGACAATGCTTATATGACATAATGTTGATGGCTATTTTGTTATTTAATTAAAATTCTTGTCATAATAGTTAGCATCTGTCCATAATGGCACCGGTGAAATTTCATTCACAAGTTAAGGCAAAAGAATGTTTAAAATCTGTGATTTTGCCCCTTCTCACAGCAGACTCCGCCTTCACAGTCCCAAACTGACGCGACCCTCCAATCAGATCTTCTCCCGGAGCTCGCGGATGCCGCTCAGGACCCGCCCCCTGAGCACATAGCCCCGCCCCCATCCACGGTGGACACAGCAGCGCTGAATGAGGAGCCTGAACCGGGTGAGGGAGGGGCAAAAGAGGACGGTGGGAAGGGAGAGAACGAGGTTAGGCTGTTTGTAGTTGTGGCATTAGTGGCTGGAGAATAATGTAAATGGGTGAGAATGCTTATGATCCATTTATTTGCATAAGACTGGAATATTATTATTTCTCTCCTATAGAGTACTACAGTTGGTTTCCGGAAAGTAAAAACTGAATTAATTTTCCACATAAGGAAATTGATTTTGAACGGTAACTTATAAACCTTTAAAGACAGACCTAGGTTGTTAATCCATGGTATTTGCTTCTGCCGAAGCTGTCAACCTGCATTATTTCAGCTTGTTTTTAAAATGATTGTTTAACAGTGAAATTCCTGGTGAAAAACTACATCACCCATAATTCTTTACAGAAAATTACACCAATCAGAGAGTCGAAAAAAACAACATACTCCAAAATTGCTCTTTAGCTCCTCCCACTCCCATTAGGCACTGTGATTGACGTAATCGAGTCAATCTCCCTTCGCTCACAAAATACTGAAATATATATGCATATTTTGCATTAAACTTAAAATATGTTATTTTTATACATACAATCAACATACTTGTACATTAATAATTTTATATTTCTTCATCATTTTTAATTAGATTATGCTGTTCGCAATGCTTCATGTGATTTTTCCTTCAGTAAAACTGTTAAGTACACAGTCTTGCACCTTTGTCTTTTTGTCAGATTTTCAAAAACGTTTTGCTTCAAATCCCATTTTTATAGTGTTGTGATCCACCTCGTGGCTGATTGGCTTGGTTCACGGCTTATTACTCTTTAAAAAAGGCTATTTCAAAATCCCTATGGAAAAAATGAATGGAAAAAAGAATTCCGCAGCCAGCACCACTGAAAAAGGGGGAGGTCACTGTTGCACTCTATACCTGAAGAGAGATTTGCCATTCAGAGAAGTTGCTGTTACCATAGGAACAGAAATCGGGTTAATGAACCAATGTTGTTATTGTTAACTAAAGCTATTAAAAATCAGTAATTGAAAAATAGCTGAAAAAAAAAATATATTAAATGAAATAATTAAAGTTAAAGAAATTTTACCCCCCCAGAATGCAATGTGTACTCCCCCAAACTCAATTTTTACCTCCAAAAAATTTTTACACCCTATAACACGATTTTAACCTACTAACCCTAACCGCACTGAACGTGATTTTTACCCCCAGAATACGATTTTTACCTCCAGAACGTGATTTTTACCCCCTCAAAGTGATTTTCACCCCCCAGAACATGTTTTTTACCGCACTGAACGTGATTTTTACCCCTCAGAGCACGATTTTTACCCCAGAATACGATTTTTACCTCCAGGACGTGATTTTTACCCCCTCAATGTGATTTTCACCCCCCCAATGTGATTTTCACCCCCCAGAACATGATTTTTATCGCACTGAGCGTGATTTTTACCCCTCAGAGCACGATTTTTACCCCAGAATACGATTTTTACCTCCAGAACATGATTTTTACCCCCTCAATGTCTTTTTCACCCCCCAGAACATGATTTTTACCGCACTGAACGTGATTTTTACCTCTCAGAGCACGATTTTTACCCCAGAATACGATTTTTACCCCAGAACGTGATTTTTACCCCCTAAATGTGATTTTCACCCCCCAGCACATGATTTTTCCCCCCCGAATGTGATTTTTTTTACCCCCAGAACGCAATTGGGTTCGTTTTGGCTGTGATTGGGTGGGTTTTGAATAGCAATTGGACTGGTTTTGTTACGTAAACCTGGCAACCCTGTCTAGTACCATCATCTTTTTCCAGTTTTTCAAAACCTACTTCAAATAAAAGGTTGTTTTGATGTGATTCATGTTGGAGCTGGATGATTTGGTTAAAGTCTCAGAAGTCTGTACTGTGAATCTTTTTCTAATCCCTTTGGTGAAAATTCTTCCAGAACCAAGGCAAATTGGGCCATTTTTTTAAAAAACATTTTATGTAGCCCTGATGAAGAATAGTGATAAAACATCTTAGAAAATGTTATTCATTGTGCTGGTTTATCATATTTCTCTAAAAGCAAGAGAATGATAAAACACAGAAAAAGCATTTTTTGCACTTTAGTTTGATGCATTAGTGCTAAAAACGTTTCCTGCTTTTATCAGTAAGTGGAGAGAAAGAAACATGAAAAAATTGCCCATGTGATTTCACATCTTATCATAATTACTGCCTCCAAGCTCTTAAGTAGGAATGCAGCATAGTATGTTCTTGAGTTTCATCCTTATCCTAGCCAAGGTGTTTGCGACAAATAGACTATACCTGTGTGTGCATAACCGTCTCACTCTTTCTCTTTCCCAGTGAAGCCAGTCACGCGACCAGCCCGGCCTGCACACATCTGCTCCATATGTAATAAGCAGTTTAAGAACAGCTACAACCTGCGGCGTCACCAGTCTGTCCACACTGGAGTGAAGATGAAGGACAGAGCCGCTAGAGAGAAAATAGACGGAGGGAAGGCTGCAGCACGATTGGAGAGGCAGACCATCCCCCTTTCTCTCCTCCAGCTGTCTATACCTGCCTCCATACCCACAGCAGTCGACCCGATGGCCCATCCTTCCCCAATCGGCAATCAGCAGGTAGAAACAGTTGCTGTCTCTATCGCCCCGGCAACGGTTGCCATGACAGTGAACCAGCCCCTCCCTACTGCAGTGGTGGTTACTGGGACAATGGTGCAGGTCGGGTTGGTTTTGTGTCTTTGGTTAATACTTTGCATACCTTTGCTGCACTTCCCTTGTTCTTGCTTCGACTTTTCCCTGATGCCTTGTATGTCATTGTCTCTTCTTATTTCATTTTTAACTCTAAGCTATTAGCCACAATTTATAAATTAAAAAAAATTGCACTTTAAAGAGTTAGTTTACAGAGAAATGAAAATTCTGTCATTTATTTCTCACCCTCATGTCGTTCCAAACCCGTAAGACTTCCGTTCATCTTCAGAACACAAATTAAGATCTTTTTGATGAAATCTGAGAGCTTTCTGTCCCTCCATAGACAGCTACCACTTTGACGCTTCAAAGGGCCTGTTTACACCTGGTCACTTCATGCGTTTTCTCTGACCAGAAAGCTGTCAATCATGAAAAGACCAGGTGTAAATGCCCTCCAAAACGCATTCGAGACAGATTTAAATTCGATCGCTCAAACCACTTCAGGAGGTGGTCTGGGACGCATTCCAGTCAAAACTGAACAGGTCTAAATGCATCTGGTTGTTGAAACCACATGCAAATTTTAATCCTCCCAACAATGCTAAAATGAAAAAAACTCCTCCCAACAATGCTATAAACATGTGAGCGCGTGTTATAGGATAAATAACATGTTATAGCCAGATATGATAGCGTTACTGCAACACGAGTAATGAGTAATTGAGTAATGAGACTCAATGATCTTACCTGTGCTGTTGCCGCGTGGTCTTTGATTTTTAAATTAGCTGATGATCAATAAAATACAGCTCATATTTGTTGTTTTCTGTGACGTGAACTGCATTAAATATGCATATAGCACAGGAATTGAAGATCGGATTTATATCCATTTTGCGGAGACACATTTATGTGACCAAGTGTAAATGGAATCGTTTTGATAAATCAGATATCCGTTCAGTAAAAACGCATAAAGTGACCAGGTGTAAACAGGGCCAAAAAGTTCATAAAGAGATTTTAAAACTAATCCATATGAATTAAGCGGTTTAGTCCAAATTTTCTGAAGAGACTTGATCGCTTTATATGATGAACAGACTGAATTTAGCCTTTTATTGACATATTAAACATTGATCAGCCAACATAAACAGAAGCTCAACCGAACTTGCTTGATGCGCGAGAACAAACCTCTTGGTAACACACGAGAATGAACCTCACTGGTTCTTGTACGTCAAGCAAACATGCTTGAGTTTACGTTTACCACAACTGATGTGTGAGTTGATGAATGTTTATATGTGAATAAAAGTCTGAATTCAATCTGTTCATCATAAAAAGCGATTGTGTCTCTTCAGAAAATTTGGACTAAACCACTCAATTCATATGGATTAGTTTTACAATCTCTTTATGAACTTTTTGAAGCGTCAATGGAGGGACAGAAATCTCTCAGATTTCATCAAAAATATCTTCATTTGTGTTCTGAAGATGAACGAAGGTCTTACGGGTTTGGAACGACATGAAGGTGAGTAATTAATGACTGAATTTTCATTTTTGGGTGAACTAACCCTTTAATAAATTTTTTTTTTTTTAAATCTAAATAAATGGTCAGTGAAACAAGGTGCTTAACAATTAGAAAAGGCTGATCATCAAACGCAGTAGGTCAAGCTAAATTTTATGAGCTGTTTTATTTTCCATTCATTTTAAATGAGGTTGCAAGCAGTTTCAATTATTCCAGCCTTTAGGGATGAATTGCTAATTTTATTTTAGATAGATGAATAGTTTACCTAACATATCTGATAGTTCTCACATCACAAAAACATGCTATTTATGACTCTCAAATAGTAATGGGACAATAATCTGTATACCATTCATGAAAAGTGCCATTTAACATGATTTCATCATTATTTCTCCTCATGTCTGCTCTCCTGTAATGAACAAAAATAACTGGTTTCAAACATTCTACCTCCCAATTCCCAAGACTCTGCAAAAATCAGGCTAATGCGTCAGCAGTTGTGTAACATGGTCTCATACCTGCTCTCACCTCATTTGTTGAACACTTGCAGTCAGTTGGTTAGTAGGTCAGCAAACATTGTGCTTGTTGTACCCAGAAGACACTTTTGCTGTGGCTTTAAACACAAAAACATCAAGGCCATAAAATCTGAAATTCTGTTTTACTGTTTTTCAGGCTGCACCAAATAGCAACATCAATGATAACCTAAGTAATCCCACCCCAATTCAAA
The DNA here is from genome assembly GCF_019924925.1 of Ctenopharyngodon idella. Lineage (NCBI taxonomy): Eukaryota > Metazoa > Chordata > Actinopteri > Cypriniformes > Xenocyprididae > Ctenopharyngodon > Ctenopharyngodon idella. The sequence continues at coordinate 23,770,028 of NC_067222.1, forward strand.
TATCTATCCCAATAACAAACCCATTACCCATCAATCCAACTCCCAATCCTAATCCCAACCCCAACCCTAACCCCAATCCAGTCAGGAAGAACCATGCTTGTGAGGCTTGCGGGAAGGCGTTCAGGGACGTGTACCATCTTAACCGTCATCGGTTGTCCCATTCGGATGAGAAGCCGTACTCCTGTCCAATCTGCCAACAGCGGTTTAAGAGAAAGGATCGAATGAGTTATCACGTTCGGTCACACCAGGGAGGAGTGGAGAAACCGTACGTGTGTCCGCATTGCGCCAAGGGCTTCTCACGGTAAGAGATAAAGCTTCATCCATCAGTGAACTGAGATTATGAGGACATGAATTTTTAATGATTTCTATAAACACATGCATAAAAACAAGAACAAACTGTTTATCAGGCCAATCCACAGCAGGGTTCAAAAGTGAGCATTATACTGCAGTTCTGACAGTAGTCGAGGACTCTGAATTTTGTCGTTTAACTGAAAGCTATGGAGAGATGCCCTAATTACTAATTAGAGACGGAAAATGGGTTAGTGATGAGGAATAAATGACCTTCTGTCTGTATTTATCAATCTGTCTCATATATTTTGACATACATCTACATCCATATTCAGAGCTCTACAATAAGTCAAGCCAATAGTACATTTTTTATTTAGCCTGGTGTCATTTTCACTGGCCCTATATATATATATATATATATATATATAATATACTGGCCCTATTCACTATATATTCTCTATATATAAAATACTTTTATTCAGAAATATGCATTAAGTTGATTGAAAAGTGACAGTAAAGACATTTATAAATATATAAAAAAGATTTCTAGTTCTAGAAATGGGTTTCTGGAATCCTGGAAAAATCTTCGAATGATTTCTGAAGGATCATGTGACTCTGAAGACTGGAGTAATGATGCTGAAAATTCAGCTTTGCCATCACAGGAATAAATTACATTTCATAATAATTATTAAAGGGATAGTTCATGATTTACTCACCTTCATGTTGTTCCAAACCTGTATGAGTTTCTTTCTTCTGTCGAACACAAAAGAAGATATTTTGAAGAATGTTGGTAACCAAACAGTTGATGGTCGCCATTGAATTCCATAGTAAGAAAAAAAATACTTTGGAAGTCAATGGCTACCATCACCTATCTTATACAGGTTTGGAACAACTTGAGGGTGAGTAAATGATGACAAAATTTTTATTTTTGGGTGAACTATCCCTTTAATAGTTATGGTTATTTATAAAAAAAAAAAAATAAATAAAAAAAAACAATATATATATATATATATATTTCACAATATTACTGATACAATTCATTATATTATATTATTTTTATGTATAATTATAGTTCCTGCAGCTCATCTGATCAACTCTGAGGTCACAGGTTTGATTCCCACAGCACGCAAATGCTGCTAAAAATAATTACCTTTGAATGCAAGTTGGTTTGGGTAAAAGCATCTGCTACATGAATATATGTAAATAATTAATGAAAACATCTGTACAACCTGTGTCCTCCTGCTGTTTTAAAGGAGCCCTGATGCTACAGACAGAGGCAGATCTCTGCTGGCCCTCCTCTAGTTCACATGGAGATGGAGTGCAGCATGCACACAAGTGCGCAAGGGCCTCTGCTAGTTACTGTGGTTTTGTGTGTATTGTATTCTTTGGTTGAGCCCTCTCTCTGTCTCCTCCAGGCCTGACCATCTTAACAGTCATGTGCGACAGGTGCACTCCACAGAAAGACCCTTCAAATGTCCGGTAATTAAAAGGATGCAGCTCTACTCTTCTACTCTCCCTGTCTTCCTCTCTCTATTTTTCTTTCTCTTACTCTTTATCACAGTCTTTAACTTCTTCTCGCATGCTCTATGTGATTTGACGTGCCGTTGATTACCACTAGACTTCTTCCTCAGTCAGTAAAAACAAATTAAAGTGCGCTTTTTTTTACTTTCTATTCATCAAATAATCCTGAAAAAAATTAATTTGAGCTCATATTCCCTTCTTTATTATCCGTTTATTAATCAAAACACTTTTGTGACTGTTTATCTTTAATTATGCTATAATGTACACTATTGTTTAAAAGTTTAAGGTCAGTTAAATTTGTTAATGTTTTTAAAAGAAGTCTTTTATTTTCACCAAGGCTCCATTTATGTGACCAGTTGTACAGTAAAATCAGTAATATTGTGAATAATATTAAATAATACTACAATTTAAAATAACTGTCAGTTTTTTTGGGAATGAAATTGCTACTTTTATTCAGCACAGATGCATTAATTTGATCAAAAGTCGCAGAAAAGACTTTTACGTATAAAAAATATATCACTGTTTCCACAAAATTATTAAGCAGCACAACTGTTTTCAACATTAATAACAATAAAAAATATTTCTTGAGCACCAAATCTTAGAATGATTTCTGAAGGATCATGTGACACTGAAGACTGGAGTAATGATGCTTAAAATTCAGTTTTGAAATTACAGGAATAAATTACATTTTAAAAATATATTACCATAGAAAACAGTAAATTTAAATTGTAATAATATTTCATAATATTGCTGTTTTTATTCTATTTTTTATCAAATAAATGTAGCCTTGGTAAGCCTTGGTTTAAAAAAAAAAAAAAAAAAAAAAAACATTAAACAATCTTACTGATCCCAAATGTTTGAACAGTACTGTATTTGTATGAATTTGTCTTTATAGACCCATGTATGAATGGATATTATTTTTTATGATAATCAACAGCATATTACTACATTTAATACCTAAAATATAGACCAGAGTCTTCTTTTAAATCATCCTGCCTTGTTTGTTTTGGCTCTTTATTAAAACTATACATTTTATTGCAGTATTGCAGAGTTCTTGCATGTGCTTTTCTGCTCGTATGTGTGAAGACGTGTATGTGGGCTGCAGCCATATGTGTCTGGCAGTGTGTGAGTCGAGGATGAGTCATGATGTGTGTGATGAAGGCAAGGATAGGGACAGAGCTGGAATACCATAATGAAGATTGTGTTTGATGAACCGTGCTGTTTGTTTGTGCAGACCTGCGAATCCGCGTTCGCTACTAAAGACCGGTTACGAGCTCATATGATCAGACATGAGGACAAGGTTCCCTGCCACATCTGTGGCAAACTTCTCTCCCCTGCTTACATCACAGATCACATGAGGGTCCACAACCAATCACAGCATCACGTCTGCCACCTCTGCAACCGCAGTGAGTTTCATTGATTATTTAATTTGCGGTTACCTTTTATTATTATGCTTTTATTAAACAAAACACTTTTGTGAATGTGTCTCTTTAAATATGATGTAATCTGCACTGCTGTTCAAAAGTTTGGCGTCAGTATCATTTTTTAATGTAAAAAGTCTCTTATTTTCACAAAGGCGGCATTTATTTGATCATAAATAGAGTAAAAACAGTGATATTGTGAAATATTATTGCAATTTAAAATAACTGTTTTCTATTTAAATATATATTTTAAAATTCCTGTGATGCAAAGCTGAATTTTCAGCATCATTACTTCAGTCTTCAGTGTCACATGATCCTTCAGAAATCATTCTAATATGATGATTTGCTGCTCAAGAAACATTAATTATTATTATCAGTGTTGAAAACAGTTGTGCTGCTTAATAAATATGTGGAAACTGTGATATGTTTTAGGATTCTTTGATTAATAGAAGGTTCAAAAGAACAGCTTTTATTTAAAATATAAATCCTTTGTAATTTTCTAATATTAAAAACTATTTACTCTCACTTTTGATCAATTTAATGTCTTTGCTGAATAAAAGTATTAATTTATTTAACTAATTTATTATTTAGAATTTATCTTATCACATTTTATTCAGACTTTAACTTCTGTTAAATTAATAATTTAATACATAATATTTTACCATAGCTCTATAGACTGAATCTTTTGGCTCAACTGACTCTTATGAGCTGATCCTTTTTAATGAATCGTTTAAACATAAATACATAAATAAAAATGAAACTGCATAGTTTGAGCATTTACATTTTTATAATGTATCAAGTTAGAAGGTTCCCTGTATAATTTACAGCACTGAGAATGTGAAAAGAGAAAACAATTACATTTTTCATAAAAATCATCCTTGTTTCCCCCTAGGTTTCACCACACTGACGTACCTGCGCGTCCACGCTCAGAAGCACCATGGGCAAGAGTGGAAGGAGAGTGGCGTCGGCCGTGGCTCAGGCCCAGGCGGGGTGCTCTTATGCCAGCTGTGTGGGGTACACTGTAAGACACCCACACAGCTGCAGGGTCACATGGCCACGCACGCCAACCAAACGGACCCCAGCGTTCCTTGCCCCATCAGCAGCAGCAGCAGTTCAGTGCCAACAGTGGGCACCGCCACTCCTGTCTCCAGCCCTCCAGTCACAGTTGGGCTGCTGGTGACTGACTGCTCCAGCATTGCTCCTCAGAGCCACAGCTAGCCAAAAGCACACCAGGAGGAGGGAGGGTGGGGTAGATGAAGCGGGGGTAATGGGTGGGAGGGGAGAAAATTGTGCAAGAGGATGGGCCTAATCTGGACAGGTGAGGATTGATATATTAAATATTCACAATGTATTTGCAATCATTTTGCTGCCACATAATTGAAAGATGCAGAGATTTTAATGCAATTTTAATTTGCCCATGTCATGTTCATGTTCTGTTTCTGTTGGCTATTTTCCCGTTTGTCATTAGTCTCCTTGGTTACTGATTAATTTGTTATTCTGTTCAGCTATGTCCTGATTAGTTCCATTTGTTTTCCTCTTGTATTTACGTATTCCCTGAGTTTCAGTCTGTTGCTTTGTCCGTTTTCATTTATACAAGTGGCTGTACATTCTGTTCTCCTGAGCTTTTCTAAATGTAATATTAAAAGACTGTTGTATTTGTAGTCCTGTCGTTGTGCGCTTCCTTCACAGAGGTACACATTACAGCCCATTCATTTTCCTAAAAACTGATTCCATGATCTCTGCTTGTCTTGCAGTTAGTGGATGTTTTAAAGGGTTAGTTCACCCAAAAATGAAAATTCTGTCATTAATTACTCACCCTCATGTCGTTCCACACCCGTAAGACCTTCATTCATCTTCGGAAACACAAATTAAGATATTTTTGATAAAATCCAATGGCTCAGTGAGACCTCCTTTGACAACAAGATAATTTAACACTTTCAATGCCCAGAAAGCTACTAAAGACATATTTAAAACAGCTCATGTGACTACAGTGGTTCAACCTTAATGTTATGAAGCAACGAGAATACTTTTTGTGCGCCGAAAAAACAAAATAATGACTTTATTCAACAATATCTAGTGAGGGGTGATTTCAAAACACTGCTTCATGAAGCTTCGAAGCTTTACGAATCTTTTGTTTCAAATCAGTGGTTCAGAGCATGAATCAAACTGCCAAAGTCACGTGATTTCAGTAAACGAGGCTTCGTTACGTCATAAGTGTTTCGAAATTTCAATGGTTCACCACTAGGGGGTGTGACTTTGGCAGTTTGATACACGCTTCGAACCACTAATTCGAAACAAAAGATTTGTAAAGCTTTGAAGCCTAATGAAGCAGTGTTTTGAAATCGCCCTCACTGAGCCATCGGATTTTATCAAAAATATCTTAATTTGTGTTCCTAACTAACCCTTTAATATTTGTATTAAGTTTGTTTCATTTCTGTGAATCAGTTAAAACTGCCATTTAAATGAATCAATTCAAAACTCTTGTTCAGTGGTTCATTTGTGTTGTCATTCAAAAATGTTCACGGAAATCCCCATCTGGCATTTTACATACACTACCATTCAAAACAACTGGTAATTTGGTTGAAGTCGAAGTATGCATTAATTTGATAAAAAAATAAATAAATAAATCAGTAAAAACAGCAATATTATGAAATATTATTACAATTTAAAATGACTGTTTTCTATGGTAATGTATTTTAAAAATGTAATTTATTCCTGTGATGCAAAGTTGAATTTTAAGCATAATTTCTCCCGTCTTCAGTGTCACATGATCCTTTAGAAATCATTCTAATATGATTTGGTGCTCAAGAAACATTTCTTCTTATTATCAATGTTGAAAACAATTGTGTTGCTTAATATTTTTGTGGAAATCATGAAAATAGAAATCTTTGTAACATTATAAATGCCTTTACTGTGACTTTTGATCAATTTAATGCATCCTTTGCTGAATAAAAGTATTGATCTTTTTCAGAAAATATGACTGACCCCAAATTTTTGAATGGTAGTGTCCCTTAAAAAAAAAAAAAAAGTAAAAATAATGTAATATGTGGTATATGTAAATTATTAATGCTTGTACTCATATAATTGAAAAGTAAAAAAATGTCTTCAGTCATTGAAAAAAACTGTAAAAACATGCACTGATTATTTTAACTTGAGTTTTACAGTATTTTACTGCTTTTTTAATGTATTTGGTAACAATGTCCATGGTCAAAATGATGGTTGAAAAACATCTTTAAAAAAAAGCCACTGCAGTGCAATTGCATAAATATTTAGATATCTTTTTATATATCAGTACTAATGTTAAGTGATGATAAATCTGTTTTTTGTCTTTTATATCATCCACCTTTTTGATGTAATTGATTTATTAATAGAGGAGGAATGTGATTGTATTCAAATCAGCATTACCAATCAAACCTCAATGTTTTCTCACTCCAGGCTGCCATGGAAATGCCAACACAAAGATTGCCATGGAAACCTACCCTTTACCCCAACCCCTCCCGTCCACCTCAAATCTTGCTGCCACTGTGCTAGACATGAACGACTCTAAAAATAAGTGTGACTTTTGAATGAACTCAAGAAACACGACCCTGCTTCAGATTCACTTTTATGTGCAGATCGAGCAGCAAGTCTTATAATTGCTTTTCCTTGTATTATTTTCTGCTGGATACAGTCTAAAGGTGTTTTGAAGAAGAGCCTACGAAGATCTGATAGATGACTGGTTTGGGTGTCGCTAAATTTTCCTGCAAAGTCCCATTGGAGAGATCACTGGTTTTAAATGTAGGATGTTATTAAGTGCTGTCCCAGTTCATTATTTAAAAAAAATCTAATGTTGAGGAATGTAGAGCAATGAGAGGAACTGACACATTATGCATCCCAACCATTTCCTTATATTATACTGGCTCATATCTACATGATCTACATGAGAGACAAATGAATTTAAGAGATCATTCCATCATAAATGATCTTGACATGAATGACAACATTTAAGGGAATCAAATATAATGCCATTTCCTCTCATAATTTCCTCTCATTTGAACGTGGTTACAAGGATAAAATATTTATATTTGCAATGTACATAGTATATGTGAATACTACAAATGTGTCTATTGTTCATTGCCTCCTTTGATATTTTTCTCATTGATCTCGATTTTTGTTAAAAGACGTTATACAAATGTAACAAAATGTTGATTACATTGAATAAGATCTGTAACCTATGTTTCCAATTCTGTTTGTGTTGATGCTTGTTTAACGCCAATATGTGTTGGTGTCGCTGTGCTCTTATCCTAATTAATCTCTGTATAATGAACATGCACCTAATTATACTGAATTTAACTATTGCTGTCTCACTTGCTTTATTGAGATATAATATGCGTTTATCCATTTGAATCACAGTTGCTATAGTGATAGAAATGGAAAGAATTGATTCTTTTGAAAGAAAAGGAGGATTTTTTTTTTCTGCGAATGTTACACAACATTACTTTTTTTTCAAACACCATAATTTTGTAATGTGAACTATTAGATATGTTAGAAAAAAAACTATCTAATATAAAATGAATATAGCACAAAACATAGCTATAGTTTTAAAAACATCAAATGCCTGTCCCACCTCAGAGGTCTTGGCCTTTAATAATATCATAGGTCATAATATAATATTTCATGTATTTATTTAGCTTCTGTTTTTAGTTTTAAGGTGCTTTATTGGCATGACAAATATATTGCCGAAGCCTTTGCAGCATTGCTGTATAAAATACAATATAAAAGGTGCAAAATGAAAATCAACATAAATTAAGAAAAAACTGTCTAATTGACAGATATTAATAAATATGAACATAATGGCCTGGTTTCATAGACAAGGCTTAGATTAAGCCAGGATTAGGCTTTAGTTCAATTAGGACATTTAAGTAGCTTTTATAAACATGCATAAGAAAAAGAAGAAGAAAACAAACATTACATTTGATGTGCATCTTGAGACAAAACAATGACACTGACATATTTTAAGATATCTTAGTACAAGTTGCTTTCAGTTAAAACAGCTCAAACATGCATTTTAGTCTGGGACTAGCTTAAGCCTTGTCTGTGAAACCGGGGGATTAATAAATTACATCTAACAATTGTAGAAAATGGTAAATATTTTTTTTATTACTTAAATGATTAAATTATATTGGGCCAGTATAGCTAGGAAGGACAACATGCAAATAATATTTCCCAGTTTTTATACAAATTTTAGTATTAACTGTGTTCATCAAGCTTTTATCAAGATCAAACCTGTTACCCCAGTTTTTGCAAGAAAAAATATAGCATCACACAAATAAGGGTATTAAACTGTATTATTTAGACAGTCTCAAATTATGGTAAATCTCTGACAATAAAGCTTCATTTTTAAAAGTTTCAGGCTCTATATTTTGCACCTTATTCGTGTAAGGCGCAGTGAGTGTATTATTAACACAACGGTTAAACTGCGTCTCTCGCATTGTTTACACCGGTGGTCCTCCCCTCCCCCATACACTCATCCCTCTTTTCTTTCACTCCATCCCCCTCTCTCAACTCCTCCTTCTCCCTCACTACCGCTATTTCCAACAGCTGATTTCCAGATCAAAGAAAGAGGAACACGGCGAGACAGTTCAGGTTTGGGATCAGCAGCAGAAGCAGAAGGATTTAAAGCGAGTAGAAATGCAGGGAGAGCGCTGCGATCCGCAGCATCCGTCATGAAGATTTGAGCTCCGCCGCCGCTGCTGCTGCTGCCATCAGCTCCGAGAGGTTAGCCGCTGTGCTAAAGCTAACTTTACAAACAACTGTAGCCAATAAACCTACATTATCAGCCTTCATCACGAGTTACAGCTCGCGTTTCCCTTTCTTTGTGCATTAGGAGTGATTATATTCACTTTAAGTTATATTTTTCGCTCTGAAAGCATCATTTGTGTATATAAACATAATATATAGGTCACGGAGCAGATTAATTAGCCAGCTAGCCAGAGGTAACAGCTGGTTAGGTCGTATTAGCTACATTATATTAGAGTTAACTGGCTTGAAAATGACATCAAATTAAACAAAACATGTAGAAGATTGAGATATGTGTTGGCAGACTATTGTGGTGTGTGGAATGGCTTGTAGCAGCTTAAATATAACCAGTTGTGTCATTGCAGCGTAGCTTGTTAGCTTGGGTAAATAACGTTAGAGGAAAGAGCAGCTTGCGAACACAAAACTGATGTTAACTTTCCAGACGTGTTGCAAGCCCTTTTTAATTTATTATCATTATTTTTACATGCTGTTTAAACCGATGTTATCGATAAAGGTGCTGTCAGGCCACCGACCGAGCACATGATTAAAGTACATCAACCTTTGGCATGCATTTGGTCTAGTAATGTTTCTGATTGATCTGCGGTGTTGCAATGCGGATGCACTGCAACTGAACACTGACTCTAAGACGAGTTGTTTGTTTCGCCTAATATTTGCCAGTTTGTTTAGATTTAGTACTTTATTTATTTATTGTTGTCCATTGTAACCTAATTCATTTTGGGCTGGTTATTTGTTGAGGAAGTCTTTACCTTAATGTACCATAACATACTACCGTATTGCCGTAAAGACTATTCAAACAATGATGTTGAAAGGAATAGTCAAACATGTGTATAATATATATACATTTAAGCTTAATATATCTAAATTTTTAGTCATTATTTATTTACACACTTCATGTCATCACAAACTTGCATGTGATATGTTAAGCCCCCAAAATGACAAAAACACCATAAAAGTGGTCCATACAACTCATATGGTATATTCCAAAGTCTTCTGAAGGAATATGATAACTTGGTGTGAGGAACAAGCTAAATTATAAGGCTTAAAGGGTTAGTTCACCCAAAAATGAAAATGATGTAATTTATTACTCACCCTCATGCTGTTCCACACCCATAACACCTTCGTTCGTCTTCAGAACACAAATTAAGATATTTTTGATTCAATCTGATGACCTCTACTGCCAGCAAGATAATTAACACTTTCAAATGCCCAGAAAGCTACTAAAGACATTATTAAAACAGCTCATGTGACTACAGTGGTTCTATCTTAATATTATAAAGTGACGAGAATACTTTTTGTGCACCAATAAAAAAAATAACGACTTTTCAACAATATCTAGTGATGGGCGAGTTTAAAGCACTGCTTCATGAAGCTTCGAAGCTTAAGGAATCTTTTGTTTCGAATCAGTGATTTGGATCGCGTATCAAACTGCTGAAATCACGTGACTTTGGCGCTCCGAACAACTGATTAGAAAAAAAATTTGTAAAGCTTCGAAGCTTCATGAAGCAGTGTTTTGAAACAGGCCATCACTAGATATTGTTGAAAAGACGTTATTTTGTGTTTTTTGGCGCACAAAAAGTATTCTCGTCGCTTTATAATATTAAAGTAGAACCACTGTAGTCACATAAACTGTTTTAAATATGTTTTGAGTACCTTTCTGGATCTTGAGAGGTTCGGTGGCATTGCTGGCAATAGAGGCCTCACTGAGCCATCGGATTTCGTCAAAAATATCTTAATTTGTGTTCTGAAGATGAACGAAGGTCTTAGGGTGTGAAATGACATGAGGGTGAGTAATAAATGACATAATTTTCATTTTTGGGTGAACTAACCCTTTAAATTCACTGGGGAGAAACTATCCCCTGCATTTTGATTGTCATTTTCCATCCCATATAATGAGACTTACATTTTGTTTTTCAATTTTGACAAACATGAGAACCGATATAGCAATGTGTCTAATGGTAACATATTTGAAATGAATAAAATTTCACGAGAAGCCTGTTTTGTTCCATGAATGAAGAGCCTGTTTTGTTCCATTTGTCTTCCATTAAAAAAATAACAGGTACGAGTATGAGTAAATGCTGACAGAATGTTGTGTTGTTGTTGTTGTTGGTAATATGTCACTTAGAAATTTAGAATAATTTAGAAATTTGTGATTTTATTTACCTACTGAAGGAGTGTAGTTAAATAGTAAAATCAATTTAAAGGGATTGTTCACCTAAAAATGAAAATGGTCATTTATTCACCCTCATGTATTACTGACTTTCCTCTGTGGAGAGCAAAAGAAGACATTTTGAAGAATGTTTGTAACCAAACAGTTTTACTTCCCATTGATTTCTGTTGTATGGACAAAAAATACAAAGTCAGTAAGAAATTGCTTGGTTATCAACATTCTTCAAAATATCTTATTTTGTGCTCAGCATGAAGAAAGAAATGCATACAGGTTTGGAACAACGTGAGGGTAAATATATAATAGCAGAATTTTCATTTTTGTGGTTGACTATCCCTTTAATGATCATTTCTCACCTGTGTTTGTTTTAGGATGGCGTTCCATGGATCCACTCGGCCGACAGTGTGTGGTAACTTGTTCCCTGGATCAGATTTAGGCCACAAGTATTTTTGTGTCAACACCACGACCGGCACTACCTCAACGGGCCTCAGTGCAACACCAAATCCCACTGGACCCAACGCACCAGCTGGGACTCCCAGGCACCCGGCATCTCTCGGGGGCAGCGCAGGCGGAGGGGCGGCCATCCCGCAACCTCACAGTAACCCAGCAAGTGAGGTTCCAAGTCCAGCTGAAATGGAACCAGATCGACCTATAGGTTATGGTGCATTTGGGGTGGTCTGGTAAGTCCTGCTGTTGTCCAAACACACTGATTTATGATGACTGTCTGTCTATGTAGGCACTCTAAAGAAGTTTCTTTTATATTTCAATGCATCTTAAAATTAAATCTTATTGACCCCAAACTTTTGAACAGTGGTTTTATATATTACACTCTCACATTTTACTTTAGTAATGTTAACATCTGGCTACCCTGTTGCATTGCTTTGGTAGGTCTGTGACGGACCCTCGGGATGGGCGAAAGGTGGCTCTGAAGAAAATGCCGAATGTCTTCCAGAACCTGGTCTCCTGCAAACGTGTGTTCAGGGAACTCCGGATGCTGTGTTTCTTTAAACATGACAACGTAAGTTTTGCGGGCTGGAAAGGGAATCATGCATTCATGCATTGATTGGTTGGTGAGTGAATGTGTGTTTTTGCAGAGTTGTAGAATTTGTTTGTTTTTTGTAATGATGGGAATTTGCTTTGGCAGGTGTTGTCTGCCCTTGACATTCTCCAACCTCCACAAATCGACTGCTTTGAGGAGATGTATCCTTCAGACCCACATTTTGCCTAAATCTCTTCCCCTCTGAATCTTTTATTTTCTATTTATTTATTTTTTCTATTCATGCCTATGTAATAATGGGATTAAGAAATTGGTTTACCTCTGTTAGTAGTAGGTGACTGTAAATACCATGTTCCAACTTGTATAACGTTATACTACAGTATATGTATTTGCATTCTATCACTAGCTATGTTTAAATCCAAAGTTGCGAATATAACTTGGCATTTCCATCCAGCTTTTTTTTTTTTTTGATGCATTATCCCAAAATGTCGATTAAAAATAGGTGGATCATACTTTTTTTTACATTGAAAACATAAAGCAGCACAAACATGGAGTAATGCCAGACCAGAACTGGTGTAAAGGCAGTGCAAAGTCTATTACAGTTTACAGTGTAAAGAGTTTAGTTGTTTTCAGAGCTATATTAATATAGAGTGTAACTTGTATATGTGAGTTGGAAATTGTAATCTTACAATATAAATTTTACTGTCTAGTATGTTTAACTCCAGTGCTGCATAATGTGAAGCTTTTTTGCACTTAACAAATTAATTTGTTATGAATATCCTGGTTTGCATCCAAAATGAACACCTCGCCAAGCACCAAATGCAAGTGAAAATTAGCTTTGGCGAGTAAATAAACCTGTGTTATTTGCCAGTTGGAAAACTAACCGTGTTAATATATTTAACAGATGTATGGCTAGATTTTTTTTCAATTCACATGCCATTGATGATATAAAATAATGTGCTGATATTTTCTTTTTCCCCCCCTGCTAGTTTCCATCTTGTGTTCTAATGGTAGAAGTTGTTATTGTGTCTGTAGATGTTTTGCAGGTCAGTTATGATCTTAACTGGGTCTTTGGTGTAGATACGTGATCACTGAGCTCATGCAGAGTGACCTACATAAAGTCATCGTTTCCCCTCAGCCTCTCACCACCGATCACATCAAGGTGTTCCTCTACCAGATACTCAGGGGTGAGTTCACATGGCCATATGTTACTTTGGGATTATAATTTTAAGAAATATATGTATTTTTATTTTGGGGATCAGGAGTATTTAATCAGGACAGATGAGAGTTTGGTGTGTTTTGTGCCTGTGTTGCAGAATGGGATTATGTTTGACCTTGCAATCGGCCTAGAAAACTTTAATCTTATGTTCTGAAAATAACATTTGTTAACAAAATCCTACTGAACTGTTAATCTTGTTTGGGGCAGTTTTGACTCTCGTTGCTGGAAGAGTCAAATGAATCTTCTTGCTGAGATTGTTTGTTTATAATGAATCTGGAGTAGATACGACAATACTAATAATAATGGTATTATACTTTTTGTTTTGGATTGGAAAGATATTTTAAAAGATATTTTAAGCATCTCTTATGCTTAGCAAGGTTGCATTTATTTTATCAAAAGTACATCGAAACAGTAATATTGTGAAATATTACAATTTAAAACATTTGTTGTTTTTATTTTAATATAATTTTAAAATATAATTTATTCCTGTGATGGCAAAAAATTATTCTAATATGATGATTCAGTGTTAAAAACGGTTGTGCTGCTTATTATTTTTGTGGAAACCGTGACACTGTTTTCATGATTCTTGGATAGAAAGTTCAAAAGAACATCATTTATTGGAAATAGAAATCTTTTGTAACATTATAAATGTGTTTACTGTCATTTTTGATCAATTTTATGCATCCTTGCTGAATAAAAGTATTTCAAAAATCATACTGACCCCCCCCCCAAAAATGTGTGTGTATATAATATATATATATCAACTTTATCCATGACACAACTTTTGTTTTGTACAACCAAGCTTGTGGAGACACAGCACCTTTTAATAACATGGGTGTTGGTATTAGAAAGTGCAGGAAGTCTTGGGTTTCCTAGTCAGTAGTTGGTGTTTGCTCATGTTGTGTGATATGTTAGTATTGTTCCTCCTATTGATGTCTTTTATGAGGTGTCCTCTCTCTATCTCTCAGGGCTGAAGTACCTGCACTCTGCAGGCATTCTGCACAGAGACATCAAACCAGGGAACCTGCTGGTCAACAGCAACTGTCTGCTTAAGGTACCACACTGCACATGTGCTCAAACGTACTCAGTCAAATAATAATGGCAAAATGAGAAATGGCACTTTTCCTTCTCATTTAGATTTGTGACTTCGGCCTGGCACGAGTGGAGGAGCCAGATCCTTCTCGTCACATGACCCAAGAGGTGGTGACGCAGTATTACCGCGCTCCGGAGGTTCTGATGGGATGCCAGCATTACACTTCAGCTATAGATGTCTGGTCTGTAGGCTGCATCTTTGCTGAGTTGCTGGGCCGGCGCATTCTTTTCCAGGCTCAGAGCCCCATACAACAGGTAATGACGTACGCTACCATTCAAAAATTTGGGGCCAGTAACATAAACATTTTTTTTTAATACTTTTAATCTGAAAGAATGCATTAAATTAATCATAAGTGATCAAATATTTCTGTTTCAAATAAATGCTGTTCTTTTGAAATTTCTCTTCAAAAAATCCTGAAAAAAAAAAAAGTATCATGTTTACACACACATCAAGCAGCGCAACTGCCAACATTGCTAATAATAATAAATGTTTTCTGAGCATCAAATCAGAATGATTTCACTGAAGACTGGAGTAATGATGCTGAAAATTCAGCTTTGCCTTCATAGACATAAAATAAATTTTAAAACATATTAGTAGACTATTATTTTAAATTGTAATAATTTCACAATATTAGTTTTACTGTATTTATCAAATAAATGCACTCTTGGTGTGCATAAGAGACTTAAAAAATCTTACAGACTACATATTTTACATTTAAATGGTAGTGTATAATAAAGGACCATCTTTAATATACAATAAAATCTTTCTAAAATTAAATTCTTTTATTAACTTGATTTTGAAACCTCCCTCACTCAGTTTCTCCTCCTCTCTTTTTCTCTCAGTTGGATCTGATCACTGATCTTCTCGGGACTCCTCCTCTTTCTGCCATGGCATCTGCGTGTGAAGGAGCTCGAGCGCACATTCTTAGAGGACCCCACAAACCAGTTCTGTACCCTCTCTTACAATGATTTATTAGTCTTTAAAAATGAAATTCTTGAATGTATCCTCAAATCAAATGCAGTGTTCTAACTTTAATTTGTGCTTTTTCTCCCTTAGCCATCATTGTCTGTTCTGTACATGTTGTCAGATGGGGCGACACATGAAGCTGTTCATCTTTTGTGCCGCATGCTAGTTTTTGATCCAGTGAGTATGATGTATACATTTTGACAAATCTTTTTGTGGTAATTGTTTTTTAATAGCCTACACTTAAAATAATAGTTCATTTTCGTCAGTCTACATATCATAACATTCTTCCTTAAATGCTTGACTCTCACAAAACTTTTTTTTTTTTTCTTCACAAAATGCTTTTTATTGTAATAATGAATACTAAATATATAAATAAATGAATTAGAGTAATTAGATTATAGTCAATCATTATCATCATTGACTAAAAGTAAAATGGTCTCAAAAGTCGGTAAGAAATTTTTTTTTTCTTATGCTCACATAGGCTGCATTTATTTGATAGTAATATTGTGAAATATGATTACAATTAATACGTTTTCTATTTTAATATATTTTTACTCTTATTAATGATGAACAGTCATGCTACTTACTACTTTGATAGAAACTGATGCATTTCATTCAGAATTGTTTGAATACAGTTTAAAAGAACAGCATGTAGAAACAGAAATCTATTGTAACATTATAAATGTCTTTACTTATAAATGTCACTTTTGATCAATTTAATGTGTCCTTGCTGAATATAAGTATTAATTTCTTTAAAAAATAGAAAATAAAAATCTTTCTGACCTCAGGCTTTTGAATGGTAGTGTAAACTTCATGTTCTTTCCTATAAAATTATAGTTATTTTGTTTTTATATATTATTTTATAGTGAAAATGACTTTCTGTTGTTGTTATAATTATTATTCTGTGTGTCTCCATCTAAAGGCCAAGCGCATCTCGGGCAGTGATGCTCTGTCTCATCCGTATTTGGATGAGGGTCGTCTGCGGTACCACACCTGCATGTGTAAGTGCTGTTACTCAGTGCCCAGCGGGAGGGTATACACCCGAGACTTCGAGCCGCCTGCGGATCGACCTTTCAGCCACAACTATGAGCAGAGCATGCACTCTGTCTGGCAGGGCAAAGGTGACACTTTTTTTTTATCACTCTGGCCCTTTTGTTATAATATTAAACTTCATCTTCTTTTGACATGAAGGACCTATTTTGATGACCCGTTTTCTCTGTTCATCTCAGAGCTCATCCATCGTTTTATAACGGAGCACCAGCAAGGCAAACGAGTGCCTTTGTGCATCAATCCCCAGAGTGCAGCCTTTAAAACCTTCATTAGGTCAGTACAAGGATATGCGTTTTCTGACAAACCTTTTTCAAATACATTCACTCAAAAATGAACAATGACACTGAGATGTAATATTTACTCATTCATATAGTTCTGCTTAGCTATAAGATTTACAATTGTTGTTGTATTTTTAAATGCCTGGTGTTAATGCTGATTATCTATAAAAAGTAGGGTGGCCTCTCTAAAAAAAGAAAATTGACATGGTTATTAATTTATCTTTTATGTATAATCCTATATTATAATAATAATAATAGTATATTGTTATCATTGCCTGTTACCACAGCAAAAATCTAGCTTTTAATAATTAAACATTTATTAAAGGGATAGTTCACCACAAAATGAAAATTCTGTCATCATTTACTCACCCTTAGGTTGTTCCAAACCTGTATAAATTTCTTTGTTCTGTTGAACACAAAGGAAGATATTTTGAAGAATGTGAGAAACTGAACATTTCTGGGGCACCATTGACTTCCATTGTATTTATTTTTCCTACTATGGAAGTCAGTGGTGCCCCAAAGCATCCTGGTTACAAACTTTCTTCAAAATATCTTCCTTTGTGTACAGCAGAACAAAGAAATTTATACAGATTTGGAACAACTTGGGAGTGAGTAAATGGTGACAGTATTTTCATTTTTGGGTGAACTATCTCTTTAAAGACAAGTGCACAGTCAGTAATAAAGTAATTTGTGTATTTGTTCTTACAAGCATAGATAAATACAATACAATAAAGCTACAAATAAAGTAAGGTCTAACAGTAGTAGTTTATTCTGGTAAAGAAATGTAAGAGCTTTAAGAGCTAATGAACAGATCCAATATAATGATACACATCTGATCTCTCTCAACTGTTTTGTTCACTTAAGACATAACTATGTTTATGAGAATATTTGCTGAAAAGGGTATTTTAACATAATTTTGTGTGTATGTGTCCAAAGATCAAGCGCAAATCTATTCAGGTGTTTGTGCGCTGTCTGAAACGCGTCTCTCTCTGTGCGCGCTCGCTTCGGGTGTGTGCGGCTGTGCGCACAGATAACAGTGCACGATCGAGTTCTCTTTCGCCTCTTCTTACGTTCAAATGGTTTAAAATCGCTTGAATGTGTACATTTTAAAGAAACTGATAAACTTTCACTCTATGATGGTTAAACTTGGCAATTAATTTGTGAATCACATGTGTTGTCATAATTTACTCCCCCTCATGTCGTCCCAAACCTGTAAGACTTTTGTTCATCTTCAGAACACAAATGAAGATATTTTTAATGAAATCTGAGAGATTTCTTTTCCTCCATCGACAGTCCACGCAAGTACCACTTTGATGCTTCAAAAAATTCATAAAGAGACCGTGAAATGAATCCGTATGAATTGAGCGGTTTAGACCAAATTTTCTAAAGAGACTGGATCACTTTATATGATGAACAGATTGAATTTAGGTTTTTATTCACATATAAACTTTGATCAGCGAACATGAACTAAAGCTCAACTGAACTTGCTTGATGCGCGAGAATAAACCTCATTGGTTCTCGCACTTCACGCAAGCTTGCTAGAGTTTACGTTTACCACAACTGATGTGTGCGTTGATGAATGTTTATATGAGAATAAAAGCCTAAGTTAAATCTGTTCATTATATAAATTGATCGTGTGAAATTTGGAATAAACCACTCAATTCATATGGATTAGTTTTTCGATCTCTTTATGAACGTTTTGAAGTGTCGAAGTGGTAGTTGCATAGCTGTTAATGGAGGGACAGAAATTTCAGATTTCATTTAAAATATCTTCATTTGTGTTCCTAAGACTTACGGGTTTGGAACGACATGAGGGGGATTACAGAATTGACATAAATTTAATTTTTTGGGTGAACTAACTAAATGTTCCTTTTGCTGTACTAAGTCTTATTTTTTCTTTATTTCTATATCAGATCCACAGCATGGCATTCGTCAAAAGTATCAAGGAAAGAAGAGAGATGAGGGATGAGGTGGATTCTGGAAAATGTGGATCATAGGAGCAAGCTTGCGTTGGAGATGTCTGAAGGATCACATGCTTTTGAACGCATTCTCAGCACTCTTTCCAAGAGAGTTTCTCAGAAAAACATCTTTTCCAGTTCCACTTTCACAACACTGATGAATAATGCTTCTGATGCTGCTGAGAACAGTTTTATACTGACTGTGTGCTTGAGGATTATGGGAAATAGAGTTTTCCACAGGAAAAAAAAAAGAAAGAAAAGAAAATCTCATGGAATTTTGTTGAATTTTGACTAAATGAGCCAACGTCAATGTTGTGCAATACAGATATCTGGAATAATGCAAATCACAAGACTGCGCTGACCATGATCTTACTAACAGATGAGATGACAGTGCCCACATGTCCACAGCATCACCCACGCGGCCATCTTTAATCTGTGGTGTACCTCCAAATTCTGTCGATAGACTTTTAACACTGTGTTCCTTTTGCGGGTTCTTAGGTTTTATTCTGATAACCAAAAGTTCTTCTCAAGTCTTCTTTCTTTGTTACTGCTTCCTCATTCAACTGAATGCTTTCTGTTCGATATCACGCAGACTTTCTCTAAGATATTTTTTCCCTTACTGTTATTTTCATTTAATGTAGTTTTTTTTGGGGAGTTGTATTGTGCAGAGTCCTCAATATTTCTTATGAAGCGTCCTGTGCAAATGATCCTTGAGCAAATGCATTAGTTTTAGAGTTGTATTAGAAGGTGTATAGGGGTATAGGGGTGATGGCGTCTTGTGTGCCGATACATTTTTATCTGAGGAACGTAGGTACTGTGCTGTTCCCGCCTGAAGCATCTTCCCAAAGGTCCCGGCCCTCCTCCTCCCTCCTAGGACCAAACGAGATTGATATCAGTATCCTGCTCTCTGATTGGGCGAGGCTCTGTAGGCAGAGAAGATGGATTGAATCGTATTTATTTTCGCTTTTTAATTTATTGTCGTCTTGTCCAACTTGTTCGGTGTTTGTGTTAGGTGGACCAGGTGTGGGTTTCATGGCGGTATGAGCGAGCCACCTGGTCCGTACGTGTTTTTAAAAACTGCAGTTTCGGAGAGTTTAGGGATTGTGCAGTGTTGTACCTTTTTGAATATTTCATTACCTCAACCGGCCCTCAGTTCACTGGGCTTGTGTGTGTATAGACTGAACCCAATCATTTATCAAAAAAGTACTGTAATGCAGCCAAATGACGTCAAGTGTGTGCGAAGCTGCTCCACTGGGCGGCAATCTCTCCCTGAATTGTTTCTGAATCGATCTGCTTTTCTTTTTCCATCAGAGCGAGGGATTGTTGGGACGATGGCTGATGGGTGAGTTTTAGATGCTTGTTGGGAAAAAAGCTGCTGTTTTGTGTAATACCTCCCTGACTCATTTGTAAAAGTAACAAGTCTAGAGCTCAGGTTTCATATTATACAATATGGACTAGACTGTAGACACTGTAGACGTGGATCCAGGCAGAGTTACTGTATACAAGCAGTTGTTGGTGCTCTCTGTGTTTATTGCAGGAGGCTGAATACTCAAATGCCCAGTACTGTAAATGTTTGCCTCCTACCAGCAGGTGGCAACAGAAGCGCAGGGCACGATTGGATGCATCAAGGCTGTTCCTCATCAATAATGTCTCTCAATGCATGTGTGTATGGACTTCACTTGGATTTGCAAATTGCAGTGCATTAGGAGTTTTATTTTAGAAACTTTTTAAATGTGCTGTTGCTATTTAATTTTATTATAGGAACATGTTCTTTTTAGGTTTTGTTTTCATGTATTGTGACCAATTCTTTTAGGTTTTGGTTTTATTATTATTATTTTTTTGTTTGTTTAAGTTGTTGTTTTTATGACCACTTTTGCTATTGTGTTGGTAGAAAAACTAGCAAAATAGTGACTGGAATGAAGATCAGTGGATTGGTTTAGTCATTTTCGTCTTAACCGACTGCCAAGCAGAAAGTTAACTTTTCTTTTCTTTTTTTTTTTTTTTTTTAAGTAAATGGTGAATTTCCTTTAGTCGTAGGATAATAGATGTTAGACATTTTTAAGATGAAACTGAAAACTTGATATTCGTGTTAATGACTATTATGGCTTTGATAATATGATTGAACAGTTGTTTTAAGATGGTTATTATTTCTTGTTATCTGTTTTATTAGATTTTTTTTTTTCTTTTTTTGTCTTTTGCATTTTAGAAGAAAAAATGTTTTTGTGTTCCCAACAAATACTTGAAGTTTTTAAGGAAAAAAAAAGAGAAGTGGATTTGGATAAAATAGACATTAAAGAGACAGACACTGGAAACCTTGCCTCTGCATCTTATTGGCTTGTCAACACAATTGCATTCCAGTTCAAGGACATAACTATATTTCATTTACAAAGATTTGAAGAGGTTTTAATGTTCAGGTTTTTTTTTTGCAACTGTTTCAGCATGAAATGAAAATGATCTATTTTCTAAATGCATATTATAGAGATTAATTTGTGCATGTTTTTTTGTTTTGTTTTGACCTTGTAATGTTAAACTTGTCACAATACGGATGAAAAGATCTGTCGCTACTTTGATTTCATTGTGACTTTAAAATTAAGTGATTTTTAAGAGATCTACTAAAAACATATTCCCATCTTCCAAGTTTGGTAGTCAGTTGATCATGATGACACATTAATTGTTTTTTGTTTTTTTTATCGCCTTTTTTATCACCTCCTTCAACATGTTAGTTGTAGGAGGACCTTCTAGAATAGTTTCACATGACAAACGTTTTTAGATTTGTAAAGCCATATGTATGTCAGAATTTGCACCTGGTTCACTTGATTGTAAGTATATGTGCAAGCTTTATTTCACGTTTTCCCTGAAGTAAGCATAGCTTAGGATACCTTGTTGTGACAATATCTCCATAAAATTTCCATATTCATGTTGCCTTCCAGACCAAAAAAAAAAAGTAGATACAGTTTGCAGGAGTCTCCTGCAGTATTTTTGGCAAATGTAATTTGTAGGCTCCAGGGGTTTGATGTATAAATGAAAATTTTCCATTCACACAATTATTTATAAAAATTGAACTTTGCGTATGCACACATTACTGGTGAGAGCTTAGAACTAACCATCTTTCCCAACAGGAATATTGCATATTATAAAAGTAGAAATATAATTACAGTTGTGATGTGAAAGACACTGCCCGTGCAGCTGATACTAATTTGTGCTGCATACCAACATTCTGTCATGTCAGGAACTGTATTTTTTTTTAACAAAAGTAATATATGTAATGAATTTGCTTAGTAAGATAGCGTTTTAAGGAAATTAAATGTTTTATTATGTACTAGTAGTATGTATCTATGTATCACAGTGATAATATAGAGGTTTCTCCACCTATTTTTTTTAATGTAGCTACATCTACAAAATATTGTCAGATATGTAGATGGAGTAAATAGACAGCTATTCATATCATCACCCCCGTTTTTTAAAAACCCTACACTCTGTCCGCGTGTATTGGGCAAATAATAATTATGTGAGCAAAATTTTGATAATTCTGTATTTTTAGTACGGACTGCTGAAACAATGAAAAGACGGCGGACCATGAATAGTTAATGCAGTCGTACACTATCAGGTCACTTTGTTTTTACTCGCCATTGGTCAGATTTACTGTCAATCAAACCTTAAACCAATAAATGAAGGGAAAATCTGTCGTGTTCGTCTCATTTAGCCAATCAGCGGTTAGTTACTAAGAGTCGCGGTGCAGATTTAAAAGTAAAATTAATCTCTTGTCAACACATTTAGGACTGGGGCCAGTCGAAAAGACGTGATTTCTGAACCGAGAGCGATGCACAGTAAGTTGAACCAGCTTTTTTCCGTTTCCGTGTAATGTTTCCTGACTTCTCCGGTGATAATAGTTAAAGGTTATGTACAAAGACAACGGAGACCAGGGCTGTATTTATCCACTCAGCGAGGCTCTGAGTCATGTTAGCACAGCGCTAGCC